>NC_059371.1:43795058-44112558 GCF_019703515.2 Myxocyprinus asiaticus
ATTATGAAAATGTAACCTTGTTTTACTACAGAAACCATTGTTTAGCCATGGTATTTAAAAGATTTACCATGGTTACTAAAGTCATGTTTGTTAAAATTTTACTTAAGTAAAACCATGGTTTATTTATTCTGAGGGAGCAAAAAGAAAGTGTTACTTCACCCAAAAATGAAAATTCTCTCATCATTTACTCACCCTCATAGCATCCCAGGTGTGTATGACTTTGCTTTATCTGCAGAACACATCTGAAGACAAATAGAAGAATATCTCGGCTCAGTAGGTCCTTAAAATGCAAGTGGATGGTGATCAGACCTTTGAAGCTCCAAAACTCACAGACAGTCAGCATAAACGTCATCCATACGAGTCCAGCGGTTAAATTAATGTCTTCTAAAGGGACACGATCGTTGATTACACTTCCTAGCACCATCTAATGCTCTGTGCATGTGTCAAGCACTAGGAAGTGTAATCGAGCTAGAAATCATTATCATGCCTAGAAACTGCAATTGGCAACATGTAAGTAAATAATAGATCACAAAAAACAAATAATATTATAATAAAATTTAGGGGTGCACCGATTGATCGGCCACCAATCTAAATCGGTGATCTTCGTCTTAAATCCGTGATCGGCCGATCGTGCCTATATTTAGGGCTGATTTTTTTTGCAGCAGGCAGGGGAATCACACATACACTGCTACTCTAATGAATGAGTGCTTGCTCAGCCCTTGAAGCATGACAGAGTGGCCTTTGGAGGGTGAGTTGTTGGCAATTCTAAGCATTCACGTATTTAAACTCTCAGACATGATTCAGGCCAGGGAAACCTCTGGCATGACGAACTCCCCTCCCCTCCCTTCCCGGAGGGGAGGTGTTGCCCTTTTGGCCATCCTTCTGCCTGCAGGTCTTCCCCACCTCTCTGGATCCCTGGGAGAGGGAAAGAGTGAGGGGGAGCGACAGAGAGAGAAAAAAAATCGCCTGGTCCTCAGCCACTCCTCCGCCCTCTGGCGGACGACAGCCGCTCCTCCCTTGGTGGACGGCAGCGAGTCCTCCGACCCCTGGTGACGGCTCCTCCCCTTCCTGGCGGACGGCAGCGGCGAGGACTCCACGACAGAGCATCCCCCCTCTTTCCCGGGTTTCGGCACCAGTGTAACGGGTTCAGGATGGGCAAGGAGGAGGCGGGAACCGGCAGAACAGTCAACATAACTTTAATGACATAAAAGAACTGAAACATAACATAAACACAAACACGCACACACACAGCAGCCGCGTGTGACTCTCTCTCGAACTGGCGCCTCCGACTCTTCTTTATCACCCTCCCGACTGATTAGGGGACTCGGCACCGGCCGTGCACGGCCTGGCCACGCCCTCCTCCTTGTCACAAACTGTTTAACCTTCAATAACGGCACCGCGTCTTCACGCATTTGCTTAATAATTAGTGATTTGTGTTACAACAAGACACCAAAGACAGTATAAACAAATCATAGATATTAATGATTTCTCACTGGAGCAGTTTTAGAACTTGTAATGGATGTCTTTTTTTATTTTTGAACATATCTCTACTGTGTGTGATGCTCTCATGGTTTTACTGGTTGCCAGTATGTCACAATGACCTTTGATATTGACAACAGAACTATTCATAACTGTTTTCAATACAAATAAATGTTAGCATTACACAATTATTGTAATTTTGGTAATACTTTATAAAAAGGTTTAATTTCTTTAACTTTAGTTAATGCATCAGGTTTCATGAACAATGAACAATATATTTTTTTACAGCATTTATAAGTCAATGTTAATAAAAATACAATTGTTCATTGTTAGTTTATGTTAGTTCATAGTGCATTAATGTTACTAATACAACTTTTGATTTTAAAAATGTATTAGTATATGTTGTAACTAACATTAAGTTCATTAGTTCATGTTAACTACAGTAATGTTGTTAAATAATGTTAACAAATGGAACCTTTTTGTAAATTGTTACCGTAATTGACTGTGTGGGTCATACAGCGTATAACTTGCAAGAGTGTGGCAAAAGGCGCTTTTTAAAAAATTGTTATCGGCTGATCTTAGTTTAAAAAAGTCAGAGATCGGTATCGTCCACAAATATTCTGATCGGTGCACCACTATTAAAAATGTTACAATATTTTGTCTACTCACTTTCCTGCAACAGTAAATCTCGCAGCTTTGAAATAAGTATATTTTGAATTGAGCCAAGAGGTCAGCATGTGACGTTTCAGTCTCTTATTGGTTGCGTGTCCTCTCGTCGTATGAATTCATGGTTCAGAGTTTACCAAGCTTGAACTTTGGTATGCAGCATAGACAACATTTCTTTGCATTAGCTTGCGTTTCCGCTCTGCTGCATTTGGATGCATTAGAATGGGAGTGAATGGAGTGCGAAGTGTAGTGTAACCGCCCTTTTACGGAGAAAGTTAAGTCAAACCTCCTTAAGCCGCCTTTTCACTGTCTCCAACATTCGCATACGATTGTCGTATTTATCCCCCTAGTGGCAGTTGTGATGAACTGTCATTTTGCACGCAATAGATTTTATTAATTGAAGGAAAATCTACCAAAGGTTTACCTCAGAATGACATTACTGTGAGTGATTTTGTTGAGCAGATGAATGCATTCAATGAAATACGTGATTATTATTCATTTCAGTAGTTATTATTTGTAGAATTATTTATTTTGATACTGTTTTATTGTTACTGTTATGATAAATAACAGCTACAAAACCGTAATTCAGCAAATACGAAGCAGAAATTCATAGATGTGTTTTTCAATAAGTATGTTTTGCATGTGCAGAAATAAATGACAAATGCACACATTAAATCACACAGTTACTGTAATTACAAAAGCTTTTTGTCATATATTAGCAACATAAACGATCATATATATCTTCCCCATTGAGGCGCATGCACAAAATGGTGATACTTGCCGAGATAAATATACAAATAATAAATAGCTATGCATATAGGACAAATGACCGCCAATACTTTTGGAGGGAACATGTGGGGACAACATTAAAAAATACAATATTAATATTAATAATATATTACTTATCAATATTGATGCATTTTTACAATTATCAAGTGTTTATGAGAAAGTTGACCAAAAAAGTATTAATAATTCTCACCTCATACACATAGATTTGATTGGAATACATCACATACGGTCGGGGTGTCGCATACTCAAGTTAAAACATTTTAACACATCCAAAGCTCAAATCAGATTCAGAATCCGCAGATGGTCAGCAGCCCCCTTGCAACTCTCCATAGGAAATGAATGAGACTGCTTTAAACAGTAGGCAGCCCTGACATGCCAAACAGCACTGAGGAAAAGAGCAACACTGTGCAATGCGCTAAAACATTTTTTTTTTCATTACACATCACCATTACAAAATTGTTTCACGATTTTACATGAGTAAAAGTAACTTATATTTTGACAATGTTATAGTTTCAGATTAAATAATCTATTGGTAGAATCTTTTAGACCTCATTTTTATATCATCATTAACAGTTGCAGTTAAAGTTTCAAAATGTGTTTTGACTAATATATTTTCACAAATACTATTATTTATTATCATTATTACTAATTGTGAGAGGTTTGTATAGTGGGAAAGGAGGAAACGGGAAACTTGGGATTTCAACTCAAAGGTAGAACTTTAATTAAACAAACTAAAAATAGCTTTTTCAGCACAACACTCATCAGATCACAGTCACAATTCAACAGTCTTTTTCTGTCTGGTAGCTCTCTCTCCTTTTGTCTCTGGTGTGGTCCCTTTTTATCGCTCTCCCCAGTGCTTACTGCAGTCAGAAACAGGTGTTAGACATTATAGCGCTCAGGTGTGTACTTGTAGCTACACTGACCAAACAATGGTAATGAGGAGACTTTCCTCCTGTGTAATATGTATGTTCTGTTTGAAATGAGGAAACAAATTGGATAATAATGAGCTCATATAAATAAATATGCTCTTCAGTTTTTAAAAGGGGGAGACTAACCTTTCTGTAGCTTTTGCTGTTGACGTCGTCAACAAAAATAATGTCACTTGATGCATGCCCTTATACTAGAAAACCATGAACAAAACTATGCGCCCCAGGATACATTATTTACAGGTCACGCTTTTACTGTGGTGGGTCGCCACTTGATTTCAAATGTAAAATCTGGGTCCCAAAGCAAAACCAGTTGAGAACCACTGCTGTAGCCTTTTTACCAGAGATGAGAAAAAGTCATTGTTTTACAAGTCACAAGTAAGTCACAAGTCTTTGCATTCAAATCCCATGTCAAGACAGGCAGGTCCAAGTCAAATCACAATTCCTCAACTTTAAGCTTCAAGTCCTAAACAAGTCATTAGTGCTCTTTGCACAAATTAGTGTCCTAGTATTAATTACTGTGTTAAATTTATTTAAATTTATATCAGGAAGGATTTTAAAGTTCAAGTTAAAGTTCAATTTCATGTGAGATATAATATATATTTTCACCAAGGGCAACGATCTATCTCAGTTCAATTTGTCTGCTTAGGGATGTGCTTGAAAGTTACGAGTGTCTTAAAGGAATATTCTGGGTTCAATACAAGTCGAGCACAATAGACAGCAGTTGTGGCGTAATGTTGAATACCACAAAAAACAATTTTGACTCAATCCTCCTTGTCGCTGCCAGCGCTTATGGCCACGGAGACTGTTCCCCTGTTGCTGCCAGCGTCCACGGCCACGGAGGCCGTTCCCCTGCTGCTGCCAGAATCCATGGCCACGGAGGCTGTTCCCCTGCCGCTCCCAGTGCCTACGGCCATGGAAGCCGTTCCTCTCTCACTGCCTGTGCTCATGACCACAGAGGTCGTTCCCCGGCCGCTGCCCATGCTCACAGCCATGGAGGTCGTTCCCCTCTCACTGCCAGTGCCTTCAGCCGCAGAGGCCAGTCCCCTGTCACTGCCAGTGCCTTCGGCCGCAGAGGCCGTTCCCCTGTCACTGCCAGTGCCTTCGGCCACAGAGGCCATAATCCTGTTGCCTCACCTCGCTCCCGTCCTGGAGCCTTCTGTCCTCGCTGCCATACTGGAGCCGCCTGTTCAGTTCCCTGTGGCTGTCGATGAGTCCGTCCAGTTCTCTGAGCCTGTCCAGTTCCCTGAGATTGTCAATATTCCTGTCCAGATTCTCATAGTTGTCGACGAGTCTGTCCAGTTCCCAGTGCCCACCTCTGCCCTGCCTCACCTCATCCCTGTCCTCAAGCCTCCTTCCAGGCCACCTGACCTCACCCCCTACCTGAAACCTCTTCCCAGTCCGCCAGACCCCGCCCCCTACCTGGACCCTCCTCCTAGGCCGCCGGACCCTGCCCCTACCTTGAGCCGCCTCCCAGGCCACCAGATACCATCCCCTTCCTGTACCCTCTTCTCAGGCTGCCGATTCTAGGAAATCTCATCCCAGTTTAACCTCAGGTTACACCGGTATTCCTCAAACCATCAGACTCATCTGCGCAGAAGAGCAGAGTCTAAGCCCAACTCTTGTAAATTACCAAAACAGTGTTCCTCCACAAGTAACTTTCAAGTCTCCGCGGCCAGATGGCTTTGCCGCTAAATTTTTTAGATCTTATGCTACAGAACTGGCTCCAGTTTTGTTAGAATTTTATATGGAATCATTAAAGAATGGAAAGCTTCCACCAACCATGACGCAAGCCCAGATCAGTCTGATTCTTAATAAGGACAAAGATCCAAGCGAGTGTAAGAGTTACCATCCAATTTCCCTGATACAGCTAGACATAAAAATATTGTCAAAAAGTTTGGCTAACCAATTAATTTATGACATCTCTTATACATATAGATCAGGTGGGGTTTATTCGGGGCCGCAGCTCTTCTGATAACATTAGGCGTTTCATCAATATTATGTGCTCAGTGGCGAATGATCAGACTCCAGTCGCTGCCATCTCACTTGACACCGAAAAGGCGTTTGATATGGTAGAATGGGATTATCTTTTTAAGATTTTGGAAATATACGGGTTCTGGAATACTTTTATTGGATGGATTAAGTTACTTTATAGACACCCGTTAGCGGCAGTACAAACAAATGGATTAATTTCAGATTATTTTACTCTGGATAGGGGCACCCGTCATGGTTGCCCTCTTTCCCCATTATTATTCTGTCTTGCCCTGGAACCATTAGCAGCTGTGATAAGAAAGGAAGATTATTTTCCTGGGGTGGTGGCGGGAGGTATGGCGCATAAGCTTTTGCTTTACACAAATGATATTTTATTATTCGTCACCGACCCCACTAGATCTATGCCTTGCCTCCAAAGAATTATTAATTCCTTTTCTAAGTTCTCAGGATACAGAGTCAGTTGGTGTAAATCCAAAGCTTTGGCTCTGACGGTGTACTGCCCAGGGCGCCTTCCAGTGGCCCAAACAGGGCATTAAGTATTTGGGTATTTTATTCTAAGCAAATTTGTGTGATTTAGTTAGAGTTAATTTTGACCCCTTAATTAAAAGTGTTTCGAGCGATTTGGGCAGGTCTGCTTAATTACATTTATCTATAAATGGGAAGGTTAATGTTATTAAAATGAATTTTAATCCAAAATTCAACGCTAAAAAAATGAGGGTTGTGGGTGGTTGGAGATGAGATGGCTGGTGGACTTCAGGGCGCCCACTTTTTTGTGTGGGCGCCTCGTGCTGCCCCGGGTGGCTGCCCATGTCACCCATGCCTGAATCCGCCCCTGTCTTCATGTTATTGATCATTTCACATGCTTTAGTGCTTGGAGTATGACCACAAAGAAAGCAATTGAAATTGTGAAAAGCTTCATTCATTGCTGGATCAGCATCCACGGTCCACCCAAAAGACTGTTCAGTGACAATGGTGGGGAGTTAACAATGAGGAGATGAGGGATATGGCAGAATATTTACACATTGAGGTAAAGACAACAGCAGCATATAGTCCCTGGAGTAATGGTCTTTAAGAGAAACACAGTCAGACCCTCATCGAGATATTGCTGAAAGTAAAATATGACAATAGATGTGACTGGAAAACTTCCCTAAATTGGGCATTGATGGCAAAAATTGTATGCATAATGTACGTAGATACAGTCCATATCAACTTGTGTTTGAAAAATTCAGAATCTACCATCGATTCTTACTGTTAAGCCATCTGCTCTGGAATGTACTAGCGTAAGCGTATGGGAAGGACAGTACATTTCAGCATTGCATGGTGCAATAAAAGCATTCACAGAGGCTGAATGCTCTGAGAGAATTCGAAGAGCCTTGCGTAAACAGTATGGCCCACAGATGAAAATATGAGACTGGGGACAAAGTGTACTATAAACATGTAGACAGTACAGAATGGAAAGGTCCAGGTGTCGTCATTGGCCAGGATGGGGCAGTGATAATTGTGATGCATAGAGGGTATTTACTGTATGTTTGTGTCCACCATTCCAGGCTCCGAAAGGCAGATGGTTGTCATACAGTGCATGTAGAAAATGATGAGAAAAAACAGGTAATTTAGGATCAGATTATCCAGCAGGGTACTGTATTGACTGGAATGGACAATGACAGTGAAACTGAAAATGTGGAAAAAGGACAGGCAAATGAGATGAAAATGATGTTCAACTTGACACATCAACACAGCCAAAGGTTGGGAGAAGTCAAGGTCTCGGGTAGGGGTGTGTGATATTGACAAAAAATTATATCTCGATAATTTTGGGGGATTTTGTCAATACTGATAAGTAGACAATATTTTGCATACTTAAAAATGTGTTTGTAAAAGTCTTATTGTAATAGATCGCTCTTTTTAATAGGATATTAATTGTTGCTTACTAATGATATTAATGGAAACAACATATTTAAGGAAAACAGGTCTTATTTATTTAATTAAAGTAAAAACAATACAAAAACATTGCAATCACTAGTGCAAGTATTAGTGATCAAACAGTGCAAGTATGAGTAAACCATTTCTAAGTGGCCTACAGGATTTACTTTGTAAAAATTCATTTTAAACCAACAGTTCCCTTAATGTAAACAGCACATGAATCCAAGGGAAATAAAATACTCATCATAATTGAACTACAGGGCATGAAAATTATAATCTGGAATTAGAATGATTCTGCTAAAGTTTGCAGAGTGTGTTTTGTGCTGGTACCTTGGCTGCTTAAGTCCTGTCGTGGACAGCTGACTCCCGAAGCTTTTCATATTCTTCATATTATGTGCGGTGGCTAGTTCGCAGATGGTGAAAAGTTAGCTGTCGAGTTGTCTTTAATGGCAACCAATTTCCAACATAGTTTGCAGATTGCTGTCTTTTGAGCAACATCCGTCTTTTCAAAGCCAAACCACCTCCATGCAAGTGAGGATGATCCACGTCTAGCAATTAAATCTAATGATGTAGATTGCAAGGCTGGTGGTATCTGTATTTTGTCTCCTGGCGCTGTTTGTTCACTAATTTTTAAGTTCAGTCATGCATTTTTTAGGCAGTTACGCTATCTTAACTTGTGGTGTGGTGACCATGCACGCATATACTAGCACACTGCATTCTAATAGGCTACATCACGCAGTGAATGCATGGACTCTCAAAGTGGAGTGGTGTTGGCGTAGTGGACTAAAGCACTGAACTGGTAAGCAGAAGGTTGCTGGTTCAATCCCCACAGCCACCACCATCGTGTCCTTGAGCAAGGCACTTAACTCCAGGTTGCTCCAGGGGGATTGTCCCTGTAATAAGGGCACTGTAAGTTGCTTTGGATAAAAGCATCTGCCAAATGCATAAATGTAAATGTGTGTATTTGAGTGGTTTTTGCAAAGAGAGTGACATACTCGATAACGTCAGCTCGCACATCGTAAAAACAACAATTAAGATATTATCGTAGACGATACATATCGCACACCCTTAGTCTCAGGTTGAAAGTAGGACAAAGGATTACCATCACAGAAAGAGAAAGTGATGAGTCACGGACTGCACAACTCTTGGTAAAGCAGGAAAAGTTACAGGAAAAGACAAAGACTGGTATAATCTACAATATACCCAATCTGAGACTGTTATGGGCATTGCTGGGTCAGCTGACCTGAGACAAGACCTTCAGATTGTTCCCCAGACAACACAGAACCAAGAATTGACCACCATGAAAGTGTTTATCATTGAAGATGAGACGTTTGTTGATGCAAATGAAGTGAAAGATGACAGTCAGAATTGCATCAGCACAAGGTGGTTGTGCTCAGTCAAAGAAACACCTAATGGTGGAGTGCCAAAGGCTAGACAAGTTACAAGTGGTTTTGAAGAAATAAATATCAATGACCTTCCAAAAGAATATTTGTGCTTCAGATGATCTAATCTATCGAATCTATTATGGCAGTGATATGTCAGAGGAAATGGCAGCTGAACTCCATGGACATCAAAGCAGATTTTCTACACAGAAGAGAACTGACGATAAATGTATAACATCCACCCGCCTCCAGAAGTACAGTGTAAAGGAACTTTGTCGAAGTTGAACAAATGTGTGTATGGCTTGGCAGATGCCTCTTTGTACTGGTACAACAAAGTTAAAGATACTATGCAGCAGCTGTGGTATCGTGTATCACAGGTTGACCTTGAACTGGCTGGATGACGGCGCAGAGCTAATTAAAGTTCTTGCTTCTCAAGTTGATTTCCTATGGGGTGGTTCTGAAACATTTTCCGCATTGGTTATCCCACACTTGAAAAATGCTTTCCACGTTGGCCGTGAAGAGCACAACAGCTTCAGTTATATTGAAATTGAGATTTCTTTTGGAGATGGTGAAGTGCGAGTACATCAAAGCACCTGCATAAAAGGTCTTCAGCCCATTGTTATGGATCCCGTCAGAGCTGTTCAACATAAAGCTCCACTAACAAACTGTGAGACTGACATGCTGAAGTCTAAAATTGGTCAAATCTTGTGGGTTGCTAGACAGAGTAGACCAGATGTAATATGCAACACATCTATTCTTGCTTCCACTACGAAACATGCTACCGTTCATACTTTGCATGATTTATAAAAGTCACTGGAAGTGACTCTCTAATTTCAGCACTTGAAAAAAGATGGGGGGGGGGGGGTCAAAATCAAAAGTAACAGTCAGTATCTGGTGTGGCCACCAGCTGCATTAAGTACTGCAGTGCAACTCCTCCTCATGGACTGCACCAGATTTGCCAGTTCTTGCTGTGAGATGTTACCCTACTCTTTCACCAAGGCACTTGCAAGTTCCCGGACATTTCTGGGGGGAATGGCCCTAGCCCTCATCCTCCGATCCAACAGGTCCCAGACGTGCTCAATATGATTGAGATCCGGGCTCTTCACTGGCCATGGCAGAACACTGACATTCCTGTCTTGCTGGAAATCACGCACAGAACGAGCAGTATGGCTGGTGGCATTGTCATGCTGGAGGGTCATGTCAGGATGAGCCTGCAGGAAGGGTACCACATGAGGGAAGAGGATGTCTTCCCTGTAACGCACAGCGTTGATATTGCCTGTAATGACAACAAGCTCAGTCCGATGATGCTATGACACACCCCGCCCCAGACCATGACGGACCTTCCACCTCCAAATCGATCCCGCTCCAGAGTACAGGCCTCGGTGTAATGCTCATTCCTTCGATAAATGCGAGTCCGACCATCACCCCTGGTGAGACAAAACCGCGACTTGAACACTTTTTTGCCCATAGGTGACGTTGTTGCCGGTGATGTCTGGTAAGGACCTGCCTTACAACAGGCCTACAAGCCCTCAGTCCAGCCTCTCTCAGCCTATTGCGGACAGTCTGAGCCATGATGGAGGGATTATGCATTCCTGGTATAACTCGGGCAGTTGTTGTTGCCATCCTGTATCTGTCCCGCAGGTGTGATATTCGGATGTACCGATCCTGTGCAGGTGTTGTTACATGTTGTCTGCAACTGCGAGGATGATCAGCTGTCCTTCCTGTGTCCCTGTAGCACTGTCTTAGGCATGTCTCAGTACTGAAATTGCAATTTATTGCCCTGGCAACATCTGCAGCCCTCATGCCTCCATGCAGCATGCCTAAGGCAAGTTCACGCAGATGAGCAGGGACCCTGGGCAACTTTCTTTTGGTGTTTTTCAGAGTCAGTAGAAAGGTCTATTTAGTGTCCTAAGTTTTTATAACTGTGACCTTAATTGCCTACCGTCTGTAAGCTGTTAGTGTCTTAACGACCGTTCCACAGGTGCATGTTCATTAATTGTTTATGGTTCATTGAACAAGCATGGAAAAAAATGGTTTAAAACCTTTACAATAAAGATCTGTTAAGTTATTTGGATTTTGACAAAATTATCTTTAATATACAGTGTCCAAAAAAGGGACATTTCTTTTTTTGCTGAGTTTATATATAGCCTGTTATAAAATGCAAAGAACACATTTATATTTATATCATTTCTAGAACAGAGCTGTTCTTGTGTATAATCATATAATAATGTTTTTGAGTTTGATGAATGTCAGTCCATTATAATGATGATGTTTTTGTGTTCAGATGTTCATCATGAGAGAGCAGGTGGATGTGATTCACGCTGGAGAACAGCAGATGCTGCAGACACCAGTGAAGATTGAAGTGAAGCAGGAGGAGATAAAAGAAGAAAAGACAGCAGAAGAAGAACAGAGTGATGAAGATGATGATGAACAGCAGATGCTGCAGACACCAGTGAAGATTGAAGTGAAGCAGGAGGAGATAAAAGAAGAAAACACAACAGAGGAACAACAGAGTGATGATGATGATTTTATTCCTGCTGGTATGTTTCTTCCTGTAATGTTGTTACATTTTCATGACAATCGACTATTATGTCAGAGTTTGACACAAGAAAGACAGTTTTATCACTCAAATGTCAAACTAAAAAGTTTGCTGCTGTTTTCATTTAAGTTTTCATGCTCAGTTGTCTTTTAAATAGGTGCATGTACTGACCCTCATGTTATTCCAAACATGTCAAATCATTTGTATTTGTATAGCGCCTTTCACAACACACATTGTTTCAAAGCAGCTTTACAGAAAATCATGCATTAACAGAAATGTAGTATTTATAAAGTCTTAGAGTCTTCATTGTGTAGTTTGATTAAAGACGATTGTGAATTGTGTATAAAAATAAGTAATTAAATAATAAGTATATTTATAACCCCAGTGAGCAAGCCGAAGGCGACTGTGGCAAGGAACACAAAACTCCATAAGATGTTGGTTAATGGAGAAAAATAACCTTGGGAGAAACCAGACTCACTGTGGAGGCCAGTTCCCCTCTGAATAACATCATGAATATAATGCCAATATTACTTATTTATGTGCAGTGCAAGTCATGGTTTAAAATGAGTAAACTAAGTATGTTTTAAAGAACAGTGTTTAAACAAAGATTTTGTAAGAACTGTAAGATTAATGACTAATGTCTTTGAAGTTCATCCTGGATTAACTGCAGAAGTTCACATAAACTACGTTTCCATCCAAGGATTTTTGGCGAAAAAAGTTTTAGCGCATCAAAATAAAGCTGATAGAAATTTAAATTATCCCGTGTCTACATAATATTTTTCCGTTTCACTCTAGCGCATAAACTCTATGTCGATACTTCAAATGTCGTGAAAAACTGGTTTGGAAACTCTTTTTGTCGAGAAAATTGGCATGAATGCAAAAATGTAGTGTCACATGACAGAATTTGCCCCAATTGTTAGCCTGTGTTAATCATGATGACTGTATACATCCTTGAAAGCCAATTTATTGTACGTGATTATGGATTGATCTTAACGGCATGTAGATCCGATGCTGCAAACATGACACTTCCAGGAGTGCCAACAGAAATATATTGTATCACGCACATCGACAAGAGCATGGAGAACTGTTTGTGATTAATTTAATCGCGGTTGCCATCCGTTTATTTATTAAAGTTGCATTTACACACCATTCAAAATAATAGACAGCAGTCATGGAATTAACCCACAATACAAAAAAACATATTTCTGTGCACAAAGATGTTTTAAATTAAAAATAAATATGCAATACTAGGAGAAAAGCTTTCGTACCAAACGAAAAAATAATATTGTTAGGCCTATATATTTGCCTTTAGTTTACACAAACTGTAGATGAAAAAAGTCGGCTGAATGACATTCTCAGAATGTTCTAGACTTTTTTCAAGACTATAAACTATCAGAACTATTTGTCCAATGCTGAGTTCGCTTTCAGAAAACGAGCTTTTGAACATTTTAAAACGTTTAAATATTTTAAATCCAACCCTCTTTACCTCGGATCGCATTTGCTGACTTCTTCAGAAAATGTAAATTGCATTATGACGCTAAAATTAATTTTAGATGACAATCAAGTTCAGTTGGTCGTTAACAGTTGCTGGACAAATATGCAGGCCATAATGTAGTTGTGATGGCGATACTTTAGATGATTGTTCAAAATAGCCTATTGAATATCAGGAATGTATCTCATGTAAACCCTGATATTACACCGCAACAATTTTTCTTTAATAGCTGTGCACACAGCATATACACATCGATGGATGGTCCTTATACTAAGTCTGAAAGTTTCCCCCACTACTTGGTGCAGGTTGCCAGCTTGAACAGGGCCATGACGATTCTCTTTCGGGTCGGAACCAGTGGCAACCTGCGATAGGTGCAACATCAGGACCAATATCAGAAGGGCAACAGCTCCCTTTTGATTACAATTCCTCGTCTTCTGATTGCATTTATTTGTGAAATTAAAATGACAGTAAGTTGGCTAATTTCAATGAATTGTCTCAATACTCTCCCCATTTTACAAAGACTTAGGAGGAAAAAACATTAGGGACATCTGGGAGGCAAAAGGTACACAATTAGCGATAAACATACATTTCTGTATGGAAACAGCTTAAAGGCAGATTTCTTTTGCAATAAACCAAAACTTATGCGACAAACAGTTTTTTTTAGGCATGACGTCATCACGCACACCATTTTTATCGATAAAAGGCCATTTGAATGGAAAAAGGCAGAAGACGGCAATTTTTCTTTTACGCATTTTCACTTTGTCGATAACAAAATAGCGCGAAAAGTGGATGGAAACTAGGCTATAGATACATTGTCCTTTGTTAGTTGGCTGATGAAGGCTTTTGTTGTCAATTAAATGATAGTCTATGTATTCCAATTTAAGAGTGTTGTCCATCATTAGACGAAGGTGATGCAGGCAGAGATCAGTGAGGTGCTTCGCAGTTCAACCAGCCAGTAATTTCGGTGAGGTCTATCCTAAATCCAAGGTTCAGGCAATGGCATATGAACTATCCCATGTCTTAAGGTTGGAGTTGGCATCAGTTCATCCTCTGAAGTCCATCGTAATAGACTGAAGTGATGTGTGGCTGGCAGTGGCTGCATTTAGTCTTCATCACTCAGAGACACGTAGCAGTGGAGTCCGAACCCAAGCAGGAATGGAGCTGGATCCGGCCGGTTCTGGTAACCTCAGGATAGGAGTCCCGAGGTTGAGACAGGGATACAAATAGAATAATATTAGCATATATGTCATTCAGTGTTTTGCTGAGTTATATAGATCATGATCAATGTTTCTGGTTCTGGCAGACCTAACTAAAGCAGCCTAATTGTGAGTTGAAGGATAAATTAGGTATATGCCTGGCTAAATAGATGAGTCTTTAGTCTAGACTTAAACTCATTGAGTGTGTCTGCATCCCGAACAGTGTTAGGGAGACTATTCCATAGTTTAGGAGCTATATAGGAAAAGGATCTACCTCCTGTTGTGGATTTTGATATTCTAGGATCTATTAACAGGCCCAAGTTTTGCGATCGTAATGAACATGATGGAATATAGCATGGTAGAAGGTCACTTAAGTACTGTGGAGCTTGACCATTCAAAGCTTTGTAGTTTATTGAAGTTTATTTATTGAACTTGCTGGACATCCTCCCAGTAATGCATTACAATAATCTAGTCTTGAGGTCATGAATGCATGAATTAGTTTTTCGGCATCAGCAAAAGAGAGCATGTGTCATAACTTAGTAGTATTTCTTAGGTGGAAGAATGCTGTTCTACAAACAATGGAAATTAGATTTTCAAAGGACAGATTGGTATCAAATATAACACCTAAGTTCTTCGCTGTTGAAGACGATGTAATAGTGCATCCATCGAGAGTCAAATGATATTTTAGCGGCTTATTTTTAGAAGTTTTTGGTCCAATAAGTAGTACCTCTGTTTTGTCAGAATTGAGTACAGGGAAATTGCTGGTCATTTATTGATACACTGGTAATCTGGAGAATTGTGAAATGTCATTGGGTTTCCAAGAAATATAAAGTTGGGTATCGTTGGCATAACGGTGGAAACTTATTCCACGATCCCTGATAATATCTCCCAGGCGAAGCATATATAAGGGAAAAAGCAGAGGCCCTAAAACTGATCCCTGTGGCACTCCATATTTTTGTTTCATTTGACAATTCCTCGTTTATATAGACAAAGTGGTAGCATTCTGCTAAATAGGACCTAAACCATGCTAATGCAAGTCCACAAATGCCAACATAATTCTCTAGCCTATTCAAGAGAATGTCGAGATCTATCGTGTCGAAGGCGGCACTAAGATCTAAAAGCACTAGAAGAGAAATGCAGCCGCGATCAGATGATAGGAGCAAGTCATTTGTAACTCTGATAATTGCAGTCTCTGTACTGTGATGGGGCCTAAATCCTGACTGAAAATGTTCATATGTACTATTTCTCTGTAGGAATTAACATGGTTGGGAAGACACTACTTTTCTAGTGTTTTCGACATAAATGGGAGATTTGAAATTGGTCTATAATTAGCCAGTTCTCCAGTATCAAGTTGTGGCTTCTTAATAAGTGGTTTGATAACGGCTATTTTAAAGTTTCTTGGGACATGCCCTAAGGATAGCGAGGAGTTAATAATATTAAGAAGAGGTTCTGAGATTACAGGGAATACCTCTTTTAAAAGCTTAGTTGATATTGGATCTAACATACATGTTGTGCACAGCATGGCCTTATCTATCAGTGGGTGGGGCTTCAGCATGATTTCAGCAGTCCAGCAGGATTCTCGATATTTACAGAACAGCATAGAGTGGGATCTCTCGTGCTACTACTAATTTTTGTCCCAGGAAAAACCTGGCTGACTAAATATCTCCACAGAACAGGACAACTCCCAAACAAGTCAAGAAATGAAGAAGTGCTTGTTATTAAAACAGGTGCGACATCTGTGCTGTTGTTTCACAAAAACCCACACAGAGCGGAAAAATGTCATAGGCAAACTATTGCACGACGATAATCATTCGTAATACACGCAATTGTTATTATAGCACACAAAAGAATATTATGAAAGCCAAAAGATGTGCACCGCATTGATTCGGTCATTATTGTTTTTTGTTTATATTTATTTAATGTTTGTTTTCTGCAAGAAGTTTACATAATTTTAGATATTTTCTGCAAGTGTTTCTTTTTGTTGTATTTTTTAACTTATACATTATTTTTGTTGCATTGCTTTGGGAAGATTTAGGAAAGTTTGTAATAATCACTGGTCAACAACATATCAGACAGAAATGTGGCATAATGTGAAATTAGCATTATGGTAAGAATAAATTAAAATTAAGTTGTGTTGTTTTTTGTTTGTTTGTTTACATGGACTATTGTCAATTTCTAAATAAAGAGAAAATTATATGAGGAAGTATTTGGAAGTTTTTAACTCACTGACTGGATTATCCTAAACTAGGCAGTACAGTATGGTTAATGTATTAAATTTTGGTCATATCGCCAACTCTAAACTGACACAATTAATCTAAATGACTACAATCATGAAATTAACTTATCGGTCAGAATTGATGGTATAAATGTAAACCTTTTGCACAGCAAAAATCACAAATAAATACTGGACGTTTGTTGTATACTGCCATTAAATTAGGGTTCAACTTGATTGAAATTTGTCCCTCTTGAATTGATTTTTGTCAACTTATTGTGTTCATTGTAGATCTGATGGAAATGAAAGAAGAACATGAGGAGCTGAATGAAGTGGAGGAGAAACATCATGATTTCATAACTGGAGAAAAATATTTGAGTTGCTCAATGAATGAAAAGAATTTCTCTACAAAAAAGCATCTAAGAAAAGCAGTCAAGGAATCTTTCACCTGCTCTCAGTGTGGAAAGAGTTTCACACGTAAAAGCGATCTTAAAAGACACATTAGAGTTCACACTGGAGAGAGACCATACACGTGCCATCAGTGTGGGAAAAGTTTCACACGTAAAAGTGATCTTAATAAACACATGAGAGTTCACACTGGAGAGAGACCTTTCACGTGCCATCAGTGTGGGAAAACTTTTGCATATGCAACCAATCTCAAGGACCATCTTTGCTGTCACTCTGGAGAAAGGCCATTTGAATGTGATAAGTGTGGAAAATTATTTGTTCTGGCACAATACCTAAGAAAACATTTGAAAACTCACACAGATGAGAAGCCTTACAAGTGTTCTTTTTGTGGAAATAGTTTTGCACATGTGTCCTATCTTAAACAGCACCAGAAAATACATACTGGTGTGGGGGCTCATATATGCTTTGAATGTGGAAATACCTTTATTACAGCCAACAGCTTGAAACGGCACCAAATAATTCATACTGGAGAGAAACCATACAAGTGCTCATACTGTGAAAAGAGTTTCACTCAGTCAGAAAACCTAAAAACACATGAGAGAATTCATACTGGAGAAAAACCATTCAAGTGCTCTCACTGTAAAAAGAGTTTCACTTATTCACATTGCCTGAAAACACATGAGAGAGTTCATACTGGAGAGAAACCATACAAGTGCTCACACTGTGAAAAGAGTTTCACTCGGTCAGAACACCTAAAAACACATGAGAGAACTCATACTGGAGAGAAACCATACAAGTGCTCACACTGTGAAAAGAGTTTCACTCAGTCAGAACACCTGAAAACACACGAGAGAACTCATACTGGAGAAAAACCATACAAGTGCTCACACTGTAAAAAGAGTTTAACTCGGTCAGAACACCTAAAATCACATGAGAGAACTCATACTGGAGAAAAACCATACAAGTGCTCACACTGTGAAAAGAGTTTCACTCAGTTACATGGCCTGAAAACACATGAGAGAATTCATACTGGAGAAAAACCATACAAATGCTCACACTGTGAAAAGAGTTTCACTCAGTCAGAACACCTAAAAACACACGAGAGAATTCATACCGGAGTGAAACCATACAAGTGCTCGCACTGTGAAAAGAGTTTCACTCGGTCAGATCACCTAAAAACACACGAAAGAATTCATACCGGAGTGAAACCATACAAGTGCTCATATTGTGAAAAGAGTTTCACTCATTCACATTGCCTGAAAACACACGAGAGAACTCATACCGGAGAAAACCACCACTGCAATTACTTTATATAGACATGTAAAAAAAAAAAAAATCCCAAGTAGTCACAGAGTTTGAATTTTTTCAATGTCCGATACCAATAAGCAGGAGAGCAGGTTGGCCAATGGCCGATATATATGCCGGTATATATAATACAGTTAAACAACAGCATGTACACAAAATTTATTTTATGTTTTATTTTTATTTTTAACATTACATACAAAACAAACAATATCAAAGAATAGAGACAAGTTTATGAATTAGGTAATTACATAGCACACACAAACAAAAGAAAAAAAAGGGTATGGGCTGTCATATGCATATTAAGACAAGAGATTTCAGTAATAAGAAAAAGATTGTTACAGGGAGGACTTTTCACAGAAATAACATTCTTAAGGAAGTCCAGAAAGGGTTACCAGTACACAACATTTCTTAAGTGTGTTTTGTAAAATGGAGAAAATGCAATTACCTTGCCTCCTTGTTTAATTATTTTATATATGTGTTTTGATACATGTATTTAGTCAATGTATTAAATATAATATTCTTTACAAGAGATGCATGAAACTGAGTGAACTCTTTTTATCTGTAAAGTGTGCTACATATTTAAACAATGAATATAACATTTATTTTGTATGTATTAAATGAGGTAAACATGGATTAATTATATACAGTTAAGACCAGAGTGAACTTGTTGCTGTGTATAGGACATGTCTGAATGTGTTTTACAGAAAAAATGTCAGACAGAGGAGAAAGTGCCAAGAGATAGAAAATGAGCAAGGTGCAAGCTGAAGGCTGCACAGAGTTGAAGTTGAGGTCAAAAACATAAGGTCGAGGCTGTTTTGCGGTACAAGTATTTTATTTGACTAGAGAGGAAAACATGTATTTAGATAGACCAACTTTATATATATGTCATATTATATTATACGTAGAAGTAAAAGAAATATATATTACCATAGATAGAGCATAATGTTTTGCAGATGGGACGTCGTGGATGACAGTGGAGAAAACTTGTCGACAGAGACAAAGCGAAGACTATTTAAAAAGACTTCTGGAGGCGGACTTAAAGTTACAGCTTACATCACCAATGGGGCAGTTACCGATAGACAGGACATCTATAAAAGACTGATTCAAAGATCATTACATCAGATATTGTTCACTTGAACAGTATCTCCAACCCTAGATGCCTTGCTGATATTGCCCTCGACTGAAAAATCTTTTGTACTTTATTTTTACTTTGCATTTACCTTGAATGTTTTGACTGCTAAATAAGAAAATGTAACGAATAAATTGAATTTTATTGATTACGAGGAATTTGCCTACCGAGGCTTTATTTTTTTAATATTTTGAGATTGTGAGCAAGAACATACCACAAGGAGTCTTCTGTCCAGGTTGTAAGTATTTTTAAAATGCTTATAATTTAGGCAAGATTTGACTTACTTTACCTAACCTGAGAAATATAAAATGAAGGTAAAAGTTGGTAGGTTACCCACAGTATAATAAGTTAAACAAAAATAGTGGAAAGTTAACACGTTTATCAGTCAAGTGAACACAGCTATTCGACTAATGCCGATAATTGTAAAATGGCCAAATATCGGCTGATTAACCAGCCTGGATGATATATATGTCAATCACTGGTCACAGCGAGCAAACATTATCTTCAAGTCCAATAATATTTAAGGAGTACAGAGAGAAAGCTAGCAAGAGACCCGCAGAGATCCAGAAACTGGTAGAGTCAGGAGCAATCAGAAAGCTCGGTCCAGAAGAAAGGGACCGAGATGGCGAATCCTGGTTTATCCCACACCATATGGTGCGCCACATTGAGAAGAATCGTGTGGTGTTTGATTGCTCCTTTCAGTTCAATGGCCTCAGTCTAAATGAGTCTCTCCTCCCCGGCCCCACCTTAGGTTCATCACTGCTTGGGGTCTTACTCTGATTCAGTGAGCATGCGGTGGCCATCAGCGCTGATATTCAGGGCATGTTTTACCAGGTCCGCCTTCTTCCTGGAGAACTCCTTCAGTTTGTCTGGCGCGACCTGAGGAAGGAAGATCCCCCTGATGTCTTTGAGGGGCAAGTGCTCCCATATGGGACAACCTGCAGCCTGTGCTGTGCTACCTTTGCCCTGCAGCGACATGAAAGAGAGCACAGTCAACAAGATGAGGATATAAGGTTGTCGATCGAATGCTGCTTCTAAGTTGAAAATTGCCTGCAGACCTTGCCATCACCAGAGGAATCTAAGCAATTGGTTGATAAACTGAGGGACCTGTTAACTAAAGGTGGCTTTGAACAATGGGCCAGCAATGTGCCAGCCATCATTCGTCACCATCCAAGTGAAGCCAGATCAGATGGTCTTGAACTCTGGCTAGCCCATGAGAGGACGGATGTCCAAGAATCCACATTAGGACTTAGCTGGAATTGCCCTAAAGATGTGCTGATGTAGTGTCACCGGCCCATAGACCATGGTGCCCCCACCATGCAAATAATTTACAAAGTGTTAGCGAGTCAATATGACCCCTTAGGATATATCCTTCCATAAGGGCCAAAGTATTAGTTCAGCAACTCTGGAACAAGCAGCACAGCTGGGATGAAACACTACTTCCCCAGGACTTGGAATGTATGGGAAAGTGAGCTGCAATTTCTCCTCAACATCAGTTTCCGAGATCTTATGTACTGGCTTCAGTAGACCAGACCAGAACCATTAGAGACCTTCATGTGTTCAGCAATGCCTCTGAGAGTACATATGGAGCAGTTGCTTACCTGTGCACTGAAGACTAGCTCGGTAAGATCCATCTGTCATTCATTATGGTATGCTCTAGAGTAGCATAAAAATAGTGCTTTCCATGCCCTGTTTGGAGCTCTGTGCTGCTGTGACTGGTGCACAGTTGATGAAACTCTTGAAGAAAGAGTTAACCTTGCCAATTTGTCACACAGTGCTCTGGTCAGATTCAACCACAGTGCTGTCCTGGCTCCAATCAGAGTCTTGCCATTTTAAAGTTTTCGTCAGCACCAGAGAGCTGAGATTCATGAGCTTAATGACCTTACCACTTGGTGCTATGTGGGTTTTAGTTGGTGCAACTAAATCAGAGTTGGCAGAAGGCTGAGATGTGCTGAGGCCTTAGATAACGCCATAAAGCATCATATTGTACTGGATTCCAGACATCCAGCGGTGAAGTTACTTCACCAAGAATATGATAAGAGACTCTGCCATCCAGGCCCTGACCGAGTGTTTGCAGAGATAAGACGACAACTCTGGGTTTTAAGAGGTAGATGGGCCATCCACAGCCTACAGCATGCTTGTACAGAATACCAGTGCCTGAGGGCCAAGCCTACCATCCCAAAAATGGCAGACCTTCCTTCAGCCAGTTGCGTCTCTACAAGCCAGCCTTCCATTCTACTGGGATTGATTGTTTTGGACCCTTGTAAAGATTGGTTGACGAGTGGAGAAAAGCTGTACACATTGAACTTCTCCACAGTTTGGACACGGATTCTTTCCTGATGTCACTTTGGAGGTTCATCGCATGTAGAGGTTCTCCTGCCGAAATACTATTGGATCAAGGAACAAATTTCTGTGGAGGGGAACGGGAACTAAGTGAGGCGTTCAAGTATATGTCATCTGATCTTCAGCAACGACTTGCAAAACAGAAGATAGCATTCCATTTTAATCCTCCTGCAGCACCACACTTTGGAGGGGTGTGGGAGAGGGAAATCAGGTCCATTAAAATGGCCCTATCTGCAACCATTGGTGCCCAGTTGGTATCAGAAGAAGGGTACATTGGTCTGTTGGAAAGGTTGTCAAAGTACACTCCAGTCAAGACTCCCAAGTGAGGTCAGTCGAAGTCCAAGTTCAAGGAAAGATTTATACTAGACCTGTTGCTCGACTTGTGGTTCTACCCCCAATCCCAGAAGATGACAGGAAAGAACTTGACACCCTCTGTGAGATTGTGGAAACAATTTGGGGGCGGCTGTATAAAAGGCTTGCGTGTTACGGCTCCTTTAAGACTTTACTTCATACATTTCGAATAATGCAGCAAGAGAGTGTGAGAGAACGTGCAAGCAAAAACAAGTTTGGAAAGTTATATGTGTGCGTGCATCTTATAAAGTGAGTTTTCCATCCTTAATACACAATTATGATTCAGTTGCATGTTGTAAACTTGCATCTACGTGAGTTTATGGTAATTATGTTCGAGTGTGTGAGAGCATTTGCCGTGTGCTTATTGCATGCACGTTTGGTTACACGTGAGTTGTTAGAACAGACGATTGCATTGATAATATTGATAATAGTGTTTGCACATTATTTAATTTTCTAATTGTCTTGTGTGTTAGATATCTGGTGTTAATTACCACTCTATGTGAACTGATGATGTTTTATGTTAAATGGCTTAGTCAGATGTCAAAATGGCTATTCAGATTGGCAATACACTGATTGCAGTAATATATTTGCTTACTGATAGTGTTATTCATTCTTGTATTGGCACTTGAAATCTGTATTGTTGTTCCAGTTGAATAGCATTGTAACTATTATTTAATCTTTATTTTGTACAGACCACACATCCCTATATCATTGTTCATCCTACCAGTACTTCATCTGTACATCTGAGCCATCTAGAAATGATTAAAGTCACTAAAAGGAAGCACTGTGGTTGACTGAATTATTGGGCTATGATCGGCCTGCCGGGGCGAGTACTTCCAGTCTAACAGTTCAAACCCAAATTTTAGTTGTTTAATTATCTGTTGTCCAATGTCTGTGATTCTTTGTCCACTCTAACCTTTTCTTTTTGTTTTTCTGTTCCAAAAGTGGCTTTTTCTTTGCAATTCTTCCCATAAGGCCTGCACCCGAGTCTTCTCTTTACTGTTGTACATAAGACTGCTGTTGAGCAGGTAGAATTCAATGAAGCTGCCAGCTGAGGACATGTGAGGCATCTATTTCTCAAACTAGAGACTCTGATGTACTTATCCTCTTGTTTAGTTGTAAATCTGGCCTTCCACATCTCTTTCTGTCCTTTGTCTTTGAAGACTGTAGTGTACACCTTTGTATGAAATCTTCAGTTTTTTGGCAATTTCAAGCATTGTATAGCCTTCATTCCTCAAAACAATGATTGACTGACAAGCTTCTAGAGAAAGCTGTTTCTTTTTTTTTCTTTTGTTTGTTGTTGCCATTTTTGACCTAATATTGACCTTAAGACATGCCAGTCTATTGCATACTGTGGCAGCTCAAAAACAAACACAAAGACTATGTTAAGCTTCATTTAACAAACCAAATAGCTTTCAGCTGTGTTTGATATAATGGCAAGTGATTTTCTAGTACCAAATTAGCAATTAAGCATGATTACTCAAGGGTAAGGTGTTGGAGTGATGGCTGCTGGAAATGGGGCCTGTCTAGATTTGATCAAAAATGACTTTTCAAATAGTGATGGTGCTGTTTCTTACGTCAGTAATGTCCTGACTATACTTTATGATCAGTTGAATGCCACTTTAGTGAATTAAAGTACCAATTTCCTTCCGAAACAGCAAAATCTGTACATTATTCCAAACTTTTGGCTGCCAGTGTATACTTGGGGTAATTGTTAATTTGAAAGACCCATTTATGACCAAGCATTAACTTCCTGGCTGATGTCTTGAGATGTTGCTTCAATATATCCACATAATTTTCCTTCCTCATGATGCCATCTATTTTGTGAAGTGCACCAGTCCCTCCTGCAGCAAAGCACCCCCATAACATGATGATGTCACCCCTATGCTTCACAGTTGGGATGGTGTTCTTCCTCCAAACATAACAATGGCCATTATGGAAAAACAGTTCCATTTTTCTTTCAATAGACCAGAGGACATTTCTCCAAAAAGTAAGATATTTGTCCCCATGTGCACTTGCAAACTGTAGTCTGCCATTTTTCTGGTGGTTTTGAGCAGCTATATCCTTTACTGTGGATATAGATACTTGTCTACCTGTTTCCTCCAGCATCTTCACAAGGTCCTTTGCTGTTGTTAAACCTGGCTTAAACTGGATGAATATATTAGTTTAAATGAATCTACTCCCCCAGGTTACTGTTATAAACATGAGCCTCATCTGAAGGGTCGAGGAGGAGGTGTTGCTACAATTTACAGTGAAGTTTTTGGTGTTACTCAGAGGACAGGATATAAATTTAAGTCTTTTGGACTAATAATGCTTAATATGACACTGTCAGATATATATATAAATAAAAAAAATTTATTTTTACCCTTGCTACAGTATATAGATCACCCGGGCCTTATTCTGATTGTGAATTTGAAATTTTTTTATCAGATCTTGTAGTTACTGTAGATAGAGCTTTAATTGTTGGTGACTTCAACATTCACATAGATAATGAAAATGACACATTGGGATTAGCATTTATCGATATTCTCAACTCTTTTGGAGTCAGACAAAATGTAACAGGACCAACTCATCACCATAATCATATGCTAGATTTAATTCTGTCATATGGAGTTGATGTCGATGCTATTGAAATTCTACTGCAGAGCGATGACATCTCAGATCATTACCTCGTCTCTTGTATGCTGCAATCAGCTAATGTTACTCAATCTACACCATGCTATCGTTCAGGTAGAACTATTCTTTAGACCACTAAATATAGCTTCACTAATAATCTTCCAGATCTATTGCAAACATTCAGTAAACCCCAAAGAAGAAAAACTTGATGAAATTACAGAAAATGAAAGAAAAAAGCCCTGCACCATGGCACCAAGCTACAGACAGGCATTAAAAGCTGCCAGGTCAGCATATTTTAGCAAACTCATAGAAAATAACCACAACAATCCTAGATGTTTATTCAGTACTGTGGCTAAATTGGTTAGGAATAAAGCCTCAATAGAACCAGATATTCCATTGCAGCACAAGAGTAATGACTTCATGAATTTCTTTACTAACAAAATTGAAATAATCAGAAATAAAATTGGAATTATGCAATCAACTGTCACAGTATCTCAAAAAACAGTGTCTCATAATTTTCCTCACGTGCAACTTCAATCCTTCGCTGTCACAGGTCATGAAGAGCTAACAAAACTTATCGAAACATCAAAAGCCACAACATATATGTTAGATCCAATACCAACCAAGCACTTAAAAGAGGTATTCCCTGTAATCTCAGAACCTCTTCTTAATATTATTAACTCCTCGCTCCATCAGCGGCACGCCCCTGCTATCATCACTCATTCCACCAAACTGCTTACCCTCATCTCCGGTAACCATTCGGATCGGCTATCCTTCCTCCTGGTCGAGTCTCCCACTGCACTGCTTGTGTTAGGGCACCCAAGGTTGGTAATGCACAGTCCTCACATTGACTGGTTAACCAATTCTGTTCTTGCCTGGAGTCCTTATTGTCTGTCCCATTGTCTTAACTCTGCTGTTTCTCCTGTCCAGTCTTGTGTTTCGTTTCAGGATGAACCGGTGGATTTATCCGGAGTACCTGTGGCATACCATTATCTGAGGGCGGTGTTCAGTCGCTCTCTGCTCCTTAGAGGGAGGCCATGAATAAATACATTAATGATTCTCTTGCAGCTGGTCTCATCCGTCCTTCCTCTTCTCCTGCAGGGGCGAGGTTCTTCTTAGTGGAGAAGAAGGATGGTTCGCTTAGACCTAGCATAGATTATCGGGGGCTGAATAACATCATGGTGAAGAATCGTTATCCCTTGCCATTGATGTCTTCATCCTTCGAACTCTTGCAGGGAGGTGTCCGTCTTTACGAAGTTAGACCTACGCAACACTTATCACCTTGTACGGATCGGGGAAGGGGATGAGTGGAAGACAGCCTTTAACACCCGTAGGGGGCACATTGAATATTCTGACATGTCTTTCAGATTGGTCAAATTGACCAATTAGTGTTTGTCTACTTAGATGATATTCTGAACTTCTCCCAGAATATCTAGGACCATGTCCAACACATCAGGCTGGTGCTTCAGCGACTGCTAGAGAATCGGCTCTTCGTTAAGGTGGAGAAGTGTGCTTTTCATGTGCAATCAGTTTCGTTCCTGGGGTTCATTGTCTCATCCGAGGGAGTGCGCTGAGCAGCGGTTAAGGTCAGAGCAGTCTTCGATTGCTCATTTTTATTGCCGTTTCTGACGGATCTCACCTCCACCTGTACTGAGTTTTGCTGGTCCCCGTGGGCATAAGCAGCATTTTCTAAATTAAGAAAGAGGTTTACTACCGCCCCTATTCTTAACACTCCTGCCCATCATGTTCATGGTGGAGGTCGATGCGTCAGAGGCTGGTGTCGGAGCTGTTCTGATGCAGCACTCTTCCTCGGATGGGAAGGCACATCTGTGTGCCTTTTTCTCACACTGCCTCACCCCAGAAGAATGGAATTATGATGTCAGTAAAAGAGAATTGTTGGCTGTCTGATTGGCCTTGGCGGAACGGCGCCACTGGTTAGAGGGTTCAGGGGTACCTTTCGTGGTCTGGACCAACCATAAAAATCTGGAATATATTCATGGGGCAAAGCACCTAAATTCCAGACAGGCTCATTGGGCACTATATTTTAAGCGCTTTAACTTTGTTCTGTCATATTGTCTGGGCTTGAAAGACGTTAAGATTGATACCCTGTCTCGACCTCTCGGGTGGTGGGCATGGTGTCCTGGGACATGGAGGCTAAAGTCCGCTCCACGCTGTGCAATGCCACCTCACCCACCGAGTGCCCAACGGGTCTGTTATTTGCTCCGCATTCGGTCCAGACACACATCCTCCGGTGGGGCCACTCATCCAACGTCACCTGCCACCCAGGGGCTGCTCGTACCCAGCCGCTCATTAGACAGCGATTCTGGTGGCCTTCGCTAGCACAGGACATTTGCCTGTTCGTGTCCACTTGCCCTGTTTGTGCGTCTAGCAAGACTTCCAGTCAGACTCTGGCTGGGCTCCTCCAACCACTGTCAGTCCCTTCGAGACCCTGGTCCCACATAGCTATGGATTTTGTCACTTGTCTTTTCCTATTCCATGGCTACTTGGTCGTTATGACCGTGATGGACCAGTTTTCGAAGGCAGCTCATTTCATTCCCCTTCCCAAATTTGTGCTTACGTTCTCTCCATATGTTTCAGGTGCCACTGACTCACGGAATCAGCGTTTACAAGGGAACCCTGATCGTCTCCATGGGAATGATCAGGATTCCTCGCGGATCTGTGCTCCACACTACCACAATGCACACAGACCTACGAACACACTCTCCATCTCCACGCTGCAATCGGTGCCGGGTATTCCATCATGCTTCGCCAGCTCTGCTGTGTTGTTTGTTTCGGGATGCAGACACACTCACTGAGTTTAAGTCTAGACTAAATACTCATCTATTTAGCTAGGCATACACCTAATTTATTCTTCACCACACAATTAGGCTGCTTTAGTTAGGTCTGCTGGAACCAGAAACACTGATCATGGTTTATAACTCTGCAAAAGAAAAAACAAAATGAATGGCATCTACACTAATGTTATTCTATTTGTTTTCATGTCTCAACCTCGGGACTCCTATCCAGAGGTCACCAGAACTGGCCGGATCCAGCTCCCCTCCTGCTTGGTATCAGACTCCACAGCTACGTGTTTCTGAGTGACTATTTGAGCAGCTGGTTAATTATGAAAACCGCTTCAGTCCCTCTTTTGCTTGTAAACAGCAGCACTGATGCAGATTGCACCAGTTTGATTGTATGTGTCTGAGCCCAGCCTAGTGTAATCACCGGTTTGATCATACATGCGAAAGGATTAATAAAAGGCTATATACAGTGCATCCAGAAAGTATTCACAGCGCTTCACTTTTTCCACATTTTGTTATGTTACAGCCTTATTCTAAAATGGATTAAATTCATTATTTTCCTCAAAATTCTACAAACAAACCCCATAATGACAACGTGAAAGAAGTTTGTTTGAAATCTTTGCAAATTTATTAAAAATAAAAAATAAAAAAAAAATCACATGTACAAGTATTCACAGCCTTTGCCATGACACTCAAAATTGAGCTCAGGTGCATCCTGTTTCCACTGATCATCCTTGAGATGTTTCTACAACTTGATTGGAGTCCACCTGTGGTAAATTCAGTTGATTGGACATGATTTGGAAAGGCACACACCTGTCTATATAAGGTCCACAGTTAACAGTGCATGTCAGAGCACAAACCAAGCCAAGAAGTCCAAGGAATTGTCTGTAGACCTCCAAGACAGGATTGTATCGAGGCACAGATCTGGGGAAGGGTACAGAAAAATTTCTGCAGCACTGAAGGTCCCAATGAGCACAGTGGCCTCCATCATCCGTAAATGGAAGAAGTTTGGAACCACCAGGACTCTTCCTAGAGCTGGCCGCCCGGCCAAACTGAGCGATTGGGGGAGAAGGGCCTTAGTCAGGGAGGTGACCAAGAACCCGATG
Organism: Myxocyprinus asiaticus; assembly: GCF_019703515.2. Lineage (NCBI taxonomy): Eukaryota > Metazoa > Chordata > Actinopteri > Cypriniformes > Catostomidae > Myxocyprinus > Myxocyprinus asiaticus. The sequence goes on from NC_059371.1 coordinate 43,823,708, forward strand.
GTCACTCTGACAGAGATCCAGCGTTTCTCTGTGGAGAAAGGAGAACCTTCCAGAAGAACAACCATCTCTGCAGCACTCCACCAATCAGGCCTGTATGGTAGAGTGGCTAGATGGAAAAAGGCACATGACAGCCTGCCTGGAGTTTGCCAAAAGGCACCTGAAGGACTCTCAGACCATGAGAAACAAAGATTGAACTCTTTGGCCTGAATGGCAAGTGTCATGTCTGGAGGAAACCAGGCACCGCTCATCACCTGGCCAATACCATCCCTACAGTGAAGCATGGTGGTGGCAGCATCATGCTGTGGGGATGTTTTTCAGCGGCAGGGACTGGGAGACTAGTCAGGATCGAGGGAAAGATGAATGCAGCAATGTACAGAGACATCCTTGATGAAAACCTGCTCCAGAGCGCTCTGGACCTCAGACTGGGGCGAAGGTTCATTTTCCAACAGGACAACGACCCTAAGCACACAGCCAAGATAACAAAGGAGTGGCTCCAGGACAACTCTGTGAATGTCCTTGAATGGCCCAGCCAGAGCCCAGACTTGAACCTGATTGAACATCTCTGGAGAGATCTGAAAATGGCTGTGCACCGATGCTCCCCATCCAACCTGATGGAGCTTGAGAGGTCCTGCAAAGAAGAATGGGAAAAACTGCCCAAAAATAGGTGTGCCAAGCTTGTAGCATCATACTCAAAAAGACTTGATGCTGTAATTGGTGCCAAAGGTGCTTCAACAAAGTATTGAGCAAAGGCTGTGAATACTTATGTACATGTGATTTGTTTTGTTTTTTATTTTTAATAAATTTGCAAAGATTTCAAACTTCTTTCACGTTGTCATTATGGGGTATTGTTTGTAGAATTTTGAGGAAAATAATGAATTTAATCCATTTTGGAATAAGGCTGTAACATAACAAAATGTGGAAAAAGTAAAGCGCTGTGAATACTTTCCGGATGCACTGTACATAGCTAAGAAGGTAAGAAAACAATTCTCAGGCTGGCGACTTATTAATTGGCTAATTAATACACAAGTTGCTGCTAACGCTATGTGTTATTGTTATCCAGTAACAAATAGACACAGGTTGTCTGGTGAATTCAGTGTTAGAGCCTTGTGTCACAGATCAATGAGGAAGAATGAGCTGCCACAGTTTAATAGTATGCAGGAAAACTAGGGTATTAGGTTCAAAACTGTTCAGTTTTCACGTTCAGTCATGTTCAGATCTTCATGTTCAGATTGTTCAACATGTTCAGGCAGATTGTTTTTTGTTCTAACACTTATACAACTAACATGAACTTAGGGGTTTTGCAGAGTAACTTTCAATTCAAACTGAAATGTGGTCCATATTTAGGATTAAGAATATTATTTTAGCATATCACATAAATCCTTGTCATAGGTTAGTAGATATACAGTGGGCTACTCCAGCAAAGCCCTTCAAGTTATTGTTCTACTAATATACTAACATTGGTTTTATTGCCAGGATGTATATGTTTTATTTGTCATAATTGTATGTATTCTGAGGTTAGATTTAAGGATTCTTCACCGGTGGTGGTAACACATAGCAAGTGCTCATGTGTGGCAGATACTGCTCAGAATCAGAATTAGAATGACCTTTATTGCCAAGTATGTTTACACATACAAGGAATTTTTCTGCTTTGTGCAACCACACAGTAGCAGTTCTTTTTCAAACTGCTCATTATTCTCAGCTTAATATGCCAGTCATGCCCCTTGTGTTTAGCTGCACTGAAACAGCAACGCTGGCATAAACCACGAACAACGGTAAATGTTAAACATCAAAATTTTGACAATTGTTTTGAGTGTTTACAGTTTCAGCTTTAATTTAGTTCCTCGAAAATAACTTTATTTTGTCTGTCAGGGTGTAAAACCAGGGCCCATCAATGCCATGATGGCACAAGGTGGAGTAAGGTGAGTTGCAAACTTAAGATTCAAATAAGAACACGTATTTCTAAAACATTTCAAAAAATTATATATATATATATATATATATATATATATATATATATATATATATATATATATATATATACAGGTGCATCTCAATAAATTAGAATGTCGTGGAAAAGTTCATTTATTTCAGTAATTCAACTCAAATTGTGAAACTCGTGTATTAAATAAATTCAGTGCACACAGACTAAAGTAGTTTAAGTCTTTGGTTCTTTTAATTGTGATGATTTTGGCTCACATTTAACAAAAACCCACCAATTCACTATCTCAACAAATTAGAATATGGTGACATGCCAATCAGCTAATCAACTCAAAACACCTGCAAAGGTTTCCTGAGCCTTCAAAATGGTCTCTCAGTTTGGTTCACTAGGCTACACAATCATGGGGAAGACTGCTGATCTGACAGTTGTCCAGAAGACAATCATTGACACCCTTCACAAGGTGGGTAAGCCACAAACATTCATTGCCAAAGAAGCTGGCTGTTCACAGAGTGCTGTATCCAAGCATGTTAACAGAAAGTTGAGTGGAAGGAAAAAGTGTAGAAGAAAAAGATGCACAACCAACCGAGAGAACCGCAGCCTTATGATTGTCAAGCAAAATTGATTCAAGAATTTGGGTGAACTTCACAAGGAATGGACTGAGGCTGGGGTCAAGGCATCAAGAGCCACCACACACAGACGTGGCAAGGAATTTGGCTACAGTTGTCGTATTCCTCTTGTTAAGCCACTCCTGAACCACAGACAACGTCAGAGGCGTCTTACCTGGGCTAAGGAGAAGAAGAACTGGACTGTTGCCCAGTGGTCCAAAGTCCTCTTTTCAGATGAGAGCAAGTTTTGTATTTCATTTGGAAACCAAGGTCCTAGAGTCTGGAGGAAGGGTGGAGAAGCTCATAGCCCAATTGCTTGAAGTCCAGTGTTAAGTTTCCACAGTCTGTGATGATTTGGGGTGCAGTGTCATCTGCTGGTGTTGGTCCATTGTGTTTTTTGAAAACCAAAGTCACTGCACCCGTTTACCAAGACATTTTGGAGCACTTCATGCTTCCTTCTGCTGACCAGCTTTTTAAAGATGCTGATTTCATTTTCCAGCAGGATTTGGCACCTGCCCACACTGCCAAAAGCACCAAAAGTTGGTTAAATGACCATGGTGTTGGTGTGCTTGACTGGCCAGCAAACTCACCAGACCTGAACCCCATAGAGAATCTATGGGGTATTGTCAAGAGGAAAATGAGAAACAAGAGACCAAAAAAATGCAGATGAGCTGAAGGCCACTGTCAAAGAAACCTGGGCTTCCATGCCACCTCAGCAGTGCCACAAACTGATCACCTCCATGCCACGTCGAATTGAGGCAGTAATTAAAGCAAAAGGAGCCCCTACCAAGTATTGAGTACATATACAGTAAATTAACATACTTTCCAGAAGGCTAACAATTCACTAAAAATGTTTTTTTTTTTATGGTCTTATGATGTATTCTAATTTTTTGTGATAGTGAATTGGTGGGTTTTTGTTAAATGTGAGCCAAAATCATCACAATTAAAAGAACCAGAGACTTAAACTACTTCAGTCTGTGTGCACTGAATTTATTTAATACACGAGTTTCACAATTTGAGTTGAATTACTGAAATAAATGAACTTTTCCACGACATTCTAATTTATTGAGATGCACCTGTATATATATATACACACACACACTATACACAGATCAGCCACAACATTAAAAGCACCTGCCTAATATTGTGTAGGTCCCCCTTGTGCCGCCAAAACAGTGCCAACCCGCATCTCAGAATAGCATTCGGAGATATTTTTCTCACCACAATTGTACAGAGCGGTTATCCGAGTTACTGTAGACTTTGTCAGTTCGAAACAGTCTGGCCATTCTCTGTTGACCTCTCTCATCAACAAGGCGTTTCCGTCCGTAGAACTGCCCCTCATTGTAAGTTTTTTGTTTTTGGCACCATTCGGAGTAAATTCTAGAGACTGTTGTGTGTGAAAATCCCAGGAGATCAGCAGTTACAGAAATACCCAAACCAGCCCGTCTGGCACCAACAATTATGCCACGGTCGAATCACTGAAATCACATTTTTTCCCCATTCTGATGGTTGATGTGAACATTAACTGAAGCTCCTAACCTGTATCTGCATGATTTAATGTATTGCACTGCTGCTATATGATTGGCTAATTAGAAAATCACATGAACAAATAGGTGTACAGGTGTCCCAAATAAAGTGCTCAGTGAGTGTATATTATTTTTGTATAAAACAATCCTCAAAATAATAATAATACAGTATCATTATAATAATGAACTTGCCTGGACAATAACAAATAATATTCACCTGGATTCCAAACAAGTGAGCAAAGTAGTAGTTTTAGTATCCTATTCTTCTACAAAAATTAAATAACTATAGCATTCTTATTAGTGTATTGGTGTGCATACATAATATCTATTAAATTAAAAAAAATTGTGTGTGTTCCTTTAGTGGAAGAACTGTGGAAAACATGCATTCGTTATCTTTAGCTTAATTTTTATTTCATCAAACATTTTGATTGTTACACCCTGTCTTCCATTGACGCGGTGAAACAGCTTGAGGCTGTCTACACTGGACCGTGTTAGAGATGATTCAAAATGATTATATTAAGTCACCTGACTTGTAACTTCCCCCAGATGTATGCTGAAAGGTGTACTGCCCCTGCAGGGGCATAGCCATCATTTCAAAAGTGAGGGGGACAGAATATTTTACACTGGATGTGAAGTGTATAAGAAACATATTATTATTTAAAGTCCAGAATTAACTTTATGCTGCTTTAATAATTAATATTGTGCCAAATTAAAAAGGAGCACATGGAATTTATTAAATTAATTTACCATAAAGTTTTTGATTTCTTACAACTTACACTGTAAAAAGGCTAATTATTATATATTGTGAATCTGTTTCTACCTGATCTAACCTTAAAACTTTTGTTGCTAATGTAACCAGGTGGATTTAGACATAATTTGTTTTTCATTTAAAAAGCAGTTGACAAAACCTTTTTATATGCACTACGAGAGTGGTAAAATCAGTCAAACAAACAACATTACTGTCCTTCAAAGGCAAAACACAGAAACAACACATTTGAATTGGGTATATTTACACTCTTTAGAAGAAAAAAAGTTAACCTAAAAATGTGCTTTATCTAAATACAGGTTTGATTGTCAGAAGTCAAAAATTGTATTTACCATAACTGAAAAAGCCAGCTTCAGGGTTTTGCTCAAGTAGAAACAGCTTTTAAAGGTAACAACTGCAGGTTACCACTTTTTAGTGATCTGTCCTGTGACAGACGGGTTTGGTTCAACTAAGATTCAGAGGAAACAAAGTGTTGAAATTTGATCAAGAAGTTTTAAGCCAGTTTCAGTGTTGGCGTAGTTACCCCATTTCACTTTTGGGGCAGAATTTGACAGTAAATCTCAAGAGAAAAATGAATTTTCCTGGGTGGATAACGTTAAATTTTATAAGCCATCTCAAAACCAGCATTAATACTTCAATTATATGGCTAATTTAAATTTTCAGCCCCTATTGTCGTGTGTGGCTCGTCAAAGTGGGCAAATGATGTATGCTCAGGCACAGTTATGTCACCCACTGTGATCCAGCGTTGGATGAAAAGCATGAATAAATGTGCATATAGGCGCAAGTTCCAACTGTACGCCTAATTAAAAGAAAGCTTCTTCCGCTTTCCGATTCGAGCTATCATGTCATAATAATATCATAGATCATCAAAACATGAACAGATGCCAAATGACAACTTACATTGCTTGACGTCACAGTAAAAACATGAGTGGAAAGTACTTTGCCACATTGAGTTTGTGACCAATGACCGGTGGCTGCAGATCTAGCCAAGATGACTGACGTGGTTGCCATGGAAATGACGCTACATGATGAGCTCATTCAGTGCGTGGTTAAGCAGTTGTCTCATCTCTTAAGAGATTGACCAGTAAATTTGAACGTTTACATTTACATATTTACACATTTGATGTATAATACAGACAACGTAAACATATTTGCCCTGTGAAAAAGTTCGGGGGACGAACTTAGGTTTTACTGAAAGTGAGGGGGACACGTCCCCCGCATATTCTACACACCTGGATGTTTTATAAGTAGTCTTGAGCATACTCGTATTTAAATGTTCCTCTTAATGCCTCCCCAGCAGCGTGGCCAGTGTCTGAATGTTCGCTAATAGTATGTCGTTGCTCAGCAGTTTTGAACTTCTTTTTACCTCTGAACGAAAAACTTCTCTGTAATTGTGCTGGGGCCTTAAGGCGTCTCTCCAGTATGAATCGTTGTGTGTTTATTAAAGTTTCTTTTATCTACAAAACCTTTTCCACACTGATGGCAAGTGTAAGGCTTCTCTCCAGTATGAATCCTTGTGTGCTTATTAAGAGTTGTTTTATCTACGAAACCTTTTCCACACAGATGGCACGTGTAAGGCTTCTCTCCGGTATGAATCGTTGTGTGGTTATTTAGGTTTCTTTTATCTATGAAACCTTTTCCACACTGAGAGCAAGTGTAAGGTCTCTCTCCAGTATGAATCCTTGTGTGCTTATTAAGAGTTGTTTTATCTACAAAACCTTTTCCACACTGATGGCAAGTGTAAGGCCTCTGTCCAGTGTGAATTCTTGTGTGTACATCAAGATTATTTTTACGTGCGAAACACTTTCCACACTGATGGCATGAGAAAGGTTTCTCTCCAGTGTGAACTCTTATGTGCACAATAAGACTTTCTTTATGAGCAAAACTCTTTCCACAGTGATGACATGAGTATGGCTTCTCTCCGGTATGAATCCTAATGTGTACATTAAGTTTTCCTTTATCTGTGAACCCTTTTCCGCACTGAAGGCACATGTTAGGCTTGTCTCCAGTGTGAACTCTTGTGTGTAAATCAAGATTACCTTTACTTGTGAAACTCTTAAAACACTGATGGCATGTGAAAGGCTTCTCCGCAGTGTGATCTTTTATGTGCAAATTACGTTTTCTTTTATCTATGAAACATTTTCCACACAGATGGCACATGTAAGGCTTCTCTCCGGTATGAATCCTCGAGTGGTTATTAAGTTTTCTTTTATCTATGAAACCTTTTCCACACTCATGGCAAGCGTAAGGCCTCTCTCCGGTATGAATCCTTGTGTGGTTATTAAGGTTTCTTTTATCTATGAAACCTTTTCCACACTGATGGCATGTGAAAGGCTTCTCTCCAGTGTGAACTCTTGTGTGTACATCAAGATTATCTTTGCGTGTGAAACTCTTACCACATTGATGGCACGTGAAAGGCTTTTCTCCAGTGTGAACTCTTGTGTGTACATCAAGATTATCTTTACGTGTGAAACTCTTACCACATTGATCGCATGAGAAAGGTTTCTCTCCAGTGTGAACTCTTATGTGCACATTAAGACTTTCTTTTTGAGAAAAACTCTTTCCACAGTGATGACATGAGAAAGGCTTCTCTCCAGTATGAATCCTTGTGTGTACATTAAGTTTTCCTTTATCTGTGAAATCTTTTCCACACTGATGGCATGTGAAAGTATTTTTGGCCGCTCTTCTTTGAAGCTTTTTAGGTGAGAAATTGTCTCTTGTCTTTGAGACACTCAAAGATTTTTCTCCAGCTGTGAAATCATGCTGTTTCTGACACTGAAGATTCTCCTCCACTTCATTCAGCTCTTGACTTTCCTTTTTCATGTCCATCAGTCCTACAATGAACACAGTAAATTGACAAAAATCAATTCAAGAGGGACAAACTTATTTGTGATTTTTGCTGTGTAAGGTCCATATATTTCTACCAGGGCTGTGAATCGGCTGTACATTAAATTTTTTAATCAAATTAACTACATGATATGCTGATTAATCAAATGAATAACAATTATCGCATTATTTGCTGTGAAACATTTTCAGAGGCTGCTTCCTGTTTTTCTGTGATGCTGCTTCCCATTCCTGTTGCTGCTGGCACATACTGTAGCTCAAGTTTGTGTTAGTATCCTGCTAGCCTGCTTAGCATTTTCTATTTTTCTATTGTCAGCATTTTAGTCTTTAAGGTGTATTTTACCGCATGCATCCATTTTTTCCCCACTTTTGTACTTGCATCACAATTTATACTGCGTGCATCCGTTTTTACCTCAGAGTATGTTTTCCACAGATTACTGCATCAATCTAAAACCACTGCTGCTCAGGAACCACAACACCTATACAACAAACGTTATCGCTACTTGCACTGCATGCCACATGTTTACTATAGCTTCATTCATCAGCAGAGAGGGATTTACATATGATAAATGAAAGGAATTAGTTAGGCTAACGAAGAAGATTACAGAGTTAGAGAAATTAATCTGAACGCTAGTGGAGCTGTTGAAAGTGCCCTGGTTATAGGTGATTCTATGTTAAGGAACGTGGATACAGACACTCCAGCCACCATTATTAAATGTTTGTGACATCAGATCAAATTTAAGTATGCTGGCTAATGCCAAACGAAGATTTTCTAAGATTGTTATTCATGTCGGCATTAATAGTGTCTGGAGGGAAGGTGCTGCTCTCCTTTCCAATAATTTGGCTCATAGTCTTGATAGTTTAAGTGTTTGACTCACCGGGGCCCAGGTCAGGAAGCAGACAGACTGGCTTAACCAACCATCTGCTAGCTGCACTGAGACTTCACATTAACTAGAACACAGAAACGGTATTACCTAGATATCATATAGAGACTGTGTCTGTTCCCCAAACAACCAAACACTAAAGTCATTCAGAAAATGTTTATTGATGTCAAACCAGAAAATGGCAAAAAAAAAAATAAGATAAACATCTAATAAAATTACTAAACATTAGATCTCTTTCTTCCAGAGCACGAACTGTAAATGAAATAATTACAGATCATAGTCTGGGTGTGCTCTGTTTGACAGAAACCTAGATTTAATCAGATGAATATATTAGTTTAAATGAGTCTACTCCTCCAGATTATTGTTATAAACATGAGACTCGCATGAAGGGTCAGAGAGGAGGTTTTGTTACAATTTACAGTGATGTTTTTGGTGTTACTCAGAGGTCAGGATCCAAGTTTAATTTTTTTGAAGTGATTGTGCTTACTGTGACACTGTCCAATATAAATTACAATTTCTGTTGTCTTTCACTCTTGCTACTATATACCGACCCCCAGGGCCCTACACAGACTTCCTTAGTGAATTTCCTTAGTCAGATCTAGTAGTTACTGTGGATAACACTTTAATAGTTGGTAACTTCAATGTTGAAATACATAATGAAAATGACACAATGGGATTAACATTTATCGACATTCTCAACTCTGTTGGGGTCGGACAAAATGTGACAGTACCAAATCACTGTAGATCATAGAAACCATTGGCACCGATGGTCTCGACGATCAACTTAAGCTTGCAATGCTTTTGGGAAATGCAGCCCTGACCTGTCTCAAATACTAAGTATTACAAAAAGTTCAGAACAACTTAAGTCATAAAATATGGATACAGTCTTCTCTAGCACTCTAGATAGTGTCGCCCCTCTTAGATTAAAGAAAGTTAATGAAAAAAGCCCCATACTATGGTACATTGATCACACTCAAGCTCTTAAGACAGCAGCACAGAAAATGGACCGCAAGTTGAAACGTACAAAATTAGAGGTGTTTTGTGGTGCATTGAAGGATAGTGTCTGTAGCTACAGACAGGCTCTAAAAGCTGTCAGGTCTGCATATTTGACTAAACTCATAGAAAATAACCACAACAATCCTAGGTGTTTATTCAGTAACATGGCTAAACTGAAAAGAAACAAAGCTTTGACCGATCCAAATATTCCCTTGCAGAACAGTAGTAATGACTATATGAATCCTTAAAAATTAAAATTGACTCCAGCCAGGTATCTTAAGCAACCAAATTGGCCCGGTTGCTAGGGAGGGTAGAGTCATATGGGGTAACCTCCTCGTGGTCGCTAAAATATGGTTCTCGCTCTCGGTGGGGCGCGTGATGAGTTGTGCGTAGATGCCGCAAAGAATAGCGTGAAGCCTCCACAGCCACTATGTCTCCGCAGTAACGTGCTCAACAAGCCACGTAATAAGATGCGCTGATTGACAGGCTCAGACGCGGAGGCAACTGAGATTCATCCTCCGCCACCTGGATTGAGGCACTACGCCACCAGGAGGACTTAGAGCGCATTGGGAATTGGGCATTCCAAATTGGGGAGAAAAGGGGAGGAATAAAAATACAATGTGACGTGTTTTTGATGACCTCTGTATGTGGGAAAACGGTTGGTAAACTAAAATTCGAAACCATTGTTTTCTATGAATCCACACTTAGCGGCACCCAGTTACGACTTTGGAGGCTGCTCAAAACTCTGCCGTGTCACTCACATAGTTTTCCATTAAATTACATTACATTCAAACCAAATCATTATCAAGGGACATTTTACTGACTGTAGAAATTACATTGCCAATACACAATGTATCAGCAATAAGACTGTCTTTTTGAGGATTCACAGCTTGAATAGAGCCGATAGTTGATTTTTGGAACTATCGGTTATCAGCAAAAATCTGTTGATAGTTTTTTCATCATTTAGTCATTTCAAAATAAGAGTCCCCAGTGTGTTTCTGGTTTGTTTATACTTAAAAGTCCCACGTTATGTACCAAATCTTATTTTTTTCTAGTTATTATTAGGATTTTGGTTGAACAAAAAACTGCATCTGAGATTTTTCATTTTGGACTCTTTGTCTTTGCCTGCCATAATAAAGAAAGAATAAGAATTTTTGTTTACATTCTATAAATCCATTTGAAAAACGATCGGCCGATTAATCGGTTATCGTCCTTTCCCACCAACTTAGTTATCGGTCGATCTCTAGTCATGACTACATATAAAATTATTATATAATAAAATTAACCTTTTCTAATATTTCAGGTTACGCAGTTGAAACATTTTTTTTTTTTTTTTCATACAACAACCTGCAAACTCATCAACGTTGCTGTGATCATTCTTGATGAAGTGCAAAAAAAATATATATATATATTTTTTACTTTTGACTGTACGGTACTTTGCGGTTTTGGACTGGCAGGGCACTGACACGTTCTGTGTAGGGACAAAACAATTAGCGGAGCTGGCGTACCGCTGGAGCAAAACTGGCATGTCAGAGCATCTAAAAAGGAAACTTTAACTTTATCTTTAATGCATCCTTCATTAAAGTTCAAATAATGAGGCAGCGGGTTATGTAAATGAGCACAAACTCTGAAACAGGCATTCCTCTGTGCGGTCAGAGCCGCTTCACGTTCTTCTTACGAGAAGTGACCCAATTTGAGCGAGATAGTGCATCAGCCGGGATCAGTATCAAACTCTCTTGCAAGGAGACACTCGTTCATCAAACATCGCTTGAATGCCACAGCCTATTTGAGTATTGTTGCTGACCATGTGCATCCCTTCATGGCCACAATTTATCAGTCTTCTAACGTCTACTTCCTGCATGATAATGCACCATGTCACAAAGCAAAAATTGTCTCAAACTGTTTTCATGAACATGACAATGAGTTCACTGTTCTTCAGTGGCCTTTCCTAGTCACCGGATCCGAATCAAATAGAACATATTGGGATAAATTCCTTCTCTTTCTCCCTAACCATATCAGTATCTCCTGTGATAAAAGTAGCCTAATTTTCTCTCGCACATCAGATGGACATCAGATCCCTCCCAGTTGAAAAGGTGCTTCTCTCTCCCGCTCCCTGTATTACATTAGCTTTCTATTTCAATTCTCGCAGATTCAGCTAGTAATCGCATTTTAGAGCGCCTTGTGTGCATTGAAGAGATTTCCATATGTAAGCCCTCGTGCTTTAACAGAAATGAAACTGAAATATCTATAAAGTCTTATTTGGGTGTAACGGTTCACTCATTTCACGATTCGATACAGTTCACAAAACTGAGCTCACGGTTTGGTTCAGTTTATGATTCTTTAAACTAAGCCTGAATCAAGAAAAGATTGAAAGTTTTAGGGGGGGGTCGCGTGGCTCCACGCGAGGGTCGGACATGTGAACGGCGAGCTCTGCGCACTTTGATAGTTTTTAATACTTCTTGTGTCATAAACCGGTAAGATCTGATACACCCTGTTCCATAACTGTTCTATGAAGACAAAATGTCAAAGAATTCAAAACCCTCGGGCTCTGGAGACATTAAAAGACACTTACTTGCTCAAGCTGATACCCCTGACAGGGCCACAGACCGGGGACTCAGTTTGGACTGCGTGGTGGGAGAGATTCAGCGTCAACTGTCGATTATGTTGGCAATGCTGGCGAAGGTCTTGCTGTAATATGTCGATCGATCACTGCCATGGAGACGAAGTTCTCTGAGTTGGTTACAAGAGTGGGGGACGTTGAGAAACGGATCGATTATCTGGAGTCATCGGAGAGGGAATTAGCTGTTAATCCGCTAGCGACCAAGACGGACTTAGAGTGCATTTGGGAAAAGTTGGAAGACCTTCGGCGAAACAATGTCCGAATTGTTGGAATTCCTGAGAACGAATAAGGCCGAGATATGGTGAAATTCCTAGACGAGCTCTTCCCGAGTCTGCTCGACATAACAGGCCATAAGCTGAGTTCCAGCTCGGAGATCTGCTGAGGGAGACAGGCCCTGATCAATTCTGGCCAAATTTCTGAGATCATCCGATAAAGATTGTGTGTTACGTGAGGCGAGGAGTAAAGGAAGGCTTTCTTGGAAGAACCACAGCATTTTCTTGTTCCCAGACTTTGTGAATTCGGCAAGAGAGAAACATGATCGATTCAAGGAATGCAAGAAACTCTTACATCAATGGAAGGTCGCTTTTGCACTGATGTTCCCAGCCAAATTGAGAACAGATACTAAGGATGGCCACAAAATATTTACATGCCCACAGCAAGTGATGTCCTTCATAAAGTCAATGGAATGAGTAGGTCATTGTGTTATGCTCTCGATGCAGCCGAGGCAGATTATTTTGAGGGGTTGGAGGTCAGCTGGAGCTCCCCCATTTTGGGAGTGGTGCACGGAGATGGGGAGGGTGGCGGCTTTTGAGGAGGTGTCATTTAGAAGACAGGGTAACTTGGATTTGTTTGTTGGGAAATGGGGAAACTATTTGGAGTTTTTCGAGGGCTCTCAGGGTGGGGCGGTGGAGAGAGTAGTATAGTTTTAAATGTGTTTGATTATTATATATATATACATATTATATATTTTGCTTTTCTTTGTTTACTGTAAAAATCAATAAAGAAAAATGTAATTACAAAAAGATTATTTTTAATATTATTACTTTAAGACATATGTAACATATTAAAAGTGCAATATGATCCATCAGAGATGTACTGGGACTAAAAATCAGCAGAGATTTCTCACCCACACCTATCATATCACTTCTGAAGATACTGATTTTACCACTGGAGTCGTATGGGTTACTTTTATGCTGATTTATGTGATTTTTTGGAGCTTCAAAATTTTGGCACCCATCAAGTTGCATTGTATGGACCTACAGAGCTGAAATATTCTTTAAAAAAAAAATCTTCATTTGTGTTCAGCAGAAGAAAGAAAGACATACACATCTGGATTAATTTAATCTGTGAAAGTGTCCAATAACAGGGCAGTTACTGAGATTACATGAGTAGTATTCAACTGGTCATGTGATCCTAACATGGCTGCCCCCATGAGGCTCCCCTGCCCCATGTAGAATAAAAGGGCTTTTGTAAGGTTACTGATATGTCTGAACTCTTCATCTCACAAGAGTGGTCATGATTTTATACATATGTTTCAAAATGACTATTTATTTATATAGAAGAAAAACTTTTTAAATGAGGAAAAAGAAAAAATACTGAGTGCACCTTTAAACAGAAATCCCTAATCAAGATTCACTGTCCCAGCAGAACTGTTATGACTTTAGACATTTTAAATAAAAAGATGTACCTTTTTAAAAAGCTACTGAGCACTTCTGAAACAACAATAAAAGCAGCGGGAAACTTTTTAAGTGCCACTTTTGGGTGATAAAACGATCTGTTAACAGATTTTGACACGACAGTTGATCATCATGAAAATGTAAAACAACATTGCAGGACCAAACATACCTGCAGGAATAAAATCATCATCTTCATCACTCTGTTGTTCCTCTGTTGTGTTTTCTTCTTTTATCTCCTGTTTCACTTCGATCTTCACTGATGTCTGCAGCATCTGCTGTTCATCATCATCTTCATCACTCTGTTGTTCTTCTGTTGTGTTTTCTTCTTTTATCTCCTCCTGCTTCACTTCAATCTTCATTGGTGTCTGCAGCATCTGCTGTTCATCATCATCTTCATCACTCTGTTGTTCCTCTGTTGTGTTTTCTTCTTTTATCTCCTCCTGCTTCACTTCAATCTTCACTGATGTCATTATAACGCACTGACATTCATCACTCTAAAAAAATATTTTATATATATATATATATATATATATATATATATATATATATATATAATTATTATTTTTACTATATGATTATACACAAGAAGAGATCTGTTCTTTCAGAAATGGTATAAATATAAATGTGTGCTTTGTGTTTACTTTCATTTTCCCGACAGCAGGAATATTATAACAAGCTGCATACAGTGGAGAGCAGAGCACAAACTATGCAAGACAAGTTACAAATACATTAAATGATGTAAAACACATTAAACACTTACCGAACTGGACGCTCAGACTGTCAACTCTTCTTTCATCTTGTTTTAAGGCGGTTAGAAAAACAACTCTTGGTGCTCTTCAGCCATCTACTGGACCGGAGTGAATCACACAAGCTGATTTAACCTGAAAAACTCCAAGCGTTTTATGGTTGTATTTCAATTTTTCCTGCTCATTATTTTAGATATCAGGGGTGCCATCACATGTGTCAAAGTAGTATTGCCAAATTTTCACGTATAATTCTAAAATTAGTGGGCTACCTGCTATAAAAGCATGTTTGTTCAATTATGTGTTCACTTAAGCATATAATCAGAGCATACTTGTCTATGGATTCATTGAGTCATGAGGATTCCAATGAATCCAATATTTTAAATACCAGCCATACTGCCTCTCCACCATATTGAATTTTATTAAAAAATGATATATCTTTTAAATACATTGTCGGATTCCAAAGAAAATTAGTATGCATCATTGACATCATTTCATGATGATACTTGAGCAGTTTCGAGACAGTGCCACATATAGTTCAAAAGATAATTACACTTTAATGTCACTTAAAGTCTTGTTTGGCATATCAGCGGAGTGGCTCAGTGTAATAAATCATCAATTTATAGTTTAAATGGTCATGGGTACAAATACCACATGGTCCAGTTTTAGAGTTGATGTTATATTGTACTGGAGGTCTTTGTATTGTCTTTACTGAATAATTGCAGGGCGTATCACAGCTAATTTCTGCTTGCAGGTATACTTCTTGTTCTTTGTCTTAATGTTTTTCTTCTGATATAGATGGGTGTGATATCTTTTTAAAGTATTGAGAAGTTTGGAGACAGCATCACCTGTAGTTCTGTTAAGCATGGTTATCATGCTACATGCTATGCTAATCGGTTATCATGCTAACTATATGGTTTTCAGTCTCATAAGGATATTTGATCACAATGCTATCTGTGGGCAACATTAGCTTAGCATGCTAATTGGTTAGCATGCTAGCCAGCGCATTTGTATGGCTGTTTGATATGAATGTTATCTGTGGAAAACATTATCTTAGAATGCTAATCAGCTAGCATGCTAATCATTTAGCATGCTAACAAACGTATGTGCTCGCTTTAAACTTGTCAAGTCTCTTTGCCATTATTTAGGTATTTCAACTGAGGGGCCAAGTGGTTAAAGGCATGGAGTGGTAGTGGTGTAGTGGGCTAAAGCAGTAATTCTCAACCTTTTTGACTCCAAGGCCCCTATTGTCGGAAAAAATATTCTAAGTCCCCCAGTGTAGGCTTTTAGATATTCATATTATAAGATATATCTATTATAAGCTATTTCCTCAGATACTTCTTTTGTAATGATGACAGCTTGTTTTTCAAAAAATGTTTAATGTAAGCTAATTTAATGCTTCTAGCATAGATAGATTAAAACAATTAATCATGATAAATTTTGTGATTCCAGAAATGCCTAGAACTGTATATTCTTAATAAAAATCAAGCAGTTAAAGGGAGTTATTACTTTTTTTTTCATTCTCAGTAAGTTGAATTATAATAATTATGTACAAATTATCTACCTTATTTTAAATCATTTTATGAGATCTTGAAGCCCCCCTGGAAGTGTGCTGAGGCCCCCTAGTTGAGAATCATTGGTCTAATGCACAGAACTGGTAAGCAGATTCGACCCCTCGTTGCCAGTTCGACCCCCACAGCCACCACCATTGTTTCCTTGAGCAAGGCACTTAACTCCTGGTTGCTCTAAGGGGATTGTCCCTTTTTTAAGTGCACTGTAAGTCGCTTTGGATAAAAGTATCTGGCATAAATGTAAAGCTTTTTACTATTGCTCAGACGGTTCTGAGTTTTATTCTAGCTAAGGATGGTTTTTAATTTTATATTTCTGTTGACTTCTGAGTCTTTATGTTGTGCTTACAACTACGTAAACTGTACTACTGTACTCTATGTTGTGCTTAGTGTTTTACAGTGGTTGTAATGCTGGTGCTTGGCCCCGTGATTGCTGCTTGCAGCTATTTTTTCTTTCATGTTTCCGTGAAGAACTTGCTGAGATGAAACCTTTCCCACATGAAGAGCAGCAGTATGGTTTTTCTCCAGTATGGATTCCAAGTGACTGGATTTAATAAAGATCTTTCCACATTCAAAGCACATATGAACCCTAAGGTATGAATGTTTTCGTGCTTTTTCAAATAGGACAGGCGTGCAAAACTCTTTCCACAGAAAGAACACTGGTAAGGCTTCTCATTTGTGTGCATTTTCTGATGTTGGTTAAGGACTGAATACTCAACAAATGTTTTACCACATTTATCACATTCAAATGGCTTTTCACCAGGGTGACGGTGGAGATGATATGTGAGACTAGCTGCATGTGTGAAACTCTTTCCACACTGATAGCATGTGAAGGGCTTCTCTCTAGTATGAATCATTGTGTGTTGACTAAGTTTTTGATGACTTTTAAAACCTTATCCACACCGATGGCATGTGTAAGGCCTCTCTCCAGTATGAACCCTCATATGTTCATTTAGATTGCATTTATACGTGAAACATTTTCCACACTGCGAACATATGTAAGGCTTTTCTCCAGTATGACTTTTCATATGCATATTAAGGTTTCCTTTAGTTTTGAAACTTTTTCCACACTGGTGGCACATGAAAGCCACCTCTCCAGTGTGAACTCTCATGTGTTTATTAAGATTGCTTTTAAATGTGAAACCTTTTCCACTTTGTGAGCAGGTGAAAGTATTTTTGGCTGCTCTTCTTTGAGGCTTTTTTAGTGAAAACCTTTTCTTAGTCTTTGACAACTCAAAAGATTTTTCTCCAGTGGGAAATTCATGATGTTTCTCCTCCAGTTCAATCAGCTCTTGAATTTCCTCTTGCACTTCCATCAGCTCCACAGTGAACACAGTAAATAGACAAAAATGAATTCCAGAAGGACAAATGTGAAATGGAATAAAATTTAACCAAAATATAATGGCAGAACAAAACATTTTTTTTTCAACAATAATTTGTATTTGTCAAACATCATTTTCAAATTTAGACAGTAGTTGGGTTTTTCATTACAACCAGATAAAAACATAGTACTTAAAAAATAAAAAACAATAAAAAACATCTCCACATACAAGTATAGTAATAGTCTATTTGTTTAAGCACTCTCACTTTCTATCAATTCCATAAAAGAAGTACCATCAAGCTTTTCTAAAAAATCATAAAACACTTTCCAGATGGACCAAAATATGTGAAGTTTGTTTTTCATAAAATAGGTAACCTTTTCTAAGGCAAGGCATGAGGTCATCCCGTTTATCCATTGAGACATTCTAGGACTTTCTTCTTTTTTCCAAGAGCATGCAATTACACGTTTAGCTTCCAATAAGCAAAGAATTAACAACAATCTTTCATATTTGGTAAACATGCAATATACACAGCTTAGGGTCAAGAGGAATTTCTTTTTTTTTTTTTTTTGTCCAACATCACTGTACCTTTTGCTCTTGCTGCTTTCAAGGTGCGGACTTTGTCGGCGTAGTTTAGGAATTTCATTATCACAGCTCTTGGTGGAGTGTCAGAGCGATCTTCAGTGACTCTGCCGATTCGGTGAGCCCTTTCGATTACAAGGGGACCTGGAAGATTTTCTGGGCCGAGGATCTCAGGAAGCCATTTCTCTAAAAAGGCGCACATATCCTTCCCCTCTTTTTTTTCTGAGAGTCCTACTAGTCGTAGATTCGATCGCCAACTGCGATTTTCCAGGTCATCGACTTTTGAAGAGAGAGATTCAATAGTAGTTTTCAATTTTGCGTTTTGAGTTTGCAGCTCTGTGATGTTGTCTTCTTGTTTGCTTATCTGATCTTTGGCTTCTGTTACCCGTGATGTAAGGGCTTTGAGGTCGCACTGCACTCCATTGATCGCCTGGAGCAATACATCAAATCGCACAGCAAAGTCCGATTTCAGAGAGTGAATAGCCTCAGGAATTGCAGAGGATGATTCTTGAGTAATGTCTGTCGCACCCTCTTCGGTATTAGCCTCCGTAGGTTTAGCATCCACCTCAGTTTCTCCCGGTAAGGTCGATTTAACTCGTTTTTGTGTCCTTTTGATCGGTTTTGGTGGCATCTTGACACACTATAGTGCTCCAGAGTTTAGCCTGGAATCAGTTTATCAGCATTTGTTGGGTCAAAGACTGAGATTTAAATGAGTATTTGTTGGGGCTCCGATGTGCATCCGCTCAGCACTGCGCCATAACCGGAAGTCAGAACAAAAACATTGAATCTATTCAACTACTGTTTTGTCATCTTCAGTGGATATTTGACTCTGCTCATGGTCATTCTTCTTTAAGTTTCCAACAATTTTGTTCTTCCTGGTTTTGGCCCGATGCATGTCAGCCACGTCATTATGTCCACTGAAAGACTTCCTTGCCTGTGTCAAAAAATTAGCAGACGTGACAGAGCTATAGATCATGAAAAAAAGTTAATAATACAGTACATAAAGAGCAATGGTGTTGCTCCAAGCTCTGCAGTAACACTGAAGCACAATATTCCGCTCCCGGGATGCAGATAAATGGTGTTGCCTTATGTTGGAGCGTCTCTTTTTATTATAAAGTTCCCCTGTGTAAAAAGCACATTTTATTTGATTTTCTCCCAAAACACTAAATAGCATCAGAAACAACAACCGGACTTTCCTTAACAACTGATGATTATGCTCCTATACACAGATGAGCTCTTCGTGCTATCTCTTAGTCTTGATAATTAACGATGCATTTAAATCTTTTCAAACTCCATGCAAACACTTGTTGATATAAAAGAATATATCAAATCAATCATGCAGTGCATCTAGAAATATATATATATATATGTATTTTTTTTTTAAATAACGCCAATTTGCCCGTAAATATGATGTTCAAATGCAAGTAATGTTAATTCCCAAGTTGAAGTACTTCAGTAGATGGGTGCAGAGTATATAATATGTATAATTATATTAATATATAATTAAAATAAAGTATTAGACTAAAACTACACCTGTAAAATCTATTTTCTTTTCTCTCTACATCATTATAACTCTCCTAAAATTTACCTCATATTCCCTTTCAAAGAGACTTTGTTAAAGAGTGGCGTGCTGTCATAGCAACCATGTTATGTTCTGTTTCCGTTTGTCCTATGAAGGCCGTCTCGTTTAAATGAGACTTGTTTAAAGGAGGACGCTCGGTATACTGCAGCCTTCAAAGGACGTGTTCTACCTAGCATGCAGCCTTCGAAACGAGAGACAGCTTATTTAAGTTTAACAGGTAAAAGGACCGGGAGAGGAAGAGAATGCTGACGTGGCGACGGGAGCTCCGATTACTCTGTGGGGAACGCTAAATGGCCGCTTGGGGCAACTAGTATCTCCAGCAGTGAAGATAGCTAGTTAGTTGAGAGGGGAGATGTGTTAGATAGATATAGGACTGGGCCTGGATAGGGGAGCTCCTGATAAATTCACCAAGCACACGTTTCGCTGGATGGCTACCCTACTACTCTGAACTCTGAGCAGGACATTTTGACTGTTTCTGTGCCCCGGACTGGCTGTGGACTTCTGTGGTGCCCAGACAGACATACGGGGGGTAAACTTACTGTTCTTTATACTGCTGTGTTTTAAAGGTCGATAAAGGTTTGTATTTTTGTATCGCAAAACAAAACAAAACAAAAAAATATATAAAGATAAACATCATATAAAGATAGGGCTACTAAACATTAGGTCTCTTTCTACCAAATCACTAATTGTAAATGAAATTATTTCAGATCATAGTTTGGATTCGCTCTGTTTGACTGAAACCTGGCTTAAACCGGATGAATATATTAGTTTAAATGAATCTACTCCCCCAGGTTATTGTTATAAACATGAGCCTCGTCTGAAGGGTCGAGGAGGAGGTGTTGCTACAATTTACAGTGAAGTTTTTGGTGTTACTCAGAGGACAGGATAGAAATGTAAGTCTTTTGAACTAATAATGCTTAATGTGACACCGTCAGATATAGATATAAATAAATAAAAACTCTGTCGTCGTTTACCCTTGCTACAGTATATAGATCACCCGGGCCTTATTCTGATTTCCTTAGTGAATTTGCACATTTTTATTTATCAGATCTTGTAGTTACTAGTAAGTAACATATATAATGAAAATGACACATTGGGATTAGCATTTATCGATATTCTCAACTCTCTTGGAGTCAGACAAAATGTAACAGGACAAACTCATCACCATAATCATAAGCTAGATTTAATTCTGTCATATGGAGTTGATGTTGATACTATAGAAATTCTGCCGCAGAGCGATGACATCTCGGATCATTACCTCGTGTCTTGTATGCTGCGATCAGCTAATGTTACTCAATCTACACCACGCTATCGTTCAGGTAGAACTATTCCTTCGACCACTAAAGATAGCTTCACTAATATTCTTCCAGATCTATCTCATACACTCAGTAAACCCCAAAGCCTAGAAGAACTTGATCAAATAACAGAAAATATAAATACAGTCATCTCTAACACTCTTGAGAGTGTCGCCCCCCCCTTCGATTAAAGAAAATGAAAGAAAAAAACCATGCACCATAGTACAATGATCACACTCATGCTCTCAAGAGAGCAGCTTGGAAAATGGAGCGCAAGTGGAAGAATACAAAATTACAGTTATTTCATGGTCCATGGAAGGATAGTGTCTGTAGCTACAGACAGGCACTAAAAGCAGCCAGGTCAGCATATTTTAGCAAACTCATAGAAAATAACCACAACAATCCTAGATGTTTATTCAGTACTGTGGCTAAATTGGTTAGGAATAAAGCCTCAACAGAACCAGATATTCCGTTGCAGCACAAGAGTAATGACTTCATGAATTTCTTTACTGATAAAAATGAAATAATCAGAAATAAAATCGGAATTATGCAATCATCTGTCACAGTACCTCAGAAAACAGTGTCTCATAATTTTCCTCACGTGCAACTTCAATCCTTCGCTGTCATAGGTCATGAAGAGCTAACAAAACTTACCGAAACATCAAAAGCCACAACATGTATGTTAGATCAAATACATGTAAATGAGGAATTGTCAAACCAAACAAAAGTAAAGTATGGAGTGCCACAGGGATCAGTTTTAGGGCCTCTGCTTTTCTCCTTGTAAATGCTTCCCCTGGGAGATATTATCAGGAATTGTGGAATAAGTTTCCACTGTTACGACGACGATACCCAACTTTATATTTCTTCAAAACCTGACGAAATTTCCCATTTCTCCAAATTTGCAGAGTGTATCAATGAAATAAAAGATTGGATGGCCAGAAATTTCCTTCTACTCAATTCTGACAAAACAGAGGTACTACTTATTGGACCAAAAACTTCTAAAAAATAAGCTGCTAAAATATCATTTGACTCTCGATGAATGTACTGTTACATCGTCTTCAACAGCAAAGAACTTAGGTGTTATATTTGATACCAATATGTCCATTGAAAATCAAATTATCAATGTTTGTAGAACAGCATTCTTCCACCTAAGAAATATTGCTAAATTATGACACATGCTCTCTGTTGCTGATGCCGAAAAATGAATTCATTCATTCATGACCTCAAGACTAGATTATTGTAATGCATTACTGGGAGGATGTCCAGCAAGATCAATAAATAAACTTCAATTGGTTCAACATGCAGCAGCCAGAGTGCTGACTAGAACAAAGTAATATGATTATATTAGCCCCATTTTATCGTCGTTACTTTGGCTACCTACGTTAACTACATACAATGCTTTGAATGGTCTAACTCCGCAGTACATAAGTGACCTCCTACCACGCTATATTCCATCACGTTCATTATGATCACAAAATTCTGGCCTGTTAATAGTTTCTAGAATATCAAAATCCACAAAAGGAGGTAGATCCTTTTCATATTTGGCTTCTAAAATATGGAATAGTCTCCCTAACACTGTTCGGGATGCAGACACACTCAATGAGTTTAAGTCTAGACTAAAGACTCATCTATTTAGCCAGGCATACACCTAATTTATCCTTCAGCTCACAATTAGGCTGCTTTAGTTAGGTCTACTGGAACTAGAAACATTGATCATGATCTATAACTCTGCAATACATTGAATGGCATCTATGCTAATATTATTTTATTTGTTTCCCCGTCTCAACCTCGGGATCACTCAACCCTATCCTGAGGTCACCAGACTGGCTGGATCCAGCTCCATTCCTGCTTCATGTTGGACTCCACTGCTACGTGTCGCTGTGTGACGATGACTAATAGCAGCCGGTGCCAGCCAAACATTACTTCAGTCTATTACGATGGACTTCAGAGGATGAAATGATGCCAACTCCAACCATAAGACATGGGATACCTCATATGCCATTGCCTGAACCTTGGACTTAGGACAGACTTCACTAAAATTACCGGCCAGGTTGAACTGCGATGCACCTCACTGATCTCTGCCTGCATCACCTCGGTCTAATGATGGATTACACTCTTGAAATAGAATACATAGACTATCAATTAATTGCCAACAAAACCCTTCATCAGCCAACTAACAAGGACAATGTATCTATGTGAACTTCTGCAGTTAATCCAGGATGAACTTCAAAGACATTAGTCATTAATCTTACAGTTCATACAAAATTTTGTTTAAACACTGACCCTTAACACTTAGTTTAATAATTATAAACCATGACTTGCACTATACATAAGTAATATTGGCATTATATTCATGATGTTATTCAGAGGGAAACTGGCCCCCACAGTGAGTCTGGTTTCTCCTAATGTTATTTTTCTCCATTAACCAACATCTTATGTAGTTTTGTGTTCCTTGCCACAGTCGCCTTTGGCTTGCTCACTGGGGTTATAAATAAAATTGTTATTTAATTACTTATTTTTAAACAATTCACAATCGTATTATATCAAACCACACAATGATGACTCTAAGACATTATAGATATTACAGTTTCATTTTCTTTTAATGCATGATCTTATGTAAAGCTGCTTTGAAATGGTGTGTGTTGTGAAAGACGCTATACAAATAAAAATGACTTGACTTGTTTCTCCGGAAAGTGATTTTTTAAAGCGTCCGTAACAAATCAAAATGACATGCGTGGATAAAAACGTATTTTACAGTCATTAAAACGCCAAAGAGAGAAAAACGACAAATAACAACAACAAAATATAAATCAAAATAAATATGAATCTCTCAAATGATGTAAAACATATTGAACACGTGCCGAACTGAGCGCTCAAACTGTAGCAGTGTCTAAATTCATCCCCTATTCACTATATAGCGCACTATGTCTTATGGATTAAACAAGAATGATATTCAGCAGTTCAGCAGGCGTAATGTTTAAGTAACCTATAAAATATCCAAAGGCAAATGCCAGTTAGAACAGCAGGAACATTTCTCAATAATTTTTCCATAGTTCATGGAAATTTCAACCCCTTCAAATTGTACTTGCCAATTAAATTTTACCATCGTTTAACAGTGGCATTTGTAATGACAAGGCCATTAGGTAAGACCATGCTTCACATTACTGTAGTTAGGTTAATGTTGATAGTCTTTTCTAAAATATAAACTGCAGCGTTTGCTATGAAAAAGATAATAGCCTAAACACATTTTAGAAACCTTTAACTAAACCTGTAACAGTTGAAGCCTAATAAAAATAACGTTTAATAGATTTGCCCTAATAGATTTAATATGAATTTATACAAGTTACCAGTAAGTGATACTGGATTAAAAATGTATATTTTAGTAAGGATGATGATTGTGGTGTAGACTATTTTAAAAACTGATAATGTATTTGTCTCCTTTTTACCTCATCAGTGCTGTTTATAATGTATGTGCTGTCTAGCAGTTAGAGAGGTTTGACTTCCTCCATATAACACTTTATACTAGAATGTTCTCTGTGGAACTAAAATGGGTCACATAAGTTTTGTGTTTTCCACCAGCCGCTGCAATATCGAGTGAAGCCCGACTGAATCATGCAAGTTTCGCTCTGCACTGTTCTGGCGATCTTGTCTCTGGACAAGCTGGTGTGCGCTGTGGTGGTTCACATAAAAGTGCAGATTTATGTGCAATACAAAGCACAGTCATCTTTCACTGTGATCACATGTCTCTGTCATCAGACTGATGATTTAATTAAAAGTGCTTCTTAGTATTATGTATCCTAAGATTATTGCATTTTCTTAGTATTTGAATATCATATACTGTACACACTCACTGGCCACTTTATTAGGTCCACCTGTACATCTACTTATTAATGCGATTATCTAATCAGCCAATCGTGTGGCAGCATTGTAATGTATAAAATCATGCAGATATGGGTCAGGAGCTTCATTTAATGTTCACATTAACCATCAGAATGGGGGAAAAATGTGATCTCAGTGATCTGGAGCGTGGCATGATTGTTGGTGCCAGATGGGCTGGTTTGAGTATTTCTGTAACTGCTGATCTCCTGGGATTTTCACTCACAACAGTCACTAGACAATTAGAAAATAATAAAATTAAATATTTTCTGATGTTTTATTTTTCATATATCAAAGAGATAATCAGGACAAATCTAGAACAGGATTCATTATTTTCACACTGAAATTTCATGAGACAACTGGCTGTCAAACACAAAGTGAGCAACATTTAACACATAAGATAGAAATAAGCTACACACATGTATTTTCTCAGGCACTTATTGAGTCTAAATACATGCACAACTTACATAATTTCAGTAATACACCCAAATGACAATATCCATATCATACCGTTTATCTGTTAAACTTGCTATAGTTTACTTCCATGTTGTTTCACCATCAAATAACAATGTCAAATGTAAAACAAGTCAATCACTGAAACAACAGCGCCACCTTGAGTAGATTTGAATTAATCATAAAAATATAATTAATAGAAGTGCATAAAAAAACAAAAACACCACACAATTACAGACCTAGGGTCTCTATGTCCCTATACAAAAAAAAAAAATATTTTTTGCAATTTTGGCTTTATTTGTGTGTTACACTATTTATAAGAGAAACATTGAGGAATACTAAAGAGGTGTGGGCACAACTCCAAAAAATGGATGAGGTACAAGGGGTGAAATGAGGTGGAGTGAGAGATGTACCAGGCCAACAGAATATATTTGTGAACTGACATACTCTGAACAGCAGTTGGCAGTTTAGGAGACCAGACTGATTCTGAACACAACTATACACCTCTGGAAGGTGTAGTAGAAATCTCACCACACCTACAAAATCTCTTGAAAACCTCTAGATTTTACGTAGGTGCCAAGAAAAAGTCTGCCTTAAAAGTAAAATTCTCTATCACTTGAGACCCTTCAAAAATCCACTTAATGTCGAGGCCTTGTATAGTTAGTATTCAGTGATGCTAACTTTCATGTCATGTTAGCTCTGCATTCGTTGCACTGCAGGATGGTCTCATCTTAAGACACGGCTGCACATCGCAATAGTTTGGTTAGGAGGCACATATGCTTTGTTCACACAGCAGGAAAAAACTGATTTTTTTCCTCAAATCTGATTTTTTTTTTAGACTGACTGTTCAAACTCCAGGTTATATGTGGACAGATCTGATTTTTTTTTTTCCTGTTCAGACTGCAGTCGCTTTTGCAAGCAGGTCCACATTAGTCACTAGTCATAGTAAAGATACAAACTTGCGTACGCTCACCATGCATGAGTGTTTAGCAATAGATGTTTTGCCATTGTTTATGTTTTTCATTTTGGAGAGTATCCAGAAATATCACCTTGATACAACTAAATGTCAAAATTATTTTTTACAGTGAAATCCAATCTTTGGATTATTATCACTATTTACTTGATATCATTGGACCGGAAGATTATTCTTGCTCACTGCGTGGGCAAATCTTTTTTTCATGTTTCCATAAAGAACTTGCTGAGATGAAACTTTTCTTACATGAAGAGCAGTGGTATGGTTTCTCTCCAGTATGAATTCTCTCGTGTGTTTTAAAGCTTTTTGAACAAGTGAAACTCTTTCCACAGTGTGAGCACTTGTATGGTTTCTCTCCAGTATGAATTCTCTCATGTGTTTTCATGTTTTGTGACAGAGTGAAACTCTTTCCACAGTGTGAGCACTTGTATGGTTTCTCTCCAGTATGAGTTCTCTCATGTTTTTTCAGGCTTTCTGACAGAGTGAAACTCTTTTCACAGTGAGAGCACTTGTATGGTTTTTCTCCAGTATGAGTTCTCTCATGTGATTTCAGGGTTCCTGACTGAGTGAAACTCTTTCCACAGTGGGAGCACTTGTATGGTTTCTCTGCAGTATGAATTATTTGGTGCTGATTCAAGTTGCCGGCTGTAATAAAGATCTTTCCACATTCAAAGCACATATGAGCTCCCACACCGGTATGTATTTTCTCGTGCTCTTTAAAATAGTACAGTTGTGCAAAACTCTTTCCACAAAATGAACACTTGTAAGGTTTCTCTTTTGTGTGAGTTTTCAGGTGTTTTTTTAGGTATGCTGCTACAACAAATGTTTTCCCACACTTATCACATTCAAATGGTCTTTCTCCAGAGTGAAAGCGAAGATGATTCTTGAGATGGTGTACATATGCAAAACTCTTCCCACACTGATGACACGTGTAAGGCTTCTCACCAGTATGAACTCTCATGTGTGTATTAAGATTGACTTTAAGTGTGAAACTCTTTCCACACTGATGGCATGCGTAAGGTCTCTCTCCAGTATGAACTCTCATGTGTCTTTTAAGATCTTTTTTACATGTGAAATTCTTTCCACACTGAGAACAGGTGAAAACTTTCTTGGCTGCTCTACTTTGAGGCCTTTTTGGTAAAAAAATATTTTTAGTGTTTGAGCCACTTAAAGATTTTTCTCCAGTAATGAAATCCTGATTTTTCTCCTCCACTTCATTCAGCTCTTCATGTTTCTCTTTCACTGCCATCAGCTCTGCAATAAACACAGTAAATTGATAAAAACAATACAAATGAAAAAAGAAATAAAATTGAACACCAATATAATGGCAGATCAAACCTACAGTATTATTTTGTTATTTCTGCTCTGCAAAAGGTAAATAATTATTCCATAAATTCTGATTAATATCTTAATTTTATGATTAAAGTAATTTATAGCGGTTGATAGGGGTATAAAATGCAAAATCTGACAAAAAAGTTGTAGACGCATTGAAAATTTTTTTAATTTAATTTGATTTTCATTACTATATTATTACACCATGTGATACAGATCAAATCTCAGATCACACGAGCCTTCACACAGCAGACGTGGGACATGCGACATTGAAGGGAAACAAAGTGCACTTTGAAATCAAGAAAGATGGTTGGATGGATGGATGAATGCTGCCGAGTACTGCTTTGTGTCATTATTCATTAATGTTTGAGTAGAACTGACCAAAATATTGCTTGCATTTTTCCATAAAATGTGTTATTTACTATGGATGTGCAGAGTTACCATTTTTAACAGGATAATCGGTTTTCTGACGGGATGAGGGAATAAAGAGCATTTACTGGAATGGTTTGTCCTCAAACACTGCTCAAAGTAGCAGCAAATCGTGCACAGTGAGCAATGAGCCGAAATAGCACAATATGTAAATCTTCAAATGATAAAATCTCACATTCAGCTATAAAAAATAAAATAAAAAAAATAATCAAACTGTCACTTCCTGTGCACCCTCTGCCTGGGCAGGTTCATATTTCTGTGAGGCAGCGAAGCCTCTTTTGAATGCAAATAAAAAAATTCATAAAATAAAAATTTGTTTCAAATAAACATTGAACTTTTATAATTATTGTACGTTAATATGCACACCAGAGCAAAAGGGGAAAAACACTGTTTTTCCGTTTATCAAGCGCTGAAACTTTGCTCAGTGAAAAACAAACTGGAATAATGTTTAATGGTTTAAGTCACATTAAGTCCACTTTGCAACCTGAACTTCTTCAGAAATTAGCACAATTAATGAAAAACAACGCAGACATTTCGAGATGCTTGCATGAAAATATAAATTATTTTTACCTGGATGTCCAGCCAGCACATGTTAATAGTATATAGAAAAACAGTGCAGACACACACAAAAGCATGTCTGAACAGCCCCTTGCTCACCCTATACTTGGAAAACTGACCCAAACTCGGACGGAAAACCCGAAGGTTTGTCAGAACTCGATGAGTTCGGGTCAGGTTGAAGACTACATGTGCACGTGCAGAATAACCGAATAGTGATTTTGGTATTTGACTAGTGGCGCATCGAACAGTTAACCAAATGCTGTCTATCCTTGCACATCCTTATCATTTACCACAAATCGAACATAGCATAAACAAACATTTCTATCTTGTGCAATGCACGCTGCAAGTAGTCCTGAAGGACAATGCGATACAATTCTTGTGAACAAGCTTGACAAGCGGTGCCGCCTCCGTTCAGCTGTCTCTGTCACACTCATGGTTATCCTGTACCATGTAAAAATTTATACACTATTTATAGACTACTTATTGATAGTTTTTAATTCTATGACCCTTATGACGGAACAACCCGCCCCTCCCGTGGATCATCGTCATCCCACATTTTCAGAAGGCCGTTCTTCAGCCAGGCCTATAACTGGAGTGGGCAGAGGAGAGAGAGGAGGGGCGCAGTGACTTTTCCCCATTAGGCGGTGCATGATGGGGATCACCTGAACTCAATGAAGAGCCTCATCACAGCTGCCATTAAAATGTCTCGGTTACGTACGTAACCCCGGTTCCCTGAGACGAAGGGAACGAGACACTGCGTAGTAACGCATACGGGGACTACCTTCTTATACGACCTATTGAAACCTCTCTACAATAACGCCAATATTCCAATGTTGGCTATGGTGTCTCGAGCCCCACCCGTTTTGGCGCAAAACTGTCCGCTATAAAAACAGGTGCACAAACACCATTTCCTCAGAATTTCTGACCGAGAACAAGGAGCACATCACTCATATCTCTAGAACTCCAAGTCTTGTAGTGCTGCTAACATTCGCAATGTCTCGTTCCCTTCATCTCAAGGAACTGAGGATACGTACATAACAGAGATGTTCCCTTATGACTCAGTACACTCGACATTGCATGATCATATGGGGAACAGAATCCCATCATGCCGCACTACATGACATGAGTATTCCTCAGTGAATGAGCCTCGTTTTTGCTAGGAGGTGAGCACTTATAACAAATATATGAACTATAGTCATATAGTATGAATTAACTCCTTATGAACCCAGTCGGTAAGGGAGTTTATTTACAATGAAAGTGCTTGTGACTTTATGGTAAATTATAACGGCCTGAATGCAGGCAGTTGTGTAAATGATGGGGAGCCCGAACTTAAGGGAGGGGCATAAGTATACACTACCGGTCAAAAGTTTTTAAACACTTGACTGAAATGTTTCTCATGATCTTAAAAATCTTTTGATCTGAAGGTGTATGCTTAAATGTTTGAAATTAGTTTTGTAGACAAAAATATAATTGTGCCACCATATTAATTCATTTAATTATAAAACTAAAATGTAATAAAAAAAAATAAAAAAAAGTTTTTGAAATTGACGACTTGGACCAAATAATAAAGCAAACAATAAGTGCCCAACATAGATGGGAACTCCTTCAATACTGTTTAAAAATCATCCCAGCGCGATAACTCAAGTTGGTTGAAAAAAATGTCAAGAGTACATATCTGCAAATTCTAGGCAAAGGGTGACTACTTTGAAGATGCTAAAATATAACACAGTTTTGATTTTGTTTAGTCACAACATAATTCCCACAGTTCCATTTATGTTATTCCATAGTTTTGATGACTTTACTATTATTCTAAAATGTGAAGAAAAAATTATAATAAAGAATAAGTGTTTAAAAACTTTTGACCGGTAGTGTATATATTTGGCCAATGAATAGCAAGTGCTCTAAACAGAGAGGACTTGTGAAGGAAGATACTGTATGTTAAGTCTAGGTTGTAAAACATTGCGAATGTGTTTTGAGAAGACCATTCTTTAACCCCACACAAGTAGAACACTACAGACCAGTCTCTCTCATCCCATTCATGGCGAAAACACTTGAAGGGGCAGTTTTCAATCAGATCTCTGCCTATCTCTCACAGACAAACTGCTGGATGAAAATCAGTCAGGTTTCAAAAGTGGACACTCCACTGAGACTGCCCTGCTGTCTGTCACCGAGTCGCTGAGACATACGAAAGTTGGATACAGATCATCTGTCCTGATTCTACTGGACCTTTCTGCAGCCTTTGACACAGTCAACCATCAGATCCTACTCTCCACCCTCTCTATTCTGGCATCACAGAAACTGTGCTTGATTGGTTTAATTCCTATCTCTCAGGTAGGTTCTTCAAAGTAGCCTGGAGAGGTGAGGTGTCCAAGTCACATCAGCTACTTACTGGGGTACCTCAGGGTTCAGTGCTTGGGCCACTTCTCTTTTCTATATACACAACATCACTGGAACCCTCATTCAGGCACATGGTTTATCTTACCACTGCCAATGTCATACAGCTTTACTCATCTTTCCAGCCCATCGACACCATAGTTACTGCTTGAATCTCTGCCTGTTTGGCTGACATCTCGGCCTGGATGAAGGAACACCATCTACAACTTAACCCAGCCAAGACTGAGCTCCTAGTCTTTCCAGCCAACCCTGCTGTTGAACACAACATCGCCATGCAGCTGGGTTCAACTACAATAACACCTTCCAAAACGGTCAGAAATCTAGGGGTAAACATTGATAACCAACTAAATTTCACAGACCACAGCTCAAAGACAGCACGATCATGTAGATTTAGACTCTACAATATCAGGAAGACCCTTCCTCTCTGAACATGCCACACAACTTCTTGTTCAGTCACTTGTCATTACTAGACTGGACTACTGTAATGCTCTCATTGTAGGCCTCTTTGCATGCGCAATTAGGCCCCTGCAAAAGATCCAGAATGGTCATTAATGAGCCAAAGAGCGCATGTTACACCACTCCTTGTCTCTCTTCACTGGCTAGCCGGTTGATGCACCTATCAAATTCAAGGCTCTGATGCTGGCATACAGAAGAGTTACTGGGCTACTCCAGCATACCTAAAATAATTTCTGCAGAGCTACATTCCCAGCAGAATCCTGCGATCGGCCAAGGAATGGCGCCTTGTTGTACCAACACAAAGAGCCACCAAACCACTTTCCTGGACTTTTGGTTTCATCGTACCACGTTGGTGGAATGACCTTTCCAACTCCATCCATGAAGCTGACTCAATTTCGGTCTTCAAAAAATGGCTAAAAACACATCTTTTCCATGAGCACTTGACCAGTCACAAAAAAACAAAAACAAATTCTTGTTGCACTTTAATCTATCTTGAATATGACTATTCTGATGCTAGTGAAACTTTGTAATACAGCTCTTTTCATACCACTGTCTCCTCAAGGTGATTCGCTTACAATGTATTCCTCTTCTGTAAGTCACTTTGGATAAACACGTCTGCCAAATGAATAAATGTAAATGAATAAATGTTTACTGGGTCTTTACCATGTAAAGTACGTACAAGCGTCTCGTGGACAGTGCTCTGGCCTGTAAAATGGTGTTCATGATTGAACGCGTCAGTTCTGGCAAGTCTAGTGGACCCTGTGCAGGCGCCACACATGCAGGTTCCACAGCTGGGGCCGCCAGATTGTGCCTTGCACCCGAGAGAAGAGATCCCTCGTCAGCTGTATTTCCCATGGCGAGCTGTACAGCATCTCCATCATTTCCAGAAACCATGGCTGGTTTTACCATTTCAGAGCAACTAATAGAATCGTTTCCTTGTCCTCTCTGACTTTGCATTTGACAGAGTGAATTAGGCATACCTGGGCCTGGGTAGCTCAGCGAGTATTGATGCTGACTACCACCCCTGGAATTGCGAGTTCGAATCCAGGGCATGCTGAGTGACTCTAGCCAGGTCTCCTAAGCAACCAAATTGGCCCGGTTGTTAGGGAGGGTAGAGTCACATGGGGTAACCTCCTCGTGGTCACGATTAGTGGTTCTCGCTCTCAATGGGGCGTATGGTAAGTTGTGCGTGGATCGCGGAGAATAGCATGAGCCTCCACATGCGGAGTCTCCGCAGTGTCATGCACAATGAGCCACGTGTTAAGATGTGCAGATTGACTGTCTCAGAAGCGGAGGCAACTGAGACTTGTCCTCCTCCACCCGGATTGAGGTGAGTAACCACGCCACCATGAGGACCTACTAAGTAGTGGGAACTGGGCATTCCAGATTGGAAGAAAATGGGATAAAAAAAAAAAAAAAATCAGGCATATTTGTGTTTTGCTGGCTATTTGTGTGCCATTGTGTCTGCTCCCAGCGGGGCTTGGGACTTTTGAGTACCAGAGGGGACAGTGGGCATTCGCCACTGAGGCAAATATGCTTTGCCGAATATATTACCCAAATCCTCAAAAGCTGAGGATGAAGTCTCCATTCATCCTGTATCACCCCTTGGCGTGACAGTAGGTCCACAGCGTAATTCAGGTGGCCTGGGACATATGTCGCTCTCAGGTAGAGCAGATGATGCTCGCTCCATAGGAGGTGGTGACGCGTCAGTCTCAACAGTGGCAGTGAATGGATTCCACCTTGGCGGTTTATATATACCACAACTGTCATGTTCTTTCTTTATTTATATAGCACAAATAAACACAACAAAAGTTGATCACTGTGCTGTACAGAACCGGGTTTCAGAATAAATAAAATTTTTTATTGATTGTGCAGTAAAAACCAAAAAACAAGAAATAATTACATAGTCAATTTATGATGAATTAAATGCCAAGGTAAAAAGGTAAGGCTTTAATTTATATTTGAACTCATGTAAGGAGGTGGCAGATCTGACAGACAGAGGTAGGCTGTTCCATAACTTAGGGCCAGCAATCGCAAATGCAAAGCTCAGCTTTAATCTTGATCTGGGAAAGGACAGGATGTTCTGATCAGCGGACCATAAACATCTGATAGGCTTAATTAAGCTTAGCAGATACGACAGACAGGCGCCAGGCCATTTAGTGACTTAAAAACAAACAATAATACCTTAAAATCATTCTATAACACATTGGCAACCAATTTAAAGACCTTAACATCGGAGTGATAAACTCACGTTTATGCACCCCAGTTAAAAGTCTGGCAGCAGTGTTTTGGACCATTTGAAGCCGTAAAATAGAGGACTTGGACATTCCGGTATATAAATAATTACAATAATCCAAGTGCAATAAAATGAAAACATGGATAACTCTCTGAAGGTCTTTAAAAGATAAGAAAGACTTAACTTTGGCCATAAGTTTCAGATGAAAAAAACTTGACTTAACCACTGAACTAATATGTTGATCAAGCTTGAGGGAAGAATCAAAAATCACTCCCAAGTTTTCGACAGCTGGTTTGATGTAAGATGTCAGATTGCCAAGATTAAGGTTTGTATTACCTTTAACCATAGTGGGCCCAAACACAATAACTTCCATTTTGCTCTCATTTAAATTTAAGAAATTCGATGACATCCAAGGTCTAATTTCAGCCAGACATGCAAGCAAGATTTCTAGACCTTTCTTGCCATTTTGTTTCATCGGCAGATAAATTTGTGTGTCATCTGCATAAAAATGGAAAGCCACTCCATGCTTCCTTAAAACTGACCCTAATGGGAGCATATAAGAATGGAGCCTTGAGGGACATCACAGGTAAGGGTTCTAACACTAAGATAAGATTTGAACCAACAAAGGGCACTTCCTAGGATACCCACACAGAGTTCCAGGTGCAACATAAGAATGCCATGGTCAACAGTGTCAAACGCTGCACTCAAATCTAACAACAATAAAATTGCAGAATCCCCAGTATCAACAGATAGCAAGATGTCATTTAGAACTCTTAGGGGAGCCAATTCAGTACTATGTTTTTTTCCTAAAACCAGACTGAAATTCTTTCCAAGAAAATCTGTAATTGATCTAACACATCTTTCTCCAAAATTTTTGCATAAAAAGGTAGATTTGAGATTGGTTTAAATTGAGATAAATCTGTTGGGTCCAAATTTGGCTTTTTCAGTAACTGTTTCATTAAGGCGTGTTTAAAGTATGCTGGAACAGACCCAGATAAAAGATTATTTACTACTGTTAAGATCCACATCCCAACACTACTGAATATCTGTTTAAAAAAAGTGGGTAGGAACAATATCAAGGGAAGAAGTGGTGGGCTTCAACTGAGCAACTATGTTCATTAAGAAGGACATAGAGATCGGCTCAAATGTACTTAAGAACATGGTGAAGTTGGGAGGATCCAAAGGATCATCTGTTGAAGGCACAATCGACTGTCCAATCACTGCTATTTTATCCACAAATAATTCAGAAAATTTTTACATAGTGTGGAAGACTCAGCAGGATAGGTATTGCCTGTAGGATTTATGACAGAATTTAAGACATTAAACAGCGTCCTGGGTCTGTTTGAGTTGTTAGATTTTATGTCTGAAAAGTAATTTGACTTCGCAGCTTTCACCGCTTTTTGATATTTAATTAGAGATTCCCGTAAGATTTCAAAAGACACTTGTAACTTATCCTTTTACCATCTACGTTCTGCCCTCCTGCAAGCTTGCCTTAATAACTGAGGATTGCTGTTTAACCATGGTTCAAATTTGTTTTTATGATATTTCAGCCTTAAAGTGGCAACAGTATCTAAGATATCGTTGCACATTGAATTAAACACATTAAAGAAACTCACCAACATTTAAGATGTTTGCAAGATGTTCAACAGAGTGCAAAAGACCAGCCTCACTAAATGCTGCAGCAAATTCCTCCCCAGATGTCGGACCAAATTTTTCGTGTCCATCGTGTAGGTCTAATGATTTTAGTATCATGATGAACAAGAGGAACAGTGAAAGTTACCGGCTTGTGGTCTGAAAAACTTAAATCACCTATTTGGATGTCAGAAATAGACAGGCCATGGGACAGAACCAGATCTAAAGTATGGCCATGTGAGTGTGTTGGTTCTTTCACCAGTTTCAAAATCAAAGGCATCAATAAGACTGACAAAGTCTTTGGCTAATGCATTAGAGGCACAACAGACATAATATTAAAATCATCAACAATTAAAAGTCTGTCATATTTAGTAGTGGTAACCCCTAAAAAGTCTGAAAACTCAGTAATAAAGTCTTTGTTAAATTTCGGTGGATGATACACAACTGCCACCACCAATGAATTTGTCTGGTCCATTGAGATCAACTGTAATTCAAAGCTTGTATATGTATCAGTTTGTAGTATCCGGCAACAAAAGCTATTTTTAAAAACAGATGCCAGTCCTCCTCCTCGGCCAGATTGACGGGGAGAATTAAAGTTATAATAAAGGGTGAGTTCCAAAAAAGATTCAAATTAATATCTCCAACAGAGAACCATGTCTCAGTCACAAATAAAATGTCAAGGTTCCCAGAAGTAATAAAATAATTCAAGATAAATATTTTGTTTCCCAATGATCTGGAATTAACCAGCGCCATCTTAATCGATACTGAATCATTAACAGGCTGTGATATGAGCTACGATGCCTGACACAGAGGACGAAGATAACGATGATCCACTCCACAACACCGAAAACAAGGGGAGCACCATCAGGGAAACTGCAGTAACGAATCTGCTGACAGATGAGTGATCCATTGATGAGGCATTCCAAAGAATGGAGCGAAAGGACAAGGCCACGATCCAGCTCCCACACAAAAGCGTTCAGATGCTGCTGACAGACCCGTTCATATACTAGGCAAGATCTGAGCTTAACAGCTATACCTCCCCATTTTCCTCTTCTCCTATGTTGTTTCATCCAGGAAACAGCACACAGCACGTGGTGCAAACATGCAGGTATGGTCGACAGGAAGGGGGGAGGAGGAAAACTAAAACATGTCCATGTCCAGTCAGATCTTTGTTGGAACAAGGCTCAATAATATTTCCAATATTAAGGAGTATCTGACGATCGTAGGTTAACAAAGCATTAGCATTTTGAATCATAGAAGTCATAATAAATATAAAAACAAACACAAACAAGCCGAGCAGCAGACAGCATGCCATGGACAACAGCGCCATCTTGAATCCTCCTTCTGGGATTTTGTCTGAGCGAACCAGGACATGACAGCTTGCTATTTCTGACTGAAAAGCCTTTAAGGCTAGAAATACAGCCGATAGCTCTAGGCGGTTGATGTGCCACATTTTCTTTGCCCCTGTCCAGGTGCTGAAAGTCGGGCATCCATTGCACACCGCACCCCAACCTGTGTTGGAAGCAACCATGGTCACCACTTTCCGCCTGACAACTTGCCCCAGCGCAACACCTCGCTGGTGAAATGTAGGAGCTGTCCATGGTGCTAAAGCAGCTATACAGCGGCGGGATATAGTGATGCACATGCGCCCTTGGTGCCAGCATGTTGTGGCACACGGCGATTCAGCCAGCACTGCAGAGGTCTCATGATGCCGCCACCATAAATCCCAATGCTTTTTGAAACAGCTTCAGGGGAAGTGTTCTCCTCAGTTTGAACAGAAAGACACCGTAGAATGGCCTGAACGCGCTTGCTCGTGAGGTGCATGCGCGCGCCCGCTTGTGGAGCCGAGGCGGACTCCCAAAAAGGAGATTTTTTGGCTGGGGTAGAGCATGCTCTTTGGCCAGTTCACATTGAGGCCCAAGCTGTTTAGATGCTGTAGCAGTAATTCTCTGTGCTGGCATAACAGAGCCTCTGATTGCACAATTAACAGCCAATCATCGAGGTAGTTCAAAATGCATACACCGCTCAGTCTCAGAAGGGCGAGAACCACATCGATGCACTTCGTGAATGTGCGAGGAGCCAGAGACAGTCCGAAGGGCAGGACTTTGAATTGATATGCTGTTCCCTCGAACGTGAATCTCAAAAACATCCTGTGATGTCATACAATTTTGATATGAAATTACACATCCTTCAGATCGACGCAAACCAATCGTGTGGGCATACATGCGATAAGATCCGTTTCAGGAGTAATAATTTTGAATGGCCGCTTTACGAGTGCACGATTTAAATATCTCAGATCCAGGACTGGCCAAAGTCCACCGTCTTTCTTTGAAATAAGAAAATAAAGGCTGTAAAACCCTTGTTGTGCTTGACAATTTGGCACAATGTCTATCGTGTTTTTCACAATGTGATTGTGCATTTTGGCTCGTAACACTGGTGCATCTTCAGGTGAAACCATGGAAGACAGAACGTCATTGAAACGGGTTGTGGCTGTCCTGTCAGGAGCACTTTTCCTGTGCACGCAGGTGGCGGTGAGGCAGTAGGTATGGGGCTTTTAGTCGGGTGCTGGCTCAAAACAGAGCGAGGGCGAGCCGGCTGTGATGTACTCCGTTTGGGCATAAAGTGTCTCATAGCCTGTGACTGCTGCTGAGTCGAGACGTAACGCTCAGCAAACTTATTCATAGAGCCCAGCTTATTCAAAGAGGCTGGCTGGAGACACTGGAGCATCCAACAGAGTGTTTTTTTCCTTATCACTCATTTCTGTGAGGGTCAGCCTTACATGTCAATCCAGAACTGCCAGGTTGTCCATGGACTTGCCGATGGCCTGCACAGTAACTTTCATGGTATGCAGCGCTAAGTCTGTAGTGGTGCGGAGCTCTTTGAATGTCTCTGGATCTAAGCTGTGCTCGCCACTTACTTGAGGAGCTTGGCTTGAAATACCTGGAGCACCACCATTGCGTGGAGTGCTGATCCAGCTTGTCCTGCTGCCGAGTAGGCTTTTCCCGCAGTGCAGACGTTTGTCAACACAGTTTGGAAAGATGTATGGGGCGTGATTTCCATGCCCTGTTACTCGCTGGACAGAGGTGTGCTGCTACCGCCTCCTCCATGGGGGTAATTGGGCATAACCATTTTCTTCCCCGTGATCCACATTAAAGAGGATGGCGTCACTGCATGAACATGCCGAGAATGGAAGAATGGGGCAGATTTGCGGGACGCTGCCGTTTGACGGCGTCCGGACTGCAGGAACCATTCATTGAGGCGAGAATGTTCAGGTTCCTCTGGGAGAGACCACTCAAGGTGAAGCTCTTCGACTGCCCTTGTAAGGATATGGAGCATCTCCCTGTCAGTGGCGCGTGCACATTCCTCTCCCTTGCCGGGGGTAGGGGTGGCAGCATCATCCACTGACCACTCGCACGATGCAGTGAGAGACATGACATCGTCATTATCATCCCCAGCATCAGAACCGCTGCACGAGACAAGGCCGCACACTCTTTCAGAAGGCAAGATCTCATCTCGCACATAGCGTATCGGAAAACGCGCCCTTTAGAGAGATTGAGGGGCTTGCGGGGCATGTGCCGCCACGAGGACCACCTCAAAGTCATCCTGCTCGATCATGCGGCCCCGCCATGCCTCCTCATGTGAATCCTCGGGTATCACAGAAGAGGCGGGTGGGAGTGCATGTGAGGCTGAATCATCCTTCAGAACGAGGGTCTTGAGAGTCATGCCCTCTCAGTGAGGACAGTCTATCTCCATGAGAGCTGACTCTGCATGGGCACGGCCCAGATAGTAAACGCAGCTCTCATGCTGATCTGACGGTGGGATGTGTCTCTCGCACAAGGAACACTTACAGAACGACATCTTTAAAAAGACGCGAACAAGTAAGAGACTCTTTTGGATATATAAATATATACCATATATATTTATATCACACAATATACAATACACAGTTGCTTTGTAAGGATACACAAACCATGCCGAAGTGCTGCGGGGAATCAGGATGCTGAGGACCATTCACCAGCGAAACGTCAAGCGGCGAGGTGGTGTGATGTTTGCCGAAGTACTGCAAGGGAGCGGAACGTTTTCCCACGAATATTCCATCCGCTGACTTGTGTATATCAACGGCAAAGGTAGAGGGCTTCTAGACAAGAGATGATCGCTGTCTTGGAGGAAATTCTGAGGAAATGGTGTTTGTACACCTATTTTTATAGCGGACAGTTTCGCACCAAAACAGGCGGGGCTCAAACACCATAGCCAATATTAGCATTATTGTAGAGAGGTTTAAACTAGTTCGTATCAGAGGTACTGAGTCCTAAGGGAACCCGAGTATGCCTCTCCTCAAGGGACCAGTCTCATACTGATGCCGTCTTCATAGGTCTAGGAACGGAGCGGTGAGGGTCCTGAGCGAATTAGATGTGTCGCAGCTCACTCACCAAACTGCCATCGGTTTGGTCAATGAGATTTTTTACATGGACATGTAAGGCGGGGTGCCAAGGGGTCTGCATTCAGAGAGCAGAACTCCCTGGAGAACAAAGAGACTTTGAGAAAAGACACAGACACTATCACACAATTTACATCTTCACCTAAGATAACACCCTGTAAAGTGAATGGCTTTCTCACGGGATCCCTCTCAACATATGTCTCTTCACCCCCACTCCATTCTCTTTAGACTCAGATCACTTAGAATGAAGGTATGAAAATATAATGTACTTTGTAAATGCAAGGGATTTTAATTTTCATGTTTGGTTTATTTTAAGATTCATCTGAGCATTGGATGTTTTGTAATGATTATTTCTGAATTGATTAATTCTGTAATTGGCATGACACATTTATTTGACTAATAAATTGTTAAACTTGATTCTATTCTGAAATATTATCTTTAGAAGATTATGTTTAATTCCTGTTAAAACTAAATCAGGGTTAATACATACTAAGACCCAGCATTTGATGGACAAGAACCACATCAACTAAGTTCTTAGCTTTCTGATTAACCATTCTGGCTTTGGTTAAGTGTAATAGACTGTAAAGGCTAAAAGAAAGTACTATTTGGGACAATGTAATATTGATCAACCCATCCAAATAGTATTAGACATGACCCCTGTTTAATGCTAATATTATTCTAGTCAAGTGTAATAGGAAACTATAAAACTAAACAAAACTACAATTTGGGTAATGGTAAGTTGGTCAGCCTTATCCAAACAGTATTAGTCATTTACCTCTGTCTAGAGATAATATTGCATTAATTAAGTGTATACAGATCTATAGAAACTAAGCAAAGCTACTATTTAGAAATAGATAAGCTGCGATTGGAATCATTCTGAATAGTATTAGTCATTTAACTCTGGCTAAAGATAACCTTGATGCCCCTCATACAGAGCAGTTACAGTTGTGCTCAAAAGTTTGCATACCCTTGGAGAATTGGTAATATATGTACCATTTTTAAAGAAAACATGAGTGAGCAGGCAAAACACATTTCTTTTATTTCTTATGGGATTCATGGTCAACTGTAGGTTATAACGGAATGGCACAATCATAAAACAAAACATGGCAACAAAGAAAAAAAATGAAATGACCCCTGTTCAAAAGTCTTCATACCCTTAGTTCTTAATACTGTGTATTGCCCCCTTTAGCATCAATGACAGCGTGCAGTCTTTTGTAATAGTTGTCTATGAGGCCCCAAATTCTTGCAGGTGGTATAGCTGCCCATTCGTCTTGGCAAAATGCCTCCAGGTCATGCAAAGTCTTTGGTCGTCTTGCATGAACCGCACGTTTGAAATCTCCCCAAAGAGGCTCGATGATATTAAGGTCAGGAGACTGTGATGGCCACTCCAGAACCTTCACCTTTTTCTGCTGTAACCACTGGAGGGTCAACTTGGCCTTGTGCTTAGGGTCATTGTCGTGCTGGAAATTGCAAGAGCGTCCCATGCGCAGCTTTCATGCAGAAGAATACAAATTGTCTGCCAGTATTTTCTGATAACATGCTGCATTCATCTTGCCATCAATTTTCACAAGATTCCCCGTGCCTTTAGAGCTCACACACCCCCAAAACATCAGTGAGCCACCACCATGCTTCACAGTGGGGATGGTATTCTTTTCACTATTGGCCTTGCTGACCCCTCTCCAAACATAGCGCTTATGGTTGTGACCATAAAGCTCTATTTTGGTCTTGTCACTCCAAATTACAGTGTGCCAGAAACTGTGAGGCGTCAAGGTGTTGTCGGGCATATTGTAACCGGGCTTTTTTGTGGCATTGGCGCAGTAAAGGCTTCTTTCTGGCAACTCGACCATGCATCAACTATGTGATAATAAATGGCTTCATATGATCACTATCCTTAAATAAAAGACAGTTTTTTTGCATGCTCAGTCATATTTTCAAAATCAATGCCAAAATTTCAAAATTTTTGCCAAGGTATGCAAAATTTTGTGCACAACTGTATTAAGATAATTATCCTTCCTCATTATGCCATCTATTTTGTGACGTGCCCCACATAGTTTGGAGGTATGCTCATTGTCCATTTGGAAGACCCATTTTCGACCAAGCTTTAACTTCCTGGCTGATGTCTTGAGATGCCACCCCCATGCTTCACGGTTGGGATGGTGTTCTTCGGCTTGCAAGCCTCACCCTTTCCTCCAAACATAATGATGGTCATTATGGCCAAACAGTTCAATTTAGAGGACATTTCTCCAAAAAGTAAGATCTTTGTCCCCATGTGCACTTGCAAACTGTAGTCTGGCTTTTTTATGGTGGTTTTGGAGCAGTGGCATCTTCCTTGCTGAGCAGCCTTTCAGGTAGGGTCAACATAGGACTCGTTTTACTGTGGATATAGATACTTGTCTACGTGTTTCCTCCAGCATCTTCACAAGGTCCTTTGCTGTTGTTCTGGGATTGATTTAACTTTTCGCACCAAACAACGTTAATCTCTAGGAGACAGAATGTGTCTCCTTCCTGAGTGGTATGATGGCTGTGTGGTCCCATGGTATGCAATTTTTTCTGAGGTCTTGTCTGATTTCCCCATGATGTCAAGCAAAGAGGCACTGAGTTTAAAGGTAGGCCTTAAAATACATCCTCAGGTACACCTCCAATTGACTCCAATTAGCCTATCAGAAGCTAATTGGCTAATTTCCTAAAGGCTTGACATCACTTTCAGGAATTTTCCAAGCTGCTTAAAGGCACAGTTAACTTAGTGTATGTAAATGTCTGACCCACTTGTGATAGAGTCAATTAAAAGTGAAACAATCTGTGTGTAAACAATTGTTGGAAAAATTACTTGTGTCATGCACAAAGTAGATGTCCTACACTTGCCAAATCTATAGTTTGCTAATATGAAATCTGTGGAGTGGTTAAAAAATTAGTTTTAAAGACTTAAGTGTATGTAAACTTCTGACTTCAACTGAATTAGTTTCATTTTCTGTTAAAGCATGATTTTCTGTAAATCTGCTTTGAAAAGTGCTATACAAATAAAAATGACTTGACCTTACTTGAAACTCAACAAACCAAGGCACCTACGAACTGTCACCACAGTGAAGGAGACTGTAATGCTCCTTCCTTTGAATGCTGAGTTTTGCACAGAGATTTTTTCAAAAATCAGCTGGAGGGCCAGATAAAGATGATAACCCTAAATGTAGGGCTCATCTGGTATCACATTCTGACATGGCAGTCAATTGTCATGAAAATGTAAAACAATAATAAAGAAACATACCTGAAGAAATAAAACCACTCTGTTGTTTCTCTGCTGTGTTTTCTCCTCTCATCTTCATCAGGTTCCTACAGTCCAGCAGCTTCACTGAACACATCTTCACAGGTATCTGCAGCATCTGCTGTTCATCATCATCTTCATCACTCTGTTGTTCCTCTGTTGTGTTTTCTCCTCTCATCTTCATCAGGTTCCTGCAGTCCAGCAGCTTCACTGAACACATCTTCACTGGTGTCTGCAGCATCTGCTGTTCATCATCATCTTCATCACTCTGTTGTTCCTCTGTTGTGTTTTCTCCTCTCATATTCATCATGTTCCTGCAATCCAGCAGCTTCACTGAACACATCTTCACTGGTGTCTGCAGCATCTGCTGTTCATCATCATCTTCACCACTCTGTTGTTCTTCTGTTGTGTTTTCTTCTTTTATCTCCTCCTGCCTCACTTCAATCTTCACTGGTGTCTGCAGCATCTGCTGTTCTCCAACGTGAATTACATCCACCTGCTCTCTCATGATGAACATCTGAACACAAAAACATCATCATTATAATGGACTGACATTCATCAAACTCAAAAACATTATTATATGATTATTCACAAGAACAGCTCTGTTAAACAAAATAACTGTTTCTGAGATAGTATAAATATAAATGTGTGCTTTGTGTTTGGTTTCATTTTCCAGACAGCAGGAATATAATAACAGGCTGCATACAGTGGAGAGCAGAGCACAAACTATGCAAGACTAGTTGTAACAAACATGGTTTAGAAGTTTCCACACACACCAATATGGTAAACACAGTTCCCAGCTAGCACAGTTACACTATGATGACATAATAAAAACAGACCATACTGGTCACAGCAGTGCACCAAATTATGTTGCGCCAATGCAATTTTATGTGTCCCATTATCATTGTGGCGAGTCTGGCGAAATTACTCTTATATGTTTGGGCAAAGTGGCAAGTGCATTCCAATGACCAA
Source organism: Myxocyprinus asiaticus (assembly GCF_019703515.2). Classification (NCBI taxonomy): domain Eukaryota; kingdom Metazoa; phylum Chordata; class Actinopteri; order Cypriniformes; family Catostomidae; genus Myxocyprinus; species Myxocyprinus asiaticus. Next base: position 43,867,658 of record NC_059371.1, read on the forward strand.
AATATATTTTTGTAACTGCAACTTTGCCAGTATATTCCCAGATAGTGTATGTACATAATCCAAGATGTCTGTTTAAGATCATTTTATCTGGAAAAAATCTAATTTACGTCAGATTTACATACATTCTAAATAATAAATATCTCAAAGACATTTGCTGAATGTTTTTTGACATCCAAGACAAAACGTTTACAGATGTATTGCAGATGTGCAAACAATCTATAAAATACAGTATGTCTTCCAGATAAAAAAAAAACACAAAAAATAAAATGGACATCTGGGTGATGCACATGGGTTAACAGGGTTTTTTTGTATTATCCCAGCTAACACAGTAATATTGTGGCGATGTAACCAGACCGGACCATATCGGTCACAGCAACGTACCAAATAATGTTGTGGTAACGCAATTTTTTGAGTCCCATATTTGTGGTGATGACGTTTTTTTTGTACATTTGGACAATGCTGCCAGTCTGTCCCAATGACCTGTTGGAAACTTGCAGAGAAGAGCAGGGGGTGGTTGCATAAAACTATTTTAGACTAGTCTTACAAGTTGATCTTAACTTTTTCAGTCAGTTGCATAAAAAATGTGATTGTTCTAATTTAAGACCAAAATGTAAGACAGCAGACCACTACTAACTTTTAGTCATGGGAAATAACTGCCAGCTGAGCTAGTGGGGCTTGAGTTGAGACTTTGTAGAATACTTTGACTTCTACAATGGTAATAAAAATACGTTTTTTTTATTATTATTATTATTTAGGTTTACTTTCAAAAGCTAGGGAATATCTAGGGAAACCTTTTGGATATTCCACTTGGATACATTGTTTCAAAGGGGAATGAATCAAGAAACTGATTATGGTTTGTTTTACTGGTGTTCTGTCTTTGTACTCAAGACTCTATGTTTGTTTTGGTACTAATAACTTTGCATTTGTTGGTCACTAGATGGAGTGGGAGAGTGAATTATCCAGCTTTTACAAAGCCACTCCTCCAATTAGTGGGACACACCTCTTTCTAATATGGGAAACTTTTTTAAATGTTGTTGGTTCAAGTTTTTCTTGATGTCTGATGAAGGCCCTGAGGGTGGCCGAAACATCATGCATTTTTAATCAAATAAAGTTGTAGCTCTTATTTTGCTTAAAGAGTGAGTGTTGCGCCTCTTTCTTTTGAAAGTATGGCATTTTGATTTTTGGTTGCACCTCCTCTTTAGTTGGTTGAGCACCTTTTTTTCAATGTTTTTGTTGGTTAAAATCACTTAATTTGTTCATTAGAATTGAATTTTGAAGCATTGTACTGTTCTAATATGCAAATATTTTCAGTAAAGGAAAACTGTGTTGAGCGCCCACTGTCAACTCTTACTTTTCCCACAATGCAATGCGAATTAGACTGTCTTACTGAAGACAACTGTGAGCTTGTTTTATGCAACAGGCTTTCTATGGCGTCCTTAGTTAGTCAGACCAATTATTAGACAAAATCTCAAGTTAATGGCTATTTTTATGCTACTGGCCCCAGGAAACTTGGATAAAGCTATAGCAGGAAAATTTATTGTAGAAGATCAGAAACATCAGTCTTCACGTCAGAACGTGCCGTCTTGCGCGGGTGATTTCACCAAACCCCTTTGCGCCTAGACTCAGCGCATGCTTGCACAAAAATACCAAAACTTCAAAAAATTCCCACAGACTTTGTGCTTATAACTTATGGCATAGTGCTAAAGCTAGCACTCTTAAAATAGGGCACACAGTGTTTACAGGTTTTTTTTATAATTGTCTCTTTCAACACATAAAGTTACATACTTCAGCTTTAAGAGAGTAATGACAGTTTTAAAGTCTATTCATCTCTCTGTGACGCAGCATCTTCTACAGGCTCACGAACAAACACTTTACTACAGTTAAAGTTTAAAAAATATCTAAGTGATTATTGTGAAGTTGTTTGAGTTGAAGTGGTCAAATTAAAATAACTAAAAGGAAACAGTTTAATTTCACCTCAAATTTGACCTCAGGCATGACTGGCAAATTAACTATTAAATATTACAACTCTAAAGCGAAATATAACGCAAGATAGGTAAACCACTGTTACGCTGTAAAACGACAAATACAAATAGATTCATAGTGCTTACCTATTTTATTCCGTCCACTAAGTCGACCGTTACAAATACAAGTGAGGCGAATGCGCAGTACTCCGATTCTCTATCAGTTAACAGTTTAAACTTCAAAGAAAATTTTGTCCTGTGTGCCTGTTAAAAAAAAAAAAAATCTCTTTTACTTACAAAAACAATAAAATGTGAATGAATCACCATTTAAGTAAAATATTTGCAGATGTGGTAAATTTCCCATTTGTTGGCAGTTTTCCCATTGAAGTATAACTGCAGTATCCCAATGAAAGCTGGAACCCGCCACAATTAAAACATAAGAGGTAATTCTGACTTTTTATCTCACAATTTGGAGTTTTTTTTACTCGCAATTGCGAGATATAAAGTCACAATTGTGATTTTATATTTCGAAATTAAGAGAGTCACAATTACGACTTATTTCTCACAATTTCGACTTTATAACTCTCAAATGCATGATAAAAAGTCACAATTCTGATTTTATATCTCAAACTTGAGAGAAAGTCATATTGTGACTATTTCTCACAATTTCGACTTTATAACTCGCAAATGCGTGACAGAAACTCACAATTGTGATTTTATATCTCGAAATTGAGAGAAATAGTCACAATTATGACTTTATTTCTCTCAATTTCGAGATATAAAATCACAATTGTGAGTTATCACGCAATTGCGAGTTTATTTCTTGGAATTGCGACTATTTCTTGCAATTATAATTTTATTTCACGGAATTACGAATGCATATCTCACAAAAGAGAGTTTCTATCACGTAATTGAGAGAAATGGTCACAATTGCTAATTATTTCTTGCAAATGCGACTTTATAACTCACAAATGCGTGACAGAAACTCACAATTGTGATTTAATATATCGAAATTGAGAGAAATAGTCAACTTTATTTCTCTCAATTTCGAGATATAAGATCGCAATTGTGAGTTATCATGCAATTGCGAGTTTATTTCTCGGAATTGCGATTTAATGTCTCACAATTGACATTTACATTTATTCGTTTGGCAGATGGTATTATCCAAAGCGACTTACAAACGAGGAATACACTGTAAGCAAATCATCTTAAGGAGACAGTGGTATGAAAAGTGCTGCATAGCATCAGAGTAGTATTCAAGACAGATTAAAGAAAATAACATTTTTTTTTAGTGACTGGTTAAGTGCCCATGGAAAAGATGTGTTTTTAGCCGTTTTTTTGAAGACAGAAAGTGAGTCAGCTTCACGGATGGAGTTGGGAAGGTCATTCCACCAACATGGTATGATGAAGCCGAAAGTCCGGGAAAGTGTTTTGGTGCCTCTTTGTGTTGGTACAACAAGGAGCCGTTTCTCAGCCAATCACAGGATTTCTGGTGGGAACATAGCTCTGCAGAAATGATTTTAGGTATGCTGGAGCAGACCCAGTGACTGTTCTGTATGCTAGCATCAGAGCCTTGAACTTGATATGTGCATCAACCGGCAGCCATTGGAGAGAGACAAGGAGTGGTGTAACATGCGCTCTCTTTGGTTCATTAAAGACCAGATGTGCTGCTGCATTCTGGATCATTTGCAGGGGTCTAATTGCGCATGCAAGGAGGCCTACAATGAGAGCATTACAGTAGTCCAGTCTAGTTATGACAAGTGACTGAACAAGAATTTGTGTGGCATGTTCAGAGAGGAAGTGTCTTATCTTCCTGATATTGTAGAGTGTAAATCTATATGATCGTGCTGTCTTTGAGATTTGGTCTGTGAAATTGAGAGTTTATATCATGTAACTGTGAGTCATAAAGTCGAAATTGCCAGAAAAAAAGGCACAATTGTGAAATAAAATGTCAGAATTAGCCTACCTGTTTTCTTTTTTATTACCTGGCGGGATCCATCTTCTATAGTATCCCTATAGCATATTGAATGTCTCCACAAATATAATAAAATTTTAACAAACGTCGACTAGTACAAGTTGCCTGGAGACCAAGGTACCACGTAGTTATTACGTCATTCATAGGATTAATTAGCAACGTTTTTAGAATCTAATCAGACGATTCTGGGACGTTATTTAAGCTTTTTAAAAGATAGAACTTTATAAATATGACGTCACACAGGAATCAAATATAAAACACAAGAATCTTGACTTTAAAGTGCTTGAGTTTAGCCACAGACAGACAGGAAGTGTAAATAATCTACTGGTTCTTAATTGTTTTGTTGTTTTTCTCACCTCTTGCATGTGACCAGTAACAAAACAAACTACATCAGATGATAATGAGCTTCTTTTACAGTCATTAAAACACTAAAAAAGATCATTTAAACAAATCATGCACAGAAAAATATGAACCTAAATGTCACAGATGATGTAAAACACATTGATCACGTACCGAACTGCTCAAAGCATCAGCTCTTCTTTCATCTTCTTCTGGTGTTTTCTGTCGGTTTCTAAAACAACTTCTGCTTCATTTCCGTCTCCTGCTGGACTGGAGTGAATAAAATCCCAACATCTGATTAATCAGTCCTGTTGTCCAACTTTAAAATACATGATAAAAGACATGAATGTTTCTATGATTTGAAATCTCTCTTTCATACAGCACACATTCAACAGCCTCTGGGAAACCACATTTAAAAGAATAATTCACCCCAAAATGACAATTCTGTCATCATTTACTCACCCTCATGTTATTCAAAAACTGTATGACTTTCTCTCTTCTGCTGAACACAAATCAACATTTATTTATTTATTTATAAAGCACGTTTAAACACAACATGTTGTTCTAAAGTGCTGCACAATAGAGAAAATGAAACACAAAAGACACAGTAAAAGAAAAACTTTTATCCTTGCCATACATTTCCATAAAATCAGGAGCCTGTCAAGCTCCAAAATGACAAAAAAAGCACCATAAAAGTTACATAATTTAGTCAAAGCTCTGAAATGGACTACAATAACGGCATGACAGCACTGTTCCTCACACAAAGCTATCACATGACTTGAGAAGACTTCAATATAGTGCACGTCACATCTTTAAATTCGTCCCTTCTAAATGTTTTACTCATAGACAGTCACAGTATGTACAGCTGATTTTATTCCAAAACATTTAATTTACTACATACAGTGAACAAATTAAGTGCACATCAATATGTTACTTAAGTGGTTCTTATATAGGTTGCATAATGTTTATTACAAATTAGTGGCGCGGAGCAGGGATTATTATAACACTTTGGGTTTTTGCTAATTTATTCAGAAAATGTTAATCCACAAATAATGCCTAAATCTATGATATTTCAGCAGTCTTTACTTGATTCAACTAAATCTACAACCTGAGTTACATACAAGTATACGAAAGCCAGTGTTGCATTCATTCCTCATACTGTTTCCCGTCCAGGGCCCAAACAAGAAATTTTGGGTTTACCTGGGACCCACACTCACAAAACGGTGCAGTATGCTGTATACTTTCATTTGTATGATTTTTAATGACTAAAACAACTGTGACATACTGTAGATAGATTCTTTTAAAAATCATTTCATTTTCCAAGACTTTAAAACCCTTTTAACCTAAATTAAACATTTGTTTCAGGGTCACAGAATCGAGGACGGAAGAGCGAGGAAACAAGGATGCACAACTTAAGAAATGAGAAGCACCCATAGACCCATTGAAAATGGCTCAGAGTGATATTTCCAGATCAGAATGTTATAGAGACTATTTTGACTTTTAGTATCACCCTGGCAACTGCCTAGTAACCATCCAGAGCATCCTAGTATCCATGTATCAACACCAGAACATCGTAGAATCCCATGGGGGTGGGATCTTTTGACTCCGGGCAGTGTACTGAGGCCCTTTGTGGGACATTGTGGTGATGGGTTTTGCCACGCCAAGCACCACTAACATTTACTTCAGATCTAGTTCATATAGAACATTTAACAGCTAAAGAAATGAACAAAATCCTGGACATTTAAGGACAAACCAATTACAGTCCACAGATTGTATTGGTTCCCCCCAAAAATAACCAAATGTTTCCCAGAAAGAAATGCACTCGGAAGCAGGATTCAAAATAATAATTAAATTATATAACATCACCCACGTCTCCCTACCTGCTGTCTGAACATAATTTTTTATAGTGTTTTTGTTCTTATTTTTCACCATTTTGTGCCAATCAGTGCAATAATGGGAGTGAGCCATCCTTCACATGATATATGTTGACATGTTATAATCTCTTCCGTCGCTATGTGCGCAAGTTTGTGTATGAAGTTTGGGATTGTGACTTCATTCATTTAACAGCTTGCCGGTGCAAAATTTCAGGAAAACTTCTTCCTGACTGCTAAACACCTTCTTACTGCCACTGGTCTATGTCCTCGGTAGGTGTGACCTAGAAGTCCTACTTTAAGACTAAAATAATGTAACTAATTTTGAATACGTTGTTCAGTCAGTTAAAGGTCAATCAACATAAACACAATGGCGTCCAAAGTTATGAGCGAGCTGGTAAAAAAAAAAAATTACCTACATCTGTATGATCGTTCACATAGAGACATTTCATGCGATTTTATTTAGTCTACAAAAGGAATCAAATTCAGACATCTGCCCGAAGATAGATATTATCATCACTCTTTAAAAAATTAACACTCTTTTATACACCCATCGTTGCAGTAGTATCAGTGTCATCATAAATTACAATAACAGCGTGTAATCGGTGCATATTGTGGCCGCATATAGCATATTAGCATCATGAATGCAGGAGGTAAACATTACAAATTACACACATTATCTACTATATACCGTATATGTATGTATATATATATAGAGAGAGAGAGAGAGATATTACTTTAATCCTCATGTGTTGTTTGGGTCATTTTTTAATCATTTTCATTTTGTTTCCTTAACAAAAATGTTATCCTTTATTTGAGTCCAAGTCTAAATATATTTTGTGGTAATCAACATTATGCCATAAAAGCTGTTTACGGATCTTAATATTCCTTTAAGTAAAGCATTGACACTGAAGCAGTCATATTCGACATGCAGGATCACTGAATAAAACACTTATGACAATAAACAACAATTAACATACTTAATTGAATTTGGCGTTATTTGAATGTGTTTGAGCATGTATAGCATGACGCCAGGATGTTAGAATTACGTACAATTGACATCATTACGTGATGAAAAAGAATTGCTGAATTGTTTTTTTGTACTGTATCATTGAAATGAACAGTACGAAAGAACAGGTTCGAGGAAAAGAATCTGACTTCTGATCACTAATACACATTCTAGAGTTGATTGACAGGCGATGCCTGTATCAAAAAGGTGACTGGCTTGTTTACCTGTAAGGCAGGACTTCTGTTTCTACATCCGTTGGCTGTTCCTATTTCTTACATATATTTTGATTCCAGTGGTCTGTCTGATAAATTGTCTCTGATGTTGCTCATTTGGGAGAAATTCCATCTTTGGGTTTATCTGAACTTTAAACCATTTGCTTGATATCATTGGACCTGAAGATGTTTTTTTTTTCTTAATTTGACTACTTTGGCAACTCTTTTTTTCATGTTTCCATAGTTTTTGCTTCGCTGAAACTTTTCCCACATAATGATCAGCGGTAAGGTTTCTCTCCAGTATGAATTCTCTCGTGTGTTTTCAGGCTTTGAGAGTGAGTGTAACTCTTTCCACAGTGTGAGCACTTGTATGTAGGCCTGTCACGACAATTACGTTATCGACTTATTGTATGATATATGGTGTTACGACCTCTTAATTTGGTCTAGGGTTAAAAGAGGTAACATTGAGATTGCGATAAATTGGAGAGATGGTGGTGGTAAGAGACAATGCTAAACGAAGTAATGCCAAAAAGAAAAGTGATTTATTATACATAAGTAAAAATAAGTGTAACAAGACATAATGATAATAATAATAAAGATGAACGATAAGCAATAATATATACAAATATGTACAATTGGAATCAATATATTCTAAGAAATTAACCCAAGAGAAAAGGGACCCAAGTAATGCCAAAGGAAAGAAAAGAACAAAACAAAACTCAGATCTAACTGATGATTAAACCTCTAACCTAACTAACATAAAAATAAACAGAGAAGAAATCAAGTCTTCAGCGTCAAACGCCGTAACTTATCTACTCTAACTAACGAACACAAAACTTACAGAGGATGGCGTTCACTTTCTTACCTGGGGTGTCTATACATCGAGTTACCTAAATGTTGTACTATGTATGTCACGTGACATCTTACCTGTCCACCTTTCTCTTGGGGAGAGAACAACACGCCATTGAAATCAGAAAGCTAACAAAAAGGGAAAAGTAGTAATACGATATCCCAAACGAAATGTCAAACCAAAAAGTGGTAGGGATTAAGATCCCAACAAATAATACTAGCGATAAGTGCGACACAAAATAGCAACAAGACGACTCTCGTTCATTTTGGAGGCCTTTTAAATGCTGACGGGAAACTTGATTGGCAGCGGAGTTGACGTCATACCGCTTGATGAAGATTTACATCTTCCCAAACCAATAGGAGTTTAGAGAGGTTGAACCTAAGAAAATGACAGGTAGCGAGAGAGAGAGAGAAAAATACATAGGCACACCCAAAGGAATGTAACACTCCCACCCTTAAGAACAAACCTGTTTGTGAAAAACAAAAACATACTTACATTTTTTTTTTAAACTCTCTCGAAAGAGCGTCAGTCAAAACATTATCAACACCCTTTTTCAACCGTCAAGAAATTTTTACAAAAATGTCCATAATAACCAGCCATACCCAAGAATCTTCGCAACTCTCGTCGGGTGGTAGGAACTGGAAATTCTGCAATTGTTGAAACTTTAGCCTCCACCGGTTGCACTTGGCCTTGTTCAACCTCTTTACCGAGGTAAGTGACAGTCGCTTGGCCAAACTCACATTTTGCCAAGTTGAGTGTTAAGTTAGCTTTAATAAGACGCTGAAACACTGTTTTCAATGAGTTCACATGTTCATTCCAGCCTACGGAATGAATAACCAGGTCATCGAGATATGCACTGCAATTTGGTACGTCTGCCAACACTATATTTACAAGACGTTGAAATGCTGCAGGTGCATTTCTCAGTCCGAAAGCCATCGCTGTATATTGAAGAAAATTGTCTGGGGTTACAAATGATGAAATTTCAGAAGCTTGTAATGTAAGTGGGACTTGCCAGTAACCTTTTAACATATCCAACTTACTAACAAAACAAGCAGATCCAATATTATCTATACAATCCTCCATACGCGGTAACGGATAACTGTCTGGCACTGTTACGGCATTCCCCTTACGGTAATCAGTGCAGAACCTTAATGTACCACCAGGTTTAGGAACGAGTAAACATGGAGAACTCCAGGGACTACAACTAGGTTTGGCTAAACCATTCTCCAACAAGTAATTTACCTCCTGACGCATAATGGATCTCTTGACTGTATTCACACGGTAAGCATGTTGCTTAATAGGATGAGCACCATCTACCTTAATATCATGATGCAGGACATTTGTCTGTTTTGGAACGTCACTAAAAAGACAATTAGAATCAGAAAATTAACTTGACAATGTTGAATGCCTGTTCAGAAGTTGAATGAGTAAGACAGGATGAAAGATCTTTTAATATCTCTTAATTTGCTAACATTGCACACTGCTGAGGAGCATTGCGAAGTACGACACCATCCTCGTCAGCACCCGAGATACCAAGAGAGGGTGTCAGCTCGTTCGTGCAACTGCTTTTTTTGTCAAATTTGTGCTTCATACCTTTCTGCAAGCAGTATGCAAACAATCACAAAACTTATTAACATAATCCAGTATGTTAGTGTTAGGACTTAAATTAGTCATCAAAATCTGTTCTTTTAGAACTTTTAGCGGTCCTCTTACTTGATGTCCAAATACAAGTTCGGCTGGGCTAAAACCCAGAGATTCTTGTACAGTCTCTCTTACAGCGAATAAAACCAAGGGAACTCCCTCATCCCAATCTTTAGCCGTGTCTAGACTATATTTTTGAAGCATCGCCTTCAATGTCTGGTGAAAGTGTTCAAGTGCGCCCTGACTTTGCGGATGGTATGCACTTGAACCTCGGTGAGTAATTGCCAAAGACTTTAGTACTTGTTTAAAAAGTCTTGATAAAAAATGTGTACCCTGATCAGTTTGTACTATTTTAGGGAGTCCGGACATGGAGAAGAATTTCACCAACGCTTTGATGATAATGGGCGTGGCAATTTTTCTTAAAGGAACTGCCTCCGGAAATCTAGTAGCCACGCACATTATAGTTAACGTGAATTGGTAACCAGATTTGGTTTTAGGTAATGGTCCAACGCAATCTACAATTACATGTTCGAACGGTTCTCCAATTACTGGTCTGGGAGACAATGGAGCAGGTGGGATCACCTGATTCGGTTTCCCAGCCAACTGACAGGTATGACAAGCACGACAGTACTGAGCACCATCTCTTATTAACCCTGGCCAAAAGAAATGTCTTAGTATTCCATTGTAAGTCTTTGTAACTCCAAGATGACCAGCAAACTGATGGTCATGCGCCAAACATAAGATGTGCTGACAATAAGAAGGCATAACGACTTGGTATACGACATTCCAATCTAAATCCTTATCGGTGTTAGAACACCACTTTCTCATCAATAAATAATTTTCCACAAAATAGGCAACTTTCCAATCCTTAGTAACATCAGGAGAAATAACAGAATTGAAAGATGTGACAAGAGAATTGTCCTCTTTCTGCGCAGCGCTTATTTTCTCCCAAGACACAGATAATTTTAATGTATCTGCATCAGACACAAATATTTTGGAAATTTCTGACTTTGAATTATTTTGCTTTTTGGGAGAAACAACAGTATGCAGTGATTCATCATCAGCCAGTAGAGGAAGAAAGAAAGCGTCAGGCAAATCATCCAGATCACCCACTTTGCGCGATTGTGCGTGAGTCATAGCACATGCGGGGAAAACATCAGGGTATGTATCAGACAAATCTTCTGAGTGACAACACACAATAACCTCTAACACAGGCATTATTTTTCCTCCTGCCAGATCATTTCCAAGAATGAAATCAACGCCTTTCACAGGAAGAACGTGCAGCTACTTTCACGAATCCCATGCATAACTGACTCTGCAAGTGTATACGATGCAATGGTACTTTTACACAACCCATTTCAATGCCTTGTATAAGTACACTTGATCCACAGAAAGTATCATCAGACAACTGCAACCTATCTGCCATAATAAATGATTGCATTGCACCTGTGTCTCTGAGCATCCTTATTTCTTTCTGATCCTCATGATTTCCAGTTAAGTAAAATAACCCCTTCAAGATAAAAGGTCGGTAACAGCTGCATGCGACAACGAAGTTACTTTCTGTTCATTACGGTAAACCACAACATGCTTGGGTAAGCATCCCTTAAACTCTTCAAGCAGTACAAGCTCTTGTAATACATTAAAGTCATTCACTTTACTAGCTGTGCACCATTTGTCAAACAAAATTCCTTTGTCGCCTAAACTCCTGCCTATACGCTTCCAGGACTAACTCATAAGCCCGAAGTATAGCAGTTTTCATAGATTCATACTCTAACCTCTCTTCTAATGACAAAGTAGAGCAAACCTCCTGAGCTTTACCCAACAACTTGCACCGTAATAGTAAAGACCAAACCTATTTAGGCCAACGAAGAGAAGTAGCAATGCGTTCAAATACAATAAAGTAAGAATTTACTTCTGATTCTCTAAACTGAGGTACTAAAGCAATGTGCTTACTTACGTCAAATGTAACCTGGGATGGATCAGTCAGCGGAGAAGCATTAGAGAACTGAACTGGGTCTGACTGCGCAGCTGAACCAGCAGCAACCTTCATTGCCTCCAGATCAAGCTGTCGCAGCTTCACCTGTTTGTCAGCCTCAATTTCGAGCACTTCCAAGCGCAAGTCTAGTTCAGCTTGACATGCTTGAGCTTTCTCTTGTGCCTCATATGGCAAATGGGCCAAGGGGACTTTCAGTCATGCCCCCTCCCCTGAATCAGTAGAACTTAGAGAAAATGGATCAAAGGATGGCAAGCTGGTCTTAGCATCGGCTACCACCTCTGCCTCAGCATCAGCTCTACTGTTTCACTTATCCTCCTAATCCATGAGACTGAGATGCACCATAGCAACGTCACCGAAGCCTAAATTTCCGCTAGCCTCATCACCCGCAGTGTTTGATATAGGAAGAACATTTAGCTCAACTGAAGGCTGTAACAACCTACTCTTTATTTCTCTTTTCAAACTCTGTCTAATGACAACAATCTGATAGTGGTCAGCTATCAGCAACAAATCTTGCTTCCTACACAAGCTAAACTGCTCTAAAGTCGGATTGGTAACAAAATTCTGCAAACTAAACATTTCCATAATGCATAATAAACAGACACGTACTACAATACCATGCCGCATTCGTACGCCACCTATACGTCAACAATATAGCATCAATTGCCACCAACACACACACCAATCATCACAATTACAAGGATATTTTATAATTATCTATCCCGGACAAGCCCCCATAACATATGGACATGACCTTGATCATTTTTGCTGACCTCAATATTGCCAATTGTGTTTACATGCATGTTTGTTTACATAAGAATGAATGTCACCAACATTTTAGCCAGTCGCGCTACTTCTGTCCTCTCATCTGCTCTCTGTGTTGGGGCTTAAGCAGCTCCACCACACAAACAGAGTGGACAGCGACAAGTGAAGATTACATGTTACTCGAGGCTAATATGTGTTTTAACAGGTGTTTTTCCTTACAACAGCATAATTCCAGCCAGAAAGTTTGGAAGAATAAGTCCAAATGGACTTGGTTTCAAAGCCGCATTCCACAGCTCCGGTGTGGGAACATATTGGCTTTAAGCCGAATGAGAGAGGAGAGCCCATTAACGTGAACAAGCCGGTATGCTGACTGTTTAAAAACAGTGACAATGAAATGTGTCAATACAACTAACCTAAAAGCTCATCTAAAGCATAAACATCCCACAGTTTTCCGAGCTGGGAACAAAAACCGCAGTTTTGAATGTCTGATTATTCTTAAGAAAAGTTGCTCTTTGAAAGGGTGTACTTGCATTATTATGCTATTATATTATCATTATATCAGTGGTATAAAATGGTCTTAAAATTACAATATTATTGTTTATTGCAATTATTTCTAGGACAATATATCGTCCAACAAAAGTAGTTATGACAGGCCTACTTGCATGGTTTCTCTCCAGTATGGATTCTCTCGTGTGTTTTCAGGTTTTTTGACTGAGTGAAACTCTTTCCACAGTGTGAGCACTTGTATGGTTTCTCTCCGGTATGAGTTCTCTCGTGTGATTTCAAGCTGTCTGGCCAATTGAAAGTCTTTCCACAGTGTGAGCACTTATATGGTTTCTCTCCGGTATGAATTCTCTTGTGTGTTTTCAAGCTTTGTGATGCAGTGAATCTCTTTCCACACTGTGAGCACTTGTATGGTTTCTCTCCAGTATGAATTCTTTCATGTGATTTCAGTTTGTCTGGCCGAGAGAAACTCTTTCCACAGTTTGAGCACTTGTAAGGTTTCTCTCCAGTATGAATTCTCTCATGTGGTTTCAATTTGTCTGGCCGAGTGAAACTCTTTCCACAGTGTGAGCACTTGTATTTCTCTCCATTATGAATTCTCTTGTGTGTTCTCAGAGTTTGTGAATGAGTGAAACTCTTTCCACAGTGTGAGCACTTGTATGGTTTCTCTCCGGTATGATTTCTCTCATGTGTTTTCAGCTGTACTGACTGAGTGAAACTCTTTCCACAGTGTGAGCACTTGTAAGGTTTCTCTCCGGAATGATATCTCTCGTGTAATTTCAAGTTGTCTGGCCGAGAGAAACTCTTTTCACAGTGTGAGCACTTGTAAGGTTTCTTTCCAGTATGAATTCTTTCATGTAATTTCAATTTGTTTGGCTGAGTGAAGCTCTTTCCACAGTGTGAGCATTTGTAAGGTTTTTCTCCAGTATGAATTCTTTCATGTAATTTCAATTTGTCTGGCCGAGTGAAACTCTTTCCACAGTGTGAGCACTTGTATGGTTTCTCTCCGGAATGATTTCTCTCGTGTGTTTTCAGATATTGTGACAGAGTGAAACACTTTTCACAGTGTGAGCACTTGTAAGGTTTTTCTACAGTATGAATCCTCATGTGCACATTAAAATTTCCTTTCTGTGTGAAACCTTTTCCACACTGACGGCATGTGTAAGGCTTCTCTCCAGTGTGAACTCTCATGTGTACATCAAGCCGTCTTTTATTTGTGAAACATTTTCTGCACTGAGAGCAGGTTAAAAATGTCTTGACTGCTCTTCTTTGAGGACAAATTAGTGAGAAATTCTTTTTAGTCTTTGAGCAACTCAAAGATTTTTCTTCATGATATTTCTCTTCCACTTCATTCAGTTCGTGATGTTCCTCTTTCACTTCCATCAGCCCTGCAATTAACATAAGTTAACAAAAATCAATTTAAAAGGAACATCAACATAAACTATTAGTATAAACAATATAAAACTACATTTTCATCATTTATTATCTTCCCTGAGACTAACTTTTTCGCATCAACAATAGTCAATAGAAATTATTTAGATATTATAATTCTTAAACTTGTCCCTGTCTCTCTGTCTAAACACTCAGTTTTCAGGTCTCTAGCTCAAGACTTCAATGTAAACGGTCACTGTTGTTATTTGCTAACATCATGCAGCCCCTCATATACACAGCCATATATATATACAGTTGAAGTCAGAAGTTTACATTCACTTAGGCTGAAGTCATTAAAACTCATTTTTTAACCACTTTTTATAATATTTCATATTAACAAATCATCTACTTTGTGCATGACGAGTCATTTTTCCAACAATTGTTTACAGACAGGTTGTTTCACTTTTAATTGACTATATCACAATTCCAGTGGGTCAGAAGTTTACATACACTAAGCTGACTGTGCCTTTAAGCAGTTTGGAAAATTCCTAAAAATTATGTCATGCCTTTAGGCAAATAGGCATTTAGCTTCTGTAAATGGAGGTGTACCTGTGGATGTATTTTAAGGCCTACCTTCAAACTCAGTGCCTCTTTACTTGACATCATGGGAAAATCAAAAGAAATCAGCTAAGAGAAAAAAAATTGTGGACCTCCACAAGTCTGGTTCATTCTTGGGAGCAATTTCCAAATGCCTGAAGGTACCACGTTCATCTGTACAAACAATAATACGCAAGTATAAACACCATGGGACCACGCAGCCATCATACCGTTCAGGAAGGAGATACATTCTGTCTCCTAGAGATGAACGTAGTTTGGTGCGAAAAGTGCAAATCAATACCAGAACAACAGCAAAGGACCTTGTGAAGATGCTGGAGGAATCAGGTAGACAAGTATCTATATCCACAGTAAAACGAGTCCTATATCGACATAATCTGAAAGGCTGCTCAGCAAGGAAGAAGCCACTGCTCCAAAACTGCCATAAAAAAGCCAGACAACAGTTTGCAAGTGCACATGGGGACAAAGATCTTACTTTTTGGTGAAATGTCCTCTCGTCTGATGAAACAAATATTGAACTTTTTGGCCATAATAATAAAAGGGTAAGGGTTGCAAGCCAAAGAACACCATCCCAACCGTGAAGCATGGGGATGGCAGCATCATATTGTGGGGGTGCTTTGCAGCAGGAGGGACTGGTGCACGTCATAAAATAGATGGCATCATGAGGAAGGATAATTATCTTAATATATTGAAGCGAAATCTCAAGACATCAGCCAGGAAGTTAAAGTTCAGTCGCAAATGAGTCTTCCAAATGGACAATGACCCCAAGCATACCTACAAAGTTGTGGCAAAATGGCTTAGGACAACAAAGTCAAGGTATTGGAGTGGCCATCACAAAGCCCTGACCTCAATCTGATAGAAAATTTGTGAGCAGAACTGAATAAGCATGTGCGAGCAATGAGACCTACAAACCTGACTCAGTTACACCAGTTCTGTCTGGAGGAATGGGCCAAAATTCCAGCAACTTATTGTGAGAAGCTTGTGGAAGGCTACATAACATTTTTGACCCAAGTTACACAATTTAAAGGCAATGTTACCAAATACTAACAACATGTATGTAAACTTCTGACCCACTGGGAATGTGATGAAAGAAATAAAAGCTGAAATAAATCATTCTCTCTACTATTATTCTGACATTTCACATTCTTAAAATAAAGTAGTGATCCTAAGTGACCTAAGACAGGGAATGTTTTCTACGTTTAAATGTCACGACTTGTGAAAAACAGAGTTTAAATGTAATTAGCTAACGTGTATGTAAACATCTGACTTCAACTGTAAATATATAGTTTACATGTGCTGCGTAGTTCACAGTGGATTAGTGCTCTGTTTTGTCATCTCAAACAACGTGAATGATTTACAATGTCTGTGGAGTTTCCGGAGTATGAACAATCAGATTTATCCTTTGGTTTAATAAATCAAACTAGGTCATGTCATGATTTTAATTTGCTTAATTGTCCATTTGAGTGAAAGGAGTAACAGAGCACTTGCTAAAAATTAGCATTTTAAAGCAGTCATGTGTCAGTCATACTACGCGCTGGTACCGGATTGAGTCAGTGCTCGTTACACATCACACACACACACACACACACACACACACACACACACACACACACACACACACACACACACACACACACACACACACACTGGTGGCCAAAAGTTTGGAATAATGTAAAGATGTTGCTCTTATGGAAAGAAATTGGTACTTTTATTCACCAAAGTGGCATTCAAATGATCACAGTGTATAGTCAGGACATTAAACACGTGAAAAATTACTATTACAATTTGAAAAAAATGTTAAACTACTTCAAAGAATTCTCATAAAAAAATCCTCCACGTGCAGCAATGACAGCTTTGCAGATTCTTGTTATTCTAGCTGTCAGTTTGTCCAGATACTCAGGTGACATTTCACCCCACACTTCCTGTAGCATTTGCCATAGATGTGACTGTCTTGTCAGGCACTTCTCACGCACTTTACAGTCTAGCTGATCCCACAAAAGCTCAATGGGGTTAAGATCCATAACATTCTTGTTTCTTTGCCCACTTTAACCTTTTCTTTTTGTTTTTCTGTTTCAAAAGTGGCTTTTTCTTTGCAATTCTTCCCATAAGGCCTGCACCCCTGAGTCTTCTCTTTACTGTTGTACATGAAACTGGTGTTGAGCAGGTAGAATTCAATGAAGCTGTCAGCTGAGGACATGTGAGGTGTCTATTTCTCAGAGTCTCTGATGTACTTATCCTCGTTTAGTTGTACATCTGGTCTTCCACATCTCTTTCTGTCCTTGTTAGAGCCAGAGCCAATGATTGAATGACGAGTTTCAGAGAAAGCTGTTTCTTTTTTGAAACAGCTTTATTTAACAAACCAAATAGCTTTCAGCTGTGTTTGATATAATGTCAAGTGATTTTCTACTACCAAATTAGCAATTTAACATGATTACTCAAGGATAAGGTGTTGGAGTGATGGCTGCTGTCTAGATTTGATCAAAAATGACTTTTTTCAAATAGTGATGGTGCTGTTTTTTACATCAGTAATGTCCTGACTATACTTTGTGATCAGCTGAATGCCACTTTGGTGAATTAAAGTACCAATTTCCTTCCGAAACAGTAAAATCTGTACATTACCCCAAATTTTTGGCCGCCAGTCTATATACACCGATTAGCCACAACATTAAAACCACCTGCCTAATATTGTGTAGGTCTCCCTCGTTCCGGCAAACCAGTGCCAACCCGCATCTCAGAATAGCATTATAAATATATTATTTACACAATACTTAAATACTATAATATGATACTTAACATAAGTAGCAAATATATATTAAATATAAATAAAAAAATATGATTTGTATAATATAATATTACTTAATAATAATTAAATAATATGGTGAGAATAACCAAAACTGCCACATTAGGTTTAGGACTTCAGTATGACACAGTAGTAAGTTTACATTTAACCAGGTTCGACAGAGCTCCTGATAAAAGGTTAATGATCGTATCGGCAGATCAAATGACAAGAAAATCGGTGAGCAGTATTGGCTCAAAAAAATCCAGATTGGAGAGACCCTACACGCTGTGTAGGCTGCCGGTTGATGCACGTATCAAATTCAAGGCTCTGATGCTGGCATACAGAACAGTCACTGGGTCTGCTCCAGCATACCTAAAATAATTTATGCAGAGCTACGCGCCCACTAGAAGCCTGCGGTCGGCTAAGGAACGTCGCCTTGTTGTACCAACACAAAGAGGCACCAAAACACTTTCCCGGACTTGCAGCTTCATCATACCACGTTGGTGGAACGACTTTCCCAACTCCATCCGTGAAGCTGACTCACTCTCTGTCTTCAAAAAAACGACTAAAAACACATCTTTTCCTTGAGCACTTAACCAGTCATTAAAAAACAAAAAAACAAAAACAAATTCCTGTTGCACTTTATTCTGTTTTGAATACTATTCTGATGCTAGTGAAACTTTGTAATATAGCACTTTTCATACCACTGTCTCCTTAAGATGATTCGCTTATAATTTCCTCTTTTGTAAGTCGCTTTGGATAAAAGCGTCTGCCAAATGAATAAATGCAAATGTGTAAATGTAAATCAACACATTCTGTGCCAGATTCCGGTGTTTTGTCGTACCTGTGATGCTAGTCGTGGCACTGTTTTACTGTTTTATGTGCGCTTTAGACTCATGAGTGAATTCATATGGAAACATGTAGTTTAAGAGATTTTCGACTCGGGAACTATCACTTTAAAGAGAACAAATTAGGACGCTAAGCAGAAACCCAAATCCAGAGTCACTGTTCCTGAAGGAATGTAATGACTTTTTAAGTTTAAAGTTGCACCTATTTAAAAAACAGCTGAGCACTTTTATAATAAAGACAGCTGGAGAAAAAATTTTGGCGAGTTTTGAGCGATAAAACTCATCTGGTAACAGATTTTGACATGACAGCTGATTGTCATGAAAGTGTAAAACAACATTAAAAAGAAGAAACATACCTGATGGAATAAAATCATCATCCTCTGTTGTGGTTTCATCATCATCATCTTCATCACTCTGTTGTTCCTCTGCTGTGGTTTCTCCTCTCATCTTCATCAGGTTCCTGCAGTCCAGTAGCTTCACTGAACACATCTTCACAGGTATCTGCAACATCTGCTGTTCATCATCATCTTCATCTCTCTGTTTTTCTTCTGTTGTGTTTTCTTCTTTTATCTCCTCCTGCTTCACTTCAATCTTCACTGGTGTCTGCAGCATCTGCTCTTCACCATCATCTTCCTGTTGTTCCTCTGTTGTGTTTTCTTCTTTTATCTCCTCCTGCTTCACTTCAATCTTTACTGGTGTCTGCAGCATCTGCTGTTCAACATCTTCATCACTCTGTTGTTCTTCTGTTGTGTTTTCTTCTTTTATCTCCTCCTGCTTCACTTCAATCTTCACTGGTGTCTGCAGCATCTGCTGTTCTCCAGCGTGAATCACATCCACCTGCTCTCTCATGATGAACATCTGAACACAAAAATATCATCATTATAATGGACTGACATTCAAACTCAAAAACATTATTATATGATTATACTGCTCTGTTAAACAAAATAACTTTGCTTTTGAGATGGTCCAATTGGTTAGCTAGCCACTGCTAACTACAGAAACTTCCTTAAGTGTGGTTTTATGCAGCAGATGAGCCACAGGACGCTGGAGTCTTGTGATCTTCCCATTTCTTTCATAGAGAAAGTTTATTTTGTTTTTAACCCTGGGGGAGGTGATTTGCAGGTCTGTATAAATTTCACAAGTAGCAGATGAAATTAAGCAGATGCACATTTGTTGATGTTAAGTCAGACATTTCACTGCCATTGTCCTGGGATTTCAAGTTTTATGACCTAAAGGTCACAGTGTGTGGACTAATGGCCTTTTTTGGATATTTTCGTAACAGCACTGTCCCTAGTATGTTTAACTTTACATTATATTAATATAGTTGTATGTGTTAAAGGTGCACTCAGTCATTTTTTACCAACTAAAAAAAAGTTTTACTCAAAGAAATGAATTGTAATTTTGAAACATGTATAAAATCATGATCGCTCCCTTAAGAGGACTCTAGTCATGTCAGTGACCTTATAAAATCTGTTTTATTCTACATGGGGGAGGGGTGCTCTCATGGGGGCGGCCATTTTAGAATCACATGACAAGCTGAAATACTACTCGCTTAATCTCAGTAACCATCTTATTGTTGCACACTATCACTCTTGGGTTAAAGTAATCATGGCTGATTGTAAATAGTGAATTTCTACAATGGCATCTGTAACTGAAAATTAATGATTTTGAATGATGTAGCAGCCACACCACTAGGTATCACTGTAAGTCCAAGATGACACGAGCAAAAAGTTACTTAGTGCACCTTTAAGTACCACCTTACCTGTAGATAACCAGGGTTGATGTTAGATTCTTGGCCAAATGTTGATTTTAGTTAGGTGAAACATTGTTATATAAACAAAACCTGTTGTCTTTTTTTCTTCGGTTTTTTAAATCCCATGTGGTGAGAATCCCATGTGCATATCAGCGTCGCCCTGGAATTGGAGCATATCTTCCAATCATCCCTGGAATCCAGGCACCGATTGGCCCCACTTGCGAAGAATAAGCTGGAGAGGATTTAAACTCCAGTGGAAGAGGAACAAGGTGAGCCACAACTCCAGAAAATGCCACAAACCCTCTTCTCTGTCTCATTAAATTCCAAGGTCCAGCGACGAGTGAAGGCTGATCAGAGCACGGAATTTGGCAAAACTGCACTGCACACAGGATTCACGAGCACAGACACCGCGGCATACCCACCTCGCCCCTGCAAGACACCGTGCACTATTAAGTCTCATCCCCTCACTATTGTTTGTCAATGGTGTCAATAGAACACCCCTTGAGGGACATCACACTAGAGAATTGTCTGTCTGGGCCTCATTCTTACTGCCACAGTGGTGGAGAATGCTGGCTAGAGTGAACAGAATGAGGTCACACGATGAAACTCATCCCAATTCTCCGTCTGGTTTTTCCGCAGTTCCAGCTCTCTTTCTGAAGACAATGGAAGATCTGGTACGTCAGCTTGCGAATATCTCCCTCCGCCAGCAACCGTTTGCGGAACTATTAACAGCAAGGTAAGAGCGGGTGGAGCAGGAACTCATGCAACTGCGATTGGAAGCTGCTGCCCACATACCGATCCCCGAACCCACATGTCCGAGCCAACGAGCTTATCACTAAGCTGACGAAGCACGATGACGTGGAGGCGTACCAGTGCACATTTGAGGTGATAGCTGAGGGTTTGGATGAGAGTGAGTGGGTGAGAACAGTGTGCCCTTTCTGGTGGGGAAGTGCAGCAAGCCTACTATGCACTCAGCCCAGCCTCCATTGATAACTATACAGAGCTAAAAAAAAAGATGTATGCTTCCATGAATGGGTGTATGGCCGTCTGGCCTGTCTCTGGCTGTTAACCGGGCAACTGACGCCAGTGCAGGTAGCGGAGCAGGTTGTGGTGGATAGGTTTCTGTGGGCCGTAGGAATGCGGAACCCCAAAACCCTTGTCGAACTGGTGGAGGCCGTGGATATGGCGGAGGTGACGCAAACCCAAGACGGTGAAGAGAGAGCAAGCACCAATCCCCAGAGGATGTCCCAGGAAAGGCGACCGCTGGAGTACACCGACCGTTTGGGACGAACCCATGCCCATGGCCCCAAACCCCCAGGACACCCCGGCCTGGATGGTAGGTTGCATCGTACACAGAGCGGTGCCCCGGGAAGCCCCAGAGAGAGAGGTGAAGGTCAAGAGCCGATGTGTGAAAGCCCACCTGGATTCCAGGAGCATGGTGAGCCTGGCCCAGCCCCAGATAGTCCCCCCCGACCAAACAGCAAAGCGTCAATCCCAATCACATGTGTACACGGCGACACTCGCTATGTCCTGGCTCGCTCAGTCACCATCAAGGCCGAACCAGGAAGCTGGCCAGTGGAGGTCAGGACTGTCAAGGATCTGCTGGTGCCCCTGCTCTTAGGAAGAGACTGGCCGGGTTTGAACAGCTGTTGGCCCATGCTGTCCAACCTGCCAGCCACCGGGGGCAACATCGCAGAGGTCCCAATCGGATGACGTCTGGTGCTGCTAGCCACTGACAGCGAGAGGGATGGTGAGTTGAGAGAACTGACCCCTAATGTGTATTCTAATTTGTTCCAGCAGATAATGGAAGGGGGCTCATTTGGGAAGGAACGACAGGAGGATGACCACCTAAAGAACTGCTGTTCCCAGGTCAGAATAGTCAACGGCGAAGTACGACATCCCACCCCCATCCCTCTCCTCACTTTATTGTGGAAAATGGTCTGCTTTACTGTGTCAGGGGGACTTTACACAGGCGGGGGTAGAAACACCTTTTGGTGGTGCCACGTACAAAGAAGGAGATGGCCCACTTGCACCCCATGGCCGGGCACCTAGGAATTGAGAACACCACCCAGCAGATTAGGGATGGTTCCATTGGCCCGGGTTGGACACAGAAGTGAGGCGCTAATGCCAGAGATGTGCGGTCTGCCAAAGGATGACTCCACGACACCTTCCCCCCAGCCACCTCATTCCCCTGCCCATCATCGAGGTGCCCTTCAAGCACATTAGGATAGATCTAGAGGGACCGCTGCTGAAATCTGCCTGGGGTCATGAGAGAATCCTGGTCATATTGGATTATGCAACTCAGTACCCTGAAGCAGTACCACTGAGGAAGGCCACCTCCAAAAACATTGCTCAAGAGCTATTCCTGCTGTTCAGCCGAGTGGGCATCCCGAAGGAGACCCTCACCAACCAGGGCACCCTGTTTATATCCTGGCTCATGGCAGATGTATGCAAGCTGCTGCAGGTGAAACAGCTCCGCACCTTGGTTTACCACCCCCAGACGGACGGATTAGTGGAGCGATTCAACCAGACCCTAAAATGAATGCTGAAGCGAGTGGTAACTGAGGATGGCACGATTGGGACCTCATATTGCCATACGTGCTGTTTGGCATCAGGGAGGTACCCCAGGCATCCACTAGGTTCACACCCTTCGAGTTGCTATTCGGACGCCAACCCCGGGGCCTGCTAGACATCACCCGGGAGGCCTGGAAGCGACAGCCCTTGCCACAATGAACAGTGATTGAGCATGTGCGTGAAATAAGGGAAAGAATCAAAGTGATGCCCCTGGTGTGCAGACATCTGGCAGAAGCCCAATCCGCCCAGCAGCGTACATACATCTGTCCTGCCCAAGCTTGTGAATTCCACCCCGGAGACCGGGTCCTAGTGCTGATTCCCTGTGCCATGTCCAAGTTCCTGGCCTCCTGGCAGGGACCCTACACTGTGGTGGAAGGGGCGGGGCCAGTAACGTATCGAATCCGGCAGCCAGGACAAAGATGAGCGGTGCAGATCTACCACATTAACATCCTCAAGCGTTGGACAGATCCCGAGAGACAGGTCGCAGGGTTTCCCCAGACAGAGGCCCTGGTGGTAGATCTGGGGAACCATCTCTCCACCAATCAGAAGAAGGAATTGGATGTCCTGGTCGGTCAGTTCAGCGATGTGTTTGAGTCGTCCCGGCGGAACAACATGATCCACCATGAAGTTCGTGCACCCCCTGACACCATCATACGGCAGCATCCCTACCGGGTCCCAGAGGCTCGCCGACAGGCTATAGAGTAGGAATACAACGGATATTACAACTTGGGGTTATTGAGGAGTCCAGAAGCCTGTGGTCCAGCCCTATCGTGGTAGTTCTGAAGGGCGACAGCACCCTCCTCTTCTGTAATGACTTTTGGAAGTTGAACGAAGTCTCCAGCTTTGACGGATACCCCATGTCCCAAGTGGACGAGCTCATCGAGCGGCTGGGCCAAACGCGGTATATATCCACCCTGGATCTCACCAAAGGATACTGACAAGTGCCCCTAGTTCCATCGTCCAAGGAAAAGAGGGCATTCAGCACCCCTATTGGCCAATGGCAGTACCGGATGCTACCCTTCGGACTACACGGGGCACCTGCCACCTTCCCTGATTTGAGCGGTGGGAGACACATATCAGCATCGCCCTGGAATTGGAGCATATCATCCAATCATCCCTGGAATATGGGCGCTGATCAGCCCCACCTGTGAACAACCAGCTGGAGAGTATTTAAACTAGTGCTCGATCGATTTATCGATATTATTTAGCTACAATTTTAATTTATTATTTATTTAAATGGTCAGCAACTGACTGATACTAATCATACAGCACTGATGTTCATTTAGCTATTTATTTGTTCATTTCTAGAATTTGTTGACAATGTATAATAATAATGTCAAATATTCTTTGATAAAAATATTTGTTTAAGAAAGCAGCCTTCTGAGTACCTTTGCATAGTCATATCGGTGCACATTCCACATAGAAAAGGTCTGTTTTCATTCCAGCTCAAAACTATATATTAACTATATCGGCCATCATATCGGTAATCAGTGAATTTCCCCCCTCTAAAATCAGTATGTCTCAAAAATCCCATATCGGTCGGGCTCTTATTTAAATGCCAGAGGAAGATGGTGAGCCATGACTCTGATGGTGAGCCACTAACCCTCTTCTCTGTCTCATTAAATCCCAGAGTCCAGGGATGAGTGAAGGCCGACCAGAGCATGGAATTCGGGAAAAATTCACCGCACAGAAGATTCACGAGCACAGACACCGCGGCACGCCCACCTCGCCCCTGCACATTATTAAGTCTCACTATTGTTTGCAGTGTCATTAAAACACCCCATGAGGGACATCGCACTAGGGAATTGTCTGCCTGTGCCTTATTCCTCCTGCCAAACCCATTTACTTTGACTAAATTAATAAATCTTTATCAGCATAAAATATATTTAATCACAAAACAAATGTAGTTACTCACTGTATTTATTTACAAAATATAAAAGATATTAAAACCACAATGAATCTTACGAGTAAACAGCCAAATGTGGAAAATGATGTCTTCACACTGGTGCACGGGATGTAAAATAGCAAACAAATTATAGCAAGTTTAACTGAATCTAAATAATGTTATAAACTATAGACTTTGGTCCAGGCTGCCACAGGTTAAAGGAAAACAATTAAATAAATATGGTATCCAAAAGGCATATTGACTGTCACTACAAATAATAATATAATTATGACAACATCAACTCTGAAGATTAGGGGACATGCTGCTATAATGTCTTTTATGGGACGTTTAAGAAACGTTTTTAGGACATTACCACAACGTTTCTGGAACGTTACTCAAAGTTTGTCAAGATTGAACTTTACCAACACGTCTTCAAACTGGACTAAAATATAAACATGAGTTTAGCCACAGACAGAAAGTGTAAATAAACCTGTTCTGAAGTGTTTTAGTTGTTTTGTTCACCTCTTGCATATGACCAGTAATCCCAAAAGTATTTACACAAACTTCAGGAAACCAAAAAGTGTTTGTTTGTGCCCGTCTCTCCAATATATATTATCACCTTCATTGAACTCATTTACAGTCAGTCTCTGGATTTAAAGAACTCATTTAAGCATAATATTCTATAATAATATAATAATTTGTTTATCCTGAAAGTGACTTTTTAAAGCGTCCGTAACAAAACAAAGCGACATGCGTCGATAAAATCTTATTTTACAGTCTTTAAAACGCCAAAGAGAGAAAAACAACATATACAAATAAATGTGAATCACACAAATGATGTAAAACGCATTTACTTTCATTTTCCCGACAGCAGGAATATTATAACAAGCTGCATACAGTGGAGAGCAGAGCATAAACTATGCAAGACAAGTTACAAATACATTAAATGATGTAAAACACATTAAACACTTACCGAACTGGACGCTCAGACTGTCAACTCTTCTTTCATCTTGTTTTAAGGCGGTTAGAAAAACAACTCTTGGTGCTCTTCAGCCATCTACTGGACCGGAGTGAATCACACAAGCTGATTTAACCTGAAAAACTCCAAAAATAATTTAATTAATTTTATTTATTTATCACACATATACAGTGAAATTCTTCTTTTTTTTTTTTTCACATATCCCAGCCAAGCTGGGGTCAGAGTGCAGGGTCAGCCATGATACAGTGCCCCTGGAGCAGATAGGGTCTAAGGGCCTAGTTCAAGGGCCCAACAGTGGCATCTTGGTGGTGCTGGAGCTTGAACCCGGGTTACTGATCTGGATTGATCAGTAATCCAGAGCCTTAACTGCTGAGCCACCACTGCCCCTAAATTTTATGGTTGTATTTCAATTTTTCCTGCTCATTATTTTAGATATCAGGGGTGCCATCACATGTGCCAAAGTAGTATTGCCAAATTTTCACGTATAATTCTAAAATTAGTGGGCTACCTGCTATAAAAGCATGTTTGTTCAATTATGTGTTCACTTAAGCATATAATCATACTTGTCTATGGATTCATTGAGTCATGAGGATTCCAATGAATCCAATATTTTAAATACCAGCCATACTGCCTCTCCACCATATTGAATTTTATTAAAAAATGATATATCTTTTAAATACATTGTCGGATTCCAAAGAAAATTAGTATGCATCATTGACATCATTTCATGATGATACTTGAGCAGTTTCGAGACAGTGCCACATATAGTTCAAAAGATAATTACACTTTAATGTCACTTAAAGTCTTGTTTGGCATATCAACGGAGTGGCTCAGTGTAATAAATCATCAATTTATAGTTCA
Source organism: Myxocyprinus asiaticus (assembly GCF_019703515.2). Lineage (NCBI taxonomy): Eukaryota > Metazoa > Chordata > Actinopteri > Cypriniformes > Catostomidae > Myxocyprinus > Myxocyprinus asiaticus. Next base: position 43,894,443 of record NC_059371.1, read on the forward strand.
AATGGTCATGGGTTCAAATACCACATGGACCAGTTTTAGAGTTGATGTTATATTGTACTGGAGGTCTTTGTATTGTCTTTACTGAATAATTGCAGGGCGTATCACAGCTAATTTCTGCTTGCAGGTATACTTCTTGTTCTTCTTTGTCTTAATGTTTTTTCTTAATAGGTGTGATATCTTTTGAAAGGATTGAGAAGTTTGGAGACAGCATCACCTGTAGTTCTGTTAAGCATGGTTATCATGCTACATGCTATGATAGCTTAGCATGCTAATCGGTTAACATGCTAACTGTTTGGTTTTCTGTCTCATAAGGCTATTTGATCACAATGCTATCTGTGGGCAACATTAGCTTAGCATGCTAATCAGCTAGCATGCTAACAAATGCATTTGTTTGCTCTCTTTAAACTTGTCAAGTCTCTTTGGCACTATTTAGGTATTTCAACTGAGGGGCCAAGTGGTTAAAGGCATGGAGTGGTAGTGGTGTAGTGGGCTAAAGCAGTAATTCTCAACCGTTTTGACTCCAAGGCCCCTCATTGTTGGAAACAATATTTCGAAGGCCCCCAATGTAGGCTTTTAGATATTCATATTATAAGATATATCTATTATAAGCTATTTCCTCATATACTTTTGTCATGATAACAAAGCTTGTTTTTCAAATTTTTTTAATGTAAGCTAATTTAATGCTTCTAGCATAAATAGATTAAAACAATAAATCATGATAAATTTTGTGATTCCAGAAATGTCGAGAACCATATTTTCTTCATAAAAATCAAGCTGTTAAAGGGAGTTATTACTTTTTTGCATTTTCAGTAAATTGAATTATAAAAATTATGTAAAAATTATAATAATCTACCTTATTTTAAATCACTTTAAGAGAGCTTGAAGCCCCCCTGGAAGTGTACTGAGGCCCCCTAGTGGGTCCCGACCCCCTGGTTGAGAATCATTGGGCTAATGCACAGAACTGGTAAGCAGAAGATTGCCAGTTCGACCCCCACAGCCACCACCATTGTTTCCTTGAGCAAGGCACTTAAATCCTGGTTGCTCTAAGGGGATTGTCCCTTTTTTAAATGAACTGTAAGTCGCTTTCGATAAAAGTATCTGGCATAAATGTAAAGCGTTGGACCATTACTCAAAAGTTCTGAGTTTTATTCTAGCTAAGGATGGTTTTTAATTTTATACTTCTGTTGACCTCTGAGTCTTCATGTCGTGCTTAAAACTACGTAAACTGTACTACTGTACTCTGTGTTGTGCTTAGTGTTTTGCAGTGGTTGCCATGCTGGTGCTTGGCCCTGTGATTGCTGTTTTCAGGTCTTGTGACCAAGTGAAACTCTTTTCACAGTGTGAGCACTTGTATGGTTTCTCTCCAGTATGGATTCTTTGGTGCTGTTCCAAGTGTCTGGATTTAATAAAGATCTTTCCACATTTAAAACACATATGAACCCTAGCACCGGAATGAATGTTTTCGTGCTTTTTCAAATAGGACAGCCGTGTAAAACTCTTTCCACAGAAAGAACACTGGTAAGGCTTCTCATTTGTGTGCGTTTTCTGATGTTGGTTAAGGACTGAATACTCAACAAATGTTTTACCACATTTATCACATTCAAATGGCTTTTTTCCAGGGTGACGGTGGATATGATGTAGCTGCACATGTGTGTAAGGGGGAGGCCACCCGCTGGCCCAAGGACGGTATCCAATGTCGTGGCTGAAGGTCTCCCGCACGTTCTGTCTTATCGTGCGCTTTAAGTTATTTCGTTCCAATTAAATAACTATATTATTAGTTTTATGATCCCCGTTTATTTTATCTGACTCCAATTATAAAAGTTTCCAAGGAAATGTTCCAATCTTAATTATTATTATTAAATTTGGTTTAACATTTGATCATCGTATTTAACTCTATTTCATATTGTACTCATTCATTAGGATTCCTGTCGCTTAGAGAGTCTCATGCTGGCCGTGTACGCGGATCTCACGGTCACAAATACGCCAGTATTGGTCATTAAACAGTAATTGACTAAATACTAATTAGATGGCTGCTCATGCTTGCCCTTTTATCTTTAGTCCCATTAGATAGTAAACATTTAATTAGAGTAACATTATTTCTATCCAGAGGTCATGACCACTAAATTTGCAAAGACAGACCAACAATACCTAAGTTAAAATAGCTTTACATAATCATGCCATAGTTTCCTATGTACACTTAGCTAGGTTTAGACTTCACCATATTTAGGCTTGGTCGACAACTTCATGTTGTCCTAAACGGAAATTCCATAACAAGCCTGTACACTCTAAGTACACTAGAACTAATGCCAATTTGTTAGTCGGAGCTCTAATGTCTCAGCCGGTGTGCCCCATGCTCCACTCAGAACTGAGCTTTAGTCCGCTACTAACCTGGTCATAGATTTGCGGAAACATGTATTTCACGTAATCTACTAAAGACAATAATTTCAGAATAAATCAGAATAAACTCAAATGTAACAATTGATTTACCAGGTACAATAATACATTCACCAGTTCCAATTAGACAATAATAAGTCAAATTTAAACATTTATCAAAACATAAGAAATAAGAATTGCATCCCTGGTAGAGAAAACTACACATAGCAATTGTGTGGGATATCTGACTACAGACTCCCCAAGCTCTTTGCCAATCTTCCTTAAATATCCAAACAGAAAACACTGTGTACCAAATGGTATTATCTTTTGAACAATGAGAATTTGGGGGTGAATGGGTTCTTGAATTCCTGGGATTTAACCTTATTAACATACAGGAGATCATTTAAATTGTAGGTCAAGGAGGGGGATAGACCTCCAGAATTATGCAGTATTTGGCAAAGACCTTATAACTTTGTTACCATTAGTTTTATCAACATGGGAAAGAGACCATTATACCAGTTGCACAGAGACTTCTTAAATGATATCAAACACATACAGTTGCATAATTTTTTTTTCATGGTATTTGTTATATTTTTACATATAAATCTTGTGTCTTTGTATTGGTCCTGAGCTGCTGAAGGGGAGAAGGGGGAGAGAGAAGAGGGGGCAGCAAGTTGATTTGCAATTATCACACTTTGGTGATATTCAGGTGAAGATTTCAACTTTGTAAAACAATGCAAAGGCGATTTGCAATTTATCACACGTGGTGATATTCAGGTGTAGATTTCAGCTTTTGTAAGAGAGTTCTATGACGTTGGTTCTCGCAGAGTTCTTTGACTTTTACCGGAAATGGTGCCTTTTGGGCGTAGACATCCTGGTGCCAGCCTTACAGTTTCCTCCGCTTAGCCCTCGGGTACAATTCCAGAAGAGTCCCTGTGGGGTCATTGTGTCTTATTTTAGTTTAATTTAGTTTTTTTTTAATCTCAGTTGCTGAAGTGTGTGCAGTTGCAAAGGGCTAAGAGTCAGTGCCGCATTGGTTGATGTCCATAAGGATCTGATGAGGTATCTGAAGTAGCAACACTGGAACAATGTGAATGTGAAGATGAGGGCACTGCCTCTTGCACATCCCGCAATATCAAGTCCCACCATGTGTAGGCATACAGTGCTGAGCGTGTAGATGAACTGGAAAGGATTTGTGCAGTCTTTTTGGCCAGGTTTGTCTCTATCTGTGCCTGGGTGAGGTGATATTCCATCTGCAAGATGATTCTTTGTGCCAAGTCCATTGTGTCTGCCACAGCTTGTGTGCTGTGCTCATAGCCAGTGGTATCCTCCCTAGGATGTTGATCTGACCCATAGAAAAGTCTTCTGTTACCTCCAAGCAAAAGGAGTGATTGGCAGGAAAGATCAGTCCTTCATAAGTGAAGGAATTCATCTCACTGACGACACACCACTGAGTATGTGACAACATATCAATTGGTTCGATTTATATGTAGGTGGAAATGTTGAAATTTGGCTGGCAAGTTTGCTTGCAATTAGTAATTAAATCACTGATGTGTGACTGTAGCCATGCACGTCCCATGTACATTACAGTGTTTCAAATAAGTTTTCGGGAAGTTGTAAATAGTGCATGTCATGTGCGCCATAATTATGACTGTTTTATGGAAACAGGTTCGGAATGTCGTATATGTGAGAGGCTATGTGTATATGAGAGGCAGGCCAGATCTTCAATGGATTAGTACTTTCGGAATCTATGCCATTATTTTGTTCCATGATGTGTAGTGGTTGAGCCTGGTTAGTTTTACTGTCTGTACCAGGTCAAGATGTCATGTGATGAATGTAGTGATGAAAGTGTGTGCTCTGTATGTTCGTGTCTGGGAGATGGGTGGAACCTGTTCTAGAACAATTGGTGTTGCACAATTTGGTTCCGGTGCGAGGCCATATAGCTATTTTTGTTTGTGTAGTGCTGTGAGGTTTTGATGGCCCCTTTAGATTGCCTTCGCACCCATCTCCTGCATGGCCAATCCGTTGTCCTGGCTTGATGCAGGGGGATCAGAAGCCTTTTGGCATCTGTCCCTCACAAGATTGCAACCTGAAATGGGAACAGCCACAGAGAGAAAACAGTTAATGTTGAACCTTTAAAAATTTGCAAACGTGGTACTTTCTTTATTTTTCTCTGATGGTCACAGCCAAAATGTTACAGATGGCTTTAGTCTCATATTGTATGGTTTGTGCCATCAGGGGGAAGATGTATTTTGCTTTATAGAAACATTTACCATTACAATGTCTAATGCAAATTTAGTTTCAGAGATCAAATTAGACTGAGCATCCTTGGTGAGATCTGAATTACTCCTGATATTTTAGTGCAGTTTGAAGTGTGTAGCACCTTAAGCTGTTCTTGCAGTTGAGCCTGCACAGTCTGCTGTTGTGAGCAATATAGGCCCCAGTTTTGCTGGGGAACTTTCTGAATTCATTAGTATCTTAATCACCCTTCCACTTACTAGCTCAAATGAGCTGATGCCCATAGCTTTATTTTATTTTATGATATGAAAAGGGGGCTGGGCAGAGAAAGAGGTGATGCAAGGCGCAAAGTGTGTTCTTGAATTTTAAAGGCCTAATTAAGTCCTTCAGTCTTTTTAAAGTTACTGAAGGTAAATGCTAATTGTGTAAAACTACTGAGAGTTTGGTAATTGTGTAAAATTACTGGTAGCCACATGGAATTTTGTACTCAGTATGGTTTAACTGGAGCTATATGGTAAATAGCACAGTGTGCCATATCAAAGACAAATCCAACATAGTAACACGTTCAGCTTGAAACTGACGAACAATTTCAAGAGAAACATGATTACAGTTATTTCAAGTTTACACAAGAAAAAAAGTCTAGAATGCCCGAAGCATTTACAACCTCTAACCTAAGTGTTAACTTAACAGTCAAGTGTTTTCAGAAATAAACTGCATTAGTCTATGTGTACATGCAATATCACAAACAACTATCATCACGTGTGTTCTATGATAACAACAGTGTTTAGCGCAGTTGTAAAATTAAAAATAGGTTGCTATAGTACTCTTTACTGATTTATAAACTAGTGACATTTCTTTTGTTACTATTAATTTATTTTTCATCACATCACTGTTTTTCTCAGCCTTGTTTTTCATATGCAAACACATCGACTTGCAATGTTTATATCTCAATCGCTACATTTTAGTTGTTTACAGTTGCTACCCACTCATTCTTTTGAATTGTTTCGAGTTCGTTGCAGCAAAGTAAATAAACAAAAACGACGGTGTTCATTGATTTTAGAATTAAAGTTTCAATTGCACTCCTCCATTGAATACCAGAATAACATTTTGGATGATGTTGTCTCCAGTTTAAGTTTAATCCTTGTCGCTTAAACGAAAAAGGAGATCTTTGAATTGAACGGCAAGAGCCTCCATTACCTCCTCATCTACACTGCTGCTAGCATTTCCCTGACGATCCATGTTGATGTCTAATTTTTTAGCCCCACTTGATTTTTACGGTCTCCAGTCTAACAGTGGGTTTTCTGACCCGTTATATATGTGTGTATAAATGGGGTGCGTCTGTGCTTTCCCTCAACACTTCTAATAGGCAAAAAGAATGGACTTGCCACAGCAGCTGGTGACAGAGAAGTAAAATCTCATGTCCTGTGTGGAGGAACAGACTGTCATGCTGAAAAGATGTCACTCGCTTGCTGGAGATCACGGAGGTTGGTCACCACTTTGTAAAAAAAGTGTATAGCCAAAACTATTGGTCCGATGTTGGATTCCAATAGAACGGCCCCTGAAGGTTTCTGCATTGTTTTGTCTTTTTTGAGCGCTGAACCAAAAACACTTATTAATTTGCACTTTATCAATTGACTGTTATTACTTTTATCTGACTCCAATTTTATATTAATTTGACTCCAATTTAAACTGAACCTCTAATTTAGATTTAAGCTCTAATTGATTTCTGATCATTCTTTTAATTTAATCTTAAATTATTGATTACTCTGAATCATCCTAACATTCATTATCCTTTCATTCGGGTCCCGACTGTTGCTCAGAGTCATATACCGGCCGATTAATTGCATAGATCTCACGGACACAAAATCGCCAGTCCCGTTCATAGTCAGCGGTTGCAGGGTTTACTAATATCATCTGGTTCGGCCGCTTACTGCTTGCTCAACCAGATGATAGTTTTGTTTGATACAACTTGCTAAGACGGTTATAAGCAGTGACTGGTAGTCTTATGTGGTTTTCTCCTATACATAAGCTCCAGTAATGATCATTATCCTGGACATAAGTTTGCAGTAACAAAAGGCGTCCCTCGAATCTACCGGTAATGAATAATTTCGGAGAAATACAGAATAAATCAAAAAGTAACAATTTATTTGGCAGGTAGAATTTAAAACATAAGTTACAAAATCGATCAAAGCCAATTTCACACATGATCAGAATAAACAAACATTCCTAAAAATAAAAGACAAGTCAAAGAAACATACCTGACAATGGAAAACTACACAAAGCAATTGTGTGGGATATCTGACTACAGACTCCCCGAGCTCCTCTGCCATCTCTCCTTAAGTACCAAACGATTCTATTGCTATTTCAGATGTGTTTGTTTGATATTATCCAGGATTTGGTTTACAATTTAGGGAGTTGAAAGTAGACTTTTGAAACTAGGTTGTTTGATGTTTACAAAGAATGGACCTAATCTGCATACAGCATCTGGTGGTTCCTGTGAGTCATGGGAGATGCATGCCCCTGATAGAATACAGTATTTTACTATGTTCTTAAATCTTACTTGTGATTTGACTTTGCTGAAAGGGAATGAGACCATTTTACCAGTTGCATTGAGACCTCTTGAATGATACCAAACATGTATGATCAGAAAATCTTTTACATTACAGAACAGGATAAGTCACAACTTAGTTTTTGGTGACCCGAAAGTGACCTGAGGTGAGAGAGGGGGCAGATATGAGTGAGATTTGCATTTTATGGTCATTAATCATAAGGGTGTGTTGTCTCAGGTGGAGATGCTCTTCTGTGTGAGAGTTTTATGACTTTAGGGTGTAAACATTCTGGTGCCAGCCTTAAACTTTTGACTCTGGGCAGTGTACTGAGGCCCTTTGTGGGACATTGTGATGATGGGTTTTGCCACGCCAAGCACCACTCACATTTACTTCAGATCTAGTTCATATAGAACATTTAACAGCTAAAGAAATGAACAAAATCCTGGACATTTAAGGAAAAACCAATTACAATCCACAGAATTTTTTTTTTTTTTGCAAGGAAACAAAACAAATATTATAATAAAATAAAATTAGAAAGACAATTTTAATGGCATCATACAGATATGAATTATAATTAAGAATAGAACAAAATAAGAAATGGATGACCACAAATTTAGCAACAACCAGTGCAATCTCAGTCAAAAGCTAGTGAATAAAAACGTGCCTTCCTAGAACGTTAAGAATTGGTTCCCCCCAAAAATAACCAAATGGAAACCATATACTAACACTGAGGGAAAATTTTGTGTTTCCCAGAAAGAAATGCACTCGGAAGCAGGATTCAAAATAATAATTAAATTATATAACATCACCCACGTCTCCCTACCTGCTGTCTGAACATAATTTTTTTATAGTGTTTTTGTTCTTATTTTTCACCATTTTGTGCCAATCAGTGCAGTAATGGGAGTGAGCCATCCTTCACATGATATATGTTGACATGTTATAAACTCTTCCGTCGCTATGTGCGTAAGTTTGTGTATGAAGTTTGGGATTGTGACTTCATTCAAGCATATGCCCACTGTAATTTGTTTATTGTGCGCTTGGTATAAGGTTTAATGGAATATTCCGGGCTCAATACGAGTTAAGCTCAATCAAGAGTAGGGTTGGGTGGCGAGAATTATTTGCAAAATACCGGAATAGTCTGATCTTCAATAACAGTTCTCCTGTGTGAATTTTCCACTGATATGGATGGAACAACATATTCTGGCAGTGTTTCCAGCTGCTCATTTCAGCAGTAGTGCTGCCCTCTACTGAGTCTAAAGTGTAAAACACACAGCGCTACCAATGTATTTTGATTCTCAAATAAATAACTCTGAAGGCCCCTGCACACTTCACACAAATTTGAGGAACGAATGGGTGTGATGTCATTTAAAAATAAACCTGGCCAAAACTAAGGTGTTTTTGCATTCACTTCAGTGGTTGCTAACAGCTTGCCGGTGCAAAATTTCAGGAAAACTTCTTCCTTACTGCCACTGGTCTATGTCATCGGTAGGTGTGACCTAGAAGTCCTACTTTAAGACTAAAATAATGTAACTAATTTTGAATACGTTGTTCAGTCAGTTAAAGATCAATCAACATAAACACAATGGCGTCCAAAGTTATGAGCGAGCTGGTAAAAAAAAACAAATTACCTACAGTGCATCCGGAAAGTATTCACAGCGCTTCACTTTTTCCACATTTTGTTATGTTACAGCCTTATTCCAAAATTGATTAAATTCATTATTTTCCTCAAAATTCTACAAACAATACCCCATAATGACAATGTGAAAGAAGTTTGTTTGAAATCTTTGCAAATTTATTAAAAATAAAAAACGAAACAAATTACATGTACATAAGTATTCACAGCCTTTGCTCAATACTTTGTTGAAGCACCTTTGGCACCAATTACAGCCTCAAATCTTTTTGAGTATGATGCTACAAGCTTGGCACACCTATTTTTGGGCAGTTTCTCCCATTCTTCTTTGCAGGACCTCTCAAGCTCCATCAGGTTGGATGGGGAGCATTGGTGCACAGCCATTTTCAGATCTCTCCAGAGATGTTCAATCGGGTTCATGTCTGGGCTCTGGCTGGGCCACTCAAGAACATTCACAGAGTTGTCCCGGAGCCACTCCTTTGTTATCTTGGCTGTGTGCTTAGGGTCATTGTCCTGTTGGAAGATGAACCTTCACCCCAGTCTGAGGTCCAGAGCGCTCTGGAGCAGGTTTTCATCAAGGATGTCTCTGTACATTGCTGCATTCATCTTTCCCTCGATCCTGACCAGTCTCCCAGTTCCTGCCGCTGAAAAACATCCCCACAGCATGATGCTGCCACCACCATGCTTCACTGTAGGGATGGTATTGGCCAGGTGATGAGCGGTGCCTGGTTTCCTCCAGACATGATGCTTGCCATTCAGGCCAAAGAGTTCAATCTTTGTTTCTCATGGTCTGAGAGTCCTTCAGGTGCCTTTTGACAAACTCCAGGCGGGCTGTCATGTGCCTTTTACCGAGGAGTGGCTTCCATCTGGCCACTCTACCATACAGGCCTGATTGGTGGAGTGCTGCAGAGATGGTTGTTCTTCTGGAAGGTTCTCCTCTCTCCACAGAGAAATGCTGGAGCTCTGTCAGAGTGACCATCGGTTTCTTGGTCACCTCCCTGACTAAGGCCCTTCACCCCCGATCGCTCAGTTTGGCTAGGCGGCCAGCTCTAGGAAGAGTCCTGGTGGTTCCAAACTTCTTCCATTTACGGATGATGGATGCCACTGTGCTCATTGGGACCTTCAATGCTGCAGAAATTTTTCTGTACCCTTCCCCAGATCTGTGTCTCGATACAATCCTGTCTCGAGGTCTACAGACAATTCCTTGGACTTCATGGCTTGGTTTGTGCTCTGACATGCACTGTTAACTGTGGGACCTTATATAGACAGGTGTGTGCCTTTCCAAATCATGTCCAATCAACTGAATTTACCACAGGTGGACTCCAATCAAATTGTAGAAACATCTCAAGGATGATCAGTGGAAACAGGATGCACCTGAGCTCAATTTTGATTGTCATGGCAAAGGCTGTGCATACTTATGTACATGTGACTTTTTTCGTTATTTATTTTTAATAAATTTGCAAAGATTTCAAACAAACTTCTTTCACGTTGTCATTATGGGGTATTGTTTGTAGAATTTTGAGGAAAATAATGAATTTAATCCATTTTGGAATAAGGCTGTAACATAACAAAATGTGGAAAAAGTGAAGCGCTGTGAATACTTTCCGGATGCACTGTACATCTGTATGATCGTTTGCATAGAGACATTTCATGCGATTTTATTTAGTCTACAAAAGGAATAAAATTTACTCATTTTTTATTCATGTGCCTCCTGCAGCAAATGCCATTCAGACATCTGCCTGAAGATAGATATTATCATCACTCTTTAAAAAATTAACACTCTTTTATACACCCATTGTTGCAGTAGTATCAGTGTCATCATAAATTACAATAACAGCGTGTAATCGGTGCATATTGTGGCCGCATATAGCGAATTAGCATCATGAATGCAGGAGGTAAACATTACAAATTACACACATTATCTACTATATACCGTATATATATATAAATATATATAAAGTATTCACAGCGCTTCACTTTTTCCACATTTTGTTATGTTACAGCCTTATTCCAAAATGGATTAAATTCATTATTTTCCTCAAAATTCTACAAACAAACCCCATAATGACAACATGAAAGAAGTTTGTTTGAAATCTTTGCAAATTTATTTTGCAAAGACTAAGGACTGATATCTTACAACTAAATTGAACAAAAAAAGAGATCTGAATCCTTTAAAGTCCAGATACAAGCTGAAAAATGTTTGCATTACTGGCTTCTTTTCTACTGAAGACTTCCACTTGAATTACTGTTAATTTAGCAGCTACATTATCCAGTAGACTAGTTCACAATAAAGTTTCTTTATAGACTATACATTTATATTGAAATAATGTGTACTTAGAGGTTTGTGTTTCTTAACATATAGAAGAGTACCTCCAATTAGTTCCACACAATGAGGTAAAGATATTCAAAACTGATTATATAAAAAACAACAATGCTGGTATCAGATCGGGATCGGCCGATACTGAGATTTCAGATATCGGATAGGAAGAGAAAAAGTGGTCTCGGTGCATCCCTAGTTTGTACATCAGTGTCTGTATTGGGTGCTGTAGGTTACAAGTTTTCAGTCGTATTCGACATGCAGGATCACTGAATAAAACACTGATGACAATAAACAATTAACATACTTAATTGAATAAGATGCAATAATTCCAATATACACTTACATTTGGCATTATTTATATATGTTTGATCATGTATAGTTGTGCTCAAAAGTTTGCATACCCTGGCAGAAATTTTGAAAATATGACTGATCATGCATAAAAATTGTCTTTTATTTAAGGATAGTGATCATATGAAGCCATTTATTATCACATAGTTGTTTGGCTCCTTTTTAAATCATAATGATAACAGAAATCACCCAAATGGCTCTGATTAAAAGTTTACACACCCTTGAATGTTTGGCCTTGTTACAGACACACAAGGTGACACACACTGGTTTAAATGGCAATTAAAGGTTAATTTCCCACACCTGTGGCTTTTAAAATTGGAATTAGTGTCTGTGTATAAATAGTCAATGAGTTTCTTAGCTCTCAGGTGGATGCACTGAGCAGGCTAGATACTGAGCCATGGGGAGCAGAAAAGAACTGTCAAAAGACCTGCGTAACAAGGTAATGGAACATTATAAAGATGGAAAAGGATATAAAAAGATATCCAAAGCCATGAAAATGCCAGTCAGCACTGTTCAATCACTTATTAAGAAGTGGAAAATTCGGGGATCTCTTGATACCAAGCCAAAGTCAGATAGACCAAGAAAGATTTCAGCCACAACTGCCAGAAGAATTGTTCGGGATACAAAGAAAAATCCACAGGTAACCTCAGGAGAAATACAGGCTGCTCTGGAAAAAGACGGTGTGGTTGTTTCAAAGAGCACAATACGACGATACTTGAACAAAAATGAGCTGCATGGTCGAGTTGCCAGAAAGAAGCCTTTAATGCACCAATGCCACAAAAAAGCCCGGTTACAATATGCCCAACAACACCTTGACACACCTCACAGCTTCTGGCGCACTGTAATTTGGAGTGACGAGACCAAAATAAAGCATTATGGTCACAACCATGAGCGCTATGTTTGGAGAGGGGTCAACAAGGCCTATAGTGAAAAGAATACCATCCCCACTGTGAAGCATGGTGGTGTCTCACTGATGTTTTGGGGGTGTGTGAGCTCTAAAGGCACGGGGAATCTTGTGAAAATTGATGGCAAGATGAAAATTACAGCATGTTATCAGAAAATTCTGGCAGACAATTTGCATTCTTCTGCACGAAAGCTGTGCATGGGATGCTCTTGGACTTTCCAGCACGACAGGCCAAGTTGACCCTCCAGTGGTTACAGCAGAAAAAGGTGAAGGTTCTGGAGTGGCCATCATAGTCTCCTGACCTTAATATCATCGACCCACTTTGGGGAGATTTTAAACATGCCGTTCATGCAAGACGACTAAAGACTTTGCATGACCTGGAGGCATTTTGCCAAGACGAATGGGCAGCTATACCACCTGCAAGAATTTGGGGCCTCATAGACAACTATTACAAAAGACAGCACGCTGTCATTGATGCTAAAGGGGGCAATACACAGTATTAAGAACTAAGAGTATGCAGAATTTTGAACAGGGGTCATTTCATTTTTTTCTTTGTTGCCATGTTTTGTTTTGTTTTATGATTGTGCCATTCTGTTATAACCTACAGTTGACTATGAATCCCATAAGAAATAAAAGAAATGTGTTTTGCCTGCTTGCTCATGTTTTCTTTAAAAATGGTACATATATTACCAATTCTCCAAGGTTATGCAAACGTTTGAGCACAACTGTATATATACTGTATATATCGTCCAACAAAAGTAGTTATCATGACAGGCCTACTTGCATGGTTTCTCGTCAGTGTGAATTCTCTCATGTTTTTTCAGGGTTTTTGACAGAATGAAAGTCTTTCCACAGTGTGAGCACTTGTATGGTTTCTCTCCAGTATGAATTCTCTCATGTTTTTTCAGGGTTTTTGACTGAGTGAAACTCTTTCCACAGTGTGAGCACTTGTATGGTTTCTCTCCAGTATGAATTCTCTCATGTGTTTTCAGGTTTTTTGACAGAGTGAAACTCTTTCCACAGTGTGAGCACTTGTATGGTTTCTCTCCTGTATGAACTCTCTCATGTGATTTCAAGCTGTCTGGCCAAGTGAAACTCTTTCCACAGTGTGAGCACTTGTAAGGTTTCTCTCCGGTATGAATTCTCTTGTGTGTTTTCAAGCTTTGTGGCGCAGTGAAACTCTTTCCACAGTGTGAGCACTTGTATGGTTTCTCTCCAGTATGAATTCTCTCGTGTGATTTCAAGCTGTCTGGCCAAGTGAAACTCTTTTCACAGTGAGAGCACTTGTAAGGTTTCTCTCCAGTATGAATTCTCTTGTGCGTTTTCAATCTTTGTGGTGCATTGAAACTCTTTCCACAGTGTGAGCACTTGTAAGGTTTCTCTCCAGTATGAATTCTCTCGTGAGTTTTCAGGTGTTGTGACCGAGTGAAACTCTTTTCACAGTGTGAGCACTTGTAATGTTTCTCTCCAGTATGAGTTCTCTCATGTGTTTTCAGGGTTTGTGAATGAATGAAACTCTTTTCACAGTGTGAGCACTTGTATGGTTTCTCTCTAGTATGATTTCTCTCGTGTGTTTTCAGATGTTCTGACCGAGTGAAACTCTTTTCACAGTGTGAACACTTGAATGGTTTCTCTCCAGTATGGATTCTCTTGTGTGTTTCTAGGTTTTGTGACTTAGTGAATCTCATTTCACAGTGTGAGCACTTGTATGGTTTCTCTACAGTGTGAATTCTCTCATGTTTTTTCAGGATTTTTGACAGAGTGAAACTCTTTCCACAGTGTGAGCACTTGTATGGTTTCTCTCCAGTATGCATTCTCTCATGTGCTCTCAAGCTGTCTGGCAAAGTGAAACTCTTTCCACAGTGTGAGCACTTGTATGGTTTCTCTCCAGTATGAATTCTCTCATGTTTTTTCAAGCTTTGTGACCAAGTGAAACTCTTTCCACATTGTGAGCACTTGTAAGGTTTCTCTCCAGTATGAATTCTCTCATGTGTTTTTAGGTTTTCTGACCGAGTGAAACTCTTTTCACAGTGTGAGCACTTGTAAAGTTCCTCTCCAGTATGGATTCTCTCATGTGCTTTCAGGTTTTCTGACCGAGTGAAACTCTTTTCACAGTGTGAGCACTTGTAAAGTTCCTCTCCAGAATGGATTCTCTCATGTAATTTCAAGCTGTCTGGCCGAGTGAAACTCCTTTCACAGTGCGAGCACTTGTAAGGTTCCTCTCCAGTATGGATTCTCTCATGTAATTTCAATTTGTCTGGCCGAGTGAAACTCTTTCCACAGTTTGAGCACTTGTAAGGTTTCTCTCCAGTATGAATTCTTTCATGTGATTTCAATTTGTCTGGCCGAGTGAAACTCTTTCCACAGTGTGAGCATTTGTATTGTTTCTCTCCATTATGAATTCTCTCATGTGTTCTCAGGGTTTGTGAATGAGTGAAACTCTTTCCACAGTGTGAGCACTTGTAAGGTTTTTCTACATTATGAATTCTCATGTGCACATTAAAATTTCCTTTATGTGTGAAACTCTTTCCACACAAACGGCATGTGAAAGGCTTCTCTCCAGTGTGAACTCTCATGTGTACATCAAGCCGTCTTTTATTTGTGAAACATTTTCTGCACTGAGAGCAAGTAAAAACTTTCTTGCCTGCTCTTCTTTGAGGATAAATTAGTGAAAAATTATTTTTAGTCTTTGAGCAACTCAAAGATTTTTCTTCATGATACTTCTCTTCCACTTCATTCAGTTCTTGATGTTCTTCTTTCACTTCCATCAGCCCTGCAATGAACAAAGTTGACAAAAATCAATTTAAGAGGAACAAATGTAAAAACAAATCAAACTGAACAACAACATAAACTATTAGTATAAACAATCTAAAATTACATTATCATTTTATTATCTTCCCTGCGACTAACTTTTTTGCACCACAATAGTCAGAAATTATTTATATATTATAATTCTTAAACTTGTCCCTGTCTCTCTGTCTAAACATCTCTAGCTCAAGACTTCAATGTAAACGGTCACTGTTATTATTTGCTAACATCATGCAGCCCCTCATATACACAGCCATATATATATATATATATATATATATATATATATATATATATATATATATATATATATATACACACATCTATATAGTTGAAGTCAGAAGTTTACATACACTTAGGTTGTAGTCATTAAAACTAATTTTTTAACCACTTTTCATATTTCATATTAACAAACTATAGTTTTGGCAAGTCATTTAGCGCATCTACTTTGTGCATGACGAGTCATTTTTCCAACAATTGTTTACAGACAGATTGTTTCACTTTTAACTGACTATATCACAATTCCAGTGGGTCAGAAATTTACATTCACTAAGCTGACTGTGCCTTTAAGCAGTTTGGAAAATTCCCAAAAATTATATTAAGCCATTAGCCAATTAGCTTCTGATAGGCTAATTGGAATCAATTGGAGGTGTACCTGTGGATGTATTTTAAGGCCTACCTTCAAACTCAGTGCCTCTTTACTTGACATCATGGGAAAATCAGAAGACATCAGGTAAGAGAAAAAAAAAATTGTGGACCTCCACAAGTCTGGTTCTTCTTTGGGAGCAATTTTCAAATGCCTGAAGGTACCACATTCATCTGTACAAACAATAATACACAAGTATAAACACCATGGGACCACGCAGCCATCATGCCGTTCAGGAAGGAGATGCATTCTCCTAGAGATGAATGTAGTTTGGTGTGAAAAGTGCAAATCAATCCCAGAACAACAGCAAAGGACCTTGTGAAGATGCTGGAGGAAACACGTAGACAAGTGTCTATATCCACAGTAAAACGAGTCCTATATAGACATAACCTGAAAGGCAGCTCAGCAAGGAAGAAGCCACTGCTCCAAAACCGCAATAAAAAAGGCAGACTACACTTTGAAAGTGCACATGGGGACAAAGACTTTTTGGAGAAATGTCCTCTGGTCTAATGAAACAAAAATTGAACTTTTTGGCCATAATGACTATCGTTACTTTTGGAGGAAAAAGGGTAAGGGTTGCAAGCCAAAGAACACCCAACCCAACTGTGAAGCATGGGGGTGGCAGCATCATGTTGTGGGGGTGCTTTGCAGCAGGAGGGACTGGGGCATGTCACAAAATAGATGGCATCATGAGGAAGGAAAATTATGTGGATATATTGAAGCAACATCTCAAGACATCAGCCATGAAGTTAAAGCTTGGACGCAAATGGGTCTTACAAATGGACAATGACCCCAAGCATACCTCCAAAGTTGTGGCAAAATGGCTTAAGGACAACAAAGTCAAGCTACTGGAGTGGCCATCACAAAGCCTTGACCTCAATCTGATAGAAAATGTATGAGCAGAACTGAATAAGTGTGTGCGAGCAAGGAGACCTACAAACCTGACTCAGTTACACCAGTTCTGTCTGGAGGAATGGGACAAAATTCCAGCAACTTATTATGAGAAGCTTGTGAAAGGCTACCAAAAACATTTGACCCAAGTTAAACAATTTAAAGGCAATGCTACCAAATACTAACAAAGCGTATATAAACCTCTTACCCACTGGGAACGTGATAAAAGAAATAAAAGCTGAAATAAATAATTCTCCTTACTATTATCCTGCCATTTCACATTCTTAAAATAAAGTAGTGATCCTAAGAAAGGAAATGTTTTCTACAATTAAATGTCACAACTTGTGAAAAACTGAGTTTTAATGTAATTGGCTAACGTGTATGTAAACTTCTGACTGTAAATATATAGTTTACATGTGCTGCAGAGTTCACAGTGGATTAGTGCTCTGTTTTGTCATCTCAAACAACGTGAATGATTCACAATGTCTGTGGAGTTTCCAGAGTATGAACGGTCAGATTTATACTTTCATTCAAAGTATACATCTGTTTCACACTAAGGTTGTAGCCTTTAGCAGTTTAATAAATAAAAAATTAAGACATGTCATGATTTTAATTTGCTTAATTGTCAGATTTTGCTCATACGGAAAGAAATTGGTACTTTTATTCACCAAAGTGGCATTCAACTGATTACAATGTATAGTCAGAACATTAATAATGTGGAAAATTACTACCATTTCAAAGAGTTCTCATCAAAAAAGTGGCTTTTTCTTTGCAATTCTTCCCATAAGGCCTGCACCCCTGAGTCTTCTCTTTACTGTTGTACATGAAACTGGTGTTGAGCGGGTAGAATTCAATGAAGCTGTCAGCTGAGGACATGTGAGGTGTCTATTTCTCAAACTAGAGACTCTGATGTACTTATCCTCTTGTTTAGTTGTACATCTGGTTTTCCACATCTCTTTCTGTCTTTGTTAGAGCCAGAACCAATGATTGAATGACGAGTTTCTTGAGAAAGCTGTTTTTTTTTTTTTAAACAGCTTTATTTAACAAACCATTAACTTTCAGCTGTGTTTGATATAATGTCAAGTGATTTTCTAGTACAAATTCGCAATTTAGCATGATTACACAAGGATAAGGTGTTGGAGTGATGGCTGCTGGAAATGGGGCCTGTCTAGATTTGATAAAATATTACTTTTTCAAATAGTGATGGCACATCAGTAATATCCTGACTATACTCTGTGATCAGTTGAATGCCACTTTGGTGAATTAAAGTATCAGTTTCCTTCCAAAACAGCAAAATCTGTACATTATCCCAAACTTTTGGCCACCAGTGTATATACACTTGATGTTTTTTTTGTTTTTGGCACCATTCTGAGTAAATTCTAGAGACTGTTGTGTGTGAAAATCCCAGGAGATCAGCAGTTACAGAAATACTCAAACCAGCCTGTCTGGCACCAACAATCATCCATGCGATTATCTAATAAGCCAATCGTGTGGTAGCAGTGCAGTGCATAAAATCATGCCGATAAGGGTCAGGAGCTTCAGTTAATGTTCACATCCACCATTAGAATGGGGAAAAAAATTTGATCTCAGTGATTTGGACCTTGGCATGATAGTTGTTATACTGTATATCTAAAGGTGACATTTCATATTTCTTATAATTGTAAGTGTTGTTAGGAAGTACTTAAAAAAAAAAAGTTAACCATGGTTTTACTACCGTAATATTGTAGTAGTAACCTTGGTAAATTGAGTGGTAACTGTGGTTTAACTAAATACTATGATTAAACTATAGTTACTGTAGTGCAGGGATGTGCAACTTTTTTTTTTGTTTTTTTTTTTTGTCATTAACAATTTTTATTGATTCCACACTCAAATCAACATAAACAGCACATGAAAACACAGAATCAATTTCAACAAAATATACCCCGCTCCCTCCTTCCCCCCACCCACCCAACACACAACCCAGTGGTCAGACACAGAATAATAACAGACACACATACAAGCAAACAGTCCAAAATAAATAAATAAATACTCAGATATAAAAAAACTAAAAATTGCCCAACAAAAAAGAAAAAGGGTTCCACACATCAATTAATTACATACACACCATTTAAACTGTCCCTCTCCACTGTTCCTCCCTGGCACCCTCCAAGAAGGCCAAATAAGTGCCCCACTTCTTCTCAAAGGTACCCAAGCTGCCCAGCCGACTATGCGACATCTTTTCAAAGGCCCAATTCGTGCCCAATTCGGTGCACCACTCATGAAATGAGGGTGCACCAGCCGACTTCCATCCCCCAAGGATCAATTTCCTACCGATCATCACACTGGTAAGGACCCAGTTTTCAATGTGTATGTTCCCTAAGTTAACCCCTGCCCCATCCCCCAAAATACAAAGTCTGGGGCAGAATGAAATCTGAGTGCTCAGGATCTCACAGACATAACTCTGAACCCTCGACCAAAACTCTTGAATCTTAGTACAATACCAAAAAACATGGGCTATGTCCCAATCCTCTGATTGGCATCGCCAACAGGTGGGTGTATCTTTAAGACCAAGCCTATGCAATCTAGAGGGAGTCCAATAAAAACGATGCAGAATCTTAAACTGAATGAGGCGCATCCTTGCATCCCTAGACATAGACTTGGCATTTTTTTAAATCCTACCCCATTCTTCATCCTCCAGTACTAAATTCAAGTCATTCTCCCATAACTTCTTGAGAGATGTCAAAACCCCATCCCCTAGACTCTGAATTAGCCAGGAATAGTACGCTGAAGCCTCGTGACCCTTTCCAAAAGCCGCTAGTACCATCTCAAGAGTGTCTGCAGCTTTAGGGGGCTGTGTACTACACCCAAAGATGGTACAAAATAGATGGTGCAGCTGTAAGTACCTGAAGAATTGAGATCTGGGAATCCCAAACCGGTGTGTAATATTTTCAAAGGATCTCAATGCTCCATTTTCATACAGGTCACCCAGCGTAGCAACTCCCTTCTCAATCCACTCTGTCCAGCAAAAAGGGGACTTATTAATACACAGTTTAGGGTTTAACCAAATACTTGCGGCAACGTTCAGGTAAATGTCCGAATTGAGCACACGGGAAACCCTTGTCCACACTAACTGCATGTGTGAGATAACGTGATGTGTCTTTAGTTCTCTGGGCAGCTTCGTAGAAAGACATTGCAATGGCAAGATAGGGGCAAGAAGTTCTTGTTCAATGCAGAACCAGGGAGGGGCTCTTTCAGGTGGAAGCGACCAATGAGCCAAATGTCTGAGACCGAATGCATAATAATAAAACGAAATCTTGGGTAAGCCTAGCCCACCTTTGTCAATCGGTCTATGTAACTTATTGAATTGTAATCTGGGACGTTTACCATTCCAAATAAAAGACTTCGCTAAGCTTTCAAATCTACTGGGAGAGACTGTAGCAGGTAGTTAAATTTTGGAATACAGTTCATTTTA
The DNA here is from genome assembly GCF_019703515.2 of Myxocyprinus asiaticus. Taxonomy (NCBI): domain Eukaryota; kingdom Metazoa; phylum Chordata; class Actinopteri; order Cypriniformes; family Catostomidae; genus Myxocyprinus; species Myxocyprinus asiaticus. Next base: position 43,914,601 of record NC_059371.1, read on the forward strand.
ATAACATTAACCTTCCCACTCATCGATGAATGTAATGAAGCCCACCTACCCACCATTTTACTAAGGGATCAAAATTATCTCTAACTAAATCAGACAAATTTTTGGGGAACAAAATGCCCAAATACTTAATGCCCTGTTTGGGCCATTGGAAGGCGCCTGGCTGAAAGGCCGTTACTGGACAGTACGCTGTCAGAGCCAATGCTTCGGATTTAGACCAGTTGACTTTGTATCCTGAGAATTTAGAAAAGGAATTCATAATTCTGTGGAGGCAAGGCATAGATTTATTAGGGTCAGAGACAAATAATAAAATATCATCTGCATAAAGCAGAAGCTTATGCGCCACGCCTCCCGCCACCACCCCTTGAAAATCATCAATTGGACGGTAACTTTTACACTCGCTTGGATCTTTGTCCTTTTTAAGAATCAGACTGATCCGGGCTTGCGTCATGGTTGGCGGAAGCTTTCCATTCTTTAATGATTCAGTATAAACTTCTAACAAAAGTGGAGCCAGTTCTGTAGCATAGGATCTAAAAAATTCAGCGGCAAAACCATCTGGCCCCGGAGCCTTGCCTGTAGGTAAGGCCTTAATTACCTCGTCAAGCTCCTCCAAGTTTCTCTCAGAATCAAGATAATTTTTTTGCTCAGTCGTCAGTTTAGGAAGATCTAATGGTTCCACAAAATTTTTAATATCTTCATCAGTAGATGAAGACATGGAACTATAGAGATCAAGATAGAATTCTTTAAAAGCATTATTAATATCAATGGCTGAGGTAAAAATTTCAATGCAAAAGTAATCTTTCATCAATGCAAAAGTTTCTCCAAGGAAAGTGTTATTCCCAAAACAAGCTCCAGCCGCTAGGCGGAGCCAACACAAAAAACCCAAAATGTCGCCCAGCTTCCTCAAGAGTTAGGTACAGCGAGTCAGGCCCACTTACATGAGAAACATCCAATGGTTTACTCAGACATTGATTCTATAAAAGACATTGCCAGATTTGGACATGTAAATACTTTGCGACCGTTTTTCGTTTCTATTCTAAGTTTTGCTGGAAACACCACAGCAAACGAGATGTTTTTCTGATGTAAGAGTTTCTTACATTCCTTGAACTGATCGCATTTCTCTCGTCGAACTCGCAAAGTCCGGGAACAAGAAAATATTATGGTTCTTCCAAGAAAGCTTCCCTTTGCTCCTCGCCTGGTGCAACACAAGATCTTTATCGGATGATCTCAGAAATCTGGCCAGAATCGATCTGGGCCTGTCTCTCTCAGCAGACCTGTGAGCTGGCACTCTGTGAGCTCGCTTGATTTCCAGCTTGTGGCCTGTTATGTCGAGCAGACTCGGGAAAAACTTGTCTAGAAATTTCACAATATCTCTGCCCTCCTCATGCTCAGGAATTCCAACAATTCTGACATTATTCCTGTGGCTTCTATTCTCAAGATCTTCAAGCTTTACAAGGAGATGTTCCAAATCAATTTTGGTCGCGGGCGGATTAGCGGTTAATTCCCTCTCCGAAGATTCCAAAAAATCGATTCGTTTTTCAACATCAGTCACTCTTCTACCTAACTCGAAGAATTTTATTTCCATCGTCGTGATCGATCGACGTATTACAGCGAGATCCTCCAAGTCAGCAAGAATCTTCGTCAACATCACCGACATGTTGGACAATTGACGCTGGATCTCCTCTCCCGTCGCGCCATCCAAATCGAGTCCCCGGTCTGTAGGCCTGTCGGGGCTTTCATCCTGAACATGTAAGTGTTCTTTGTGACTTCTTTGCCATTTTTTGCAACAAAGGGCAAATGTGTAACTGGGTGTATCAAAATTCACCAGATTATAACATGAAAATAATTGAAAATTCAGCAAAGTGCGCAGAGCTCGTCGCTCACACGTGACTCCCAGGGATGTGCAACTTTGAAGGGGGCGAGGGCCAACATTTTTTCTCCATTCTACCAAGGGGCCAGATTACAAATCCGCACTCTAACAACATTCACCCCTTTCCTCAATTATTGTGGGTAATCTATGCACAACTAATGCAATGTTCTTTTAAAGATTTTGTTACCTATATTAACATTTTTATTTAACAATATTTATAAAAACAAATATAATTATTTTGTAACTTGCATTTTTACTAAACATGCCATTCACATGTACAAATTCATGTTCAATTGACAAGCAATATACTTCAGACTTATATTTTCAAGAAAATGTATCTCATTTGCATTTTCTACATTTGCAACAGACAAACACACAAATCAACAGACAACATTTTCAGCCCCACCTCATAAAACAGCTTATAGATATTAGTTAAAATCTAAATATTATCATCAATAACAATACTGGATACAAGAACATAACATTTCAGTGCATTAATACAAAACATTTCAGCACCACAACATACACGCATGGACCGAATATTCCCGTGTGTCGGAGAACAACATTCTCTCTATTCACAAGACTTTTCAACAGTCAGTCAGGCATCTCAATCGTGCATTTCTTCAAAGTTTCTCCCTCTTATAACAACTTTTTTGTTTTTCACAAGCACGACCAAAACAGCATTAGATGTCACTTGGTGATTCCCGCACTGAAGAGAGCAGCTCAGTCGTATGTGTCTCTCATACTGTACGCCTCTTTGATCACTTGATCAATGGTGTATTTGCAAATCAAACTGAAATCTTTAATTTCGTATCCAGGCAAACAAAAGACATGGGTTCCACCTGCGTACATTGACAAGCTGAGGTAAAATTTAGCTCAATTTACCTTATAAATGATGTTGCATGCTAGAATCCTAGAGTGATCAGCAGGTCTGCTAAGAACAAATGACCTCTTCTGGTCAATAGTTGTAATAACATCATAAACTGAATGCAATCTTTACATAATCCCTTTTTCAAATAAATAAAATCAATCCTCGGTCTTGTCCGATGGGCCGTATTCAGTGATACAGAGGGCCGTATATGGAATATCAGAATTACTACCGTAATGACTCTAGAAAAAGTGCAACTTAATATTCATACACGTCATTCTTACACGTTTAAAAACAAAACGGCATACTCATGTGAATTACATCATGTCTGAAAGTTTAGGGTGTGTTCACACTTGGCAGGTTTGGTTCAATTAAAACAAACTCTGGTGCGATTGCTCTGTTAGTGCAGTTCATTTGAACAAGTGTGAACGCTGCCATCCAAACCTTGGTGCGCACCAAAGAAGTGGACTAAGACCACCTGAATAGTGGGTCTCAGTCCGCTTCCAAACAAACTCTGGTGTGGTTCAATTGATATATGAATGCAACATGGACCAAAGACGTCTAAACGGACCAAAAACAGGAAGTAATTTGCCTAATACTGACCTCAAGCATACCTGGTTCTTCTCATCATAGGAGATATGTTGCCCATTACAGTTCGGTACAGGCGTCAGAACCGCCGTCTGCCATCCTTCGTTTGTGTGTGCAACGGAGGAATTCCTGGCGCTGTTTTGACTCCTTTACACATTTTATTAGCTCTATGTTTGTTCTCAGCTGGTAAAAATTCCACCATATATACATATATAAATCTAACGAGCGCATTTCGTCCAGCAGCCAGCATTGTTTTGAATGTTCGGAACGTTCCGTTGCAAAATATACGTCATAAAAGCTGTCCAACCAGGCTGTGACTTTTTCCTGTTGACTTTTGAGTTGTATCATTAGGTTCGGTGTTAAAAATGCCAGTGTGAAAGCTAAGCGAACAAGGACTAAATGTATAATTTTCTTTTTTGGTCCGGACCAAGAGGACCAAGAGAACTGAACTACCCTTAAATTGTGAATGCTTAGAATTGCCAACAACTCGGGGGTCTGGGTAGCTCAGTGGTAAAAGACGCTGGCTACCACCCCTGGAGTTTGCTAGTTCGAATCCCAGGGCGTGCTGAGTGACTCCAGCCACGTCTCCTAAGCAACCAAATTGGCCCCGTTACTAGGGAGGATAGAGTCACATGGGGTAACCTCCTCGTGTTCACTATAATGTGGTTCGTTCTCAGTGGGGCGCGTGGTGAGTTGAGCGTGGATGCCGCGGTGGATGGCGTGAAGCCTCCACACACGCTATGTCTCCTTGGCAATGTGCTCAATAAGCCATGTGATAAGATGCGTGGGTTGATGGTCTCAGACGCGGAGGCAACTGGGATTCATCCTCCGCCACCCGGACTGAGGCGAATCATTACGCGACCACAAGGACTTAAAAGCGCATTGGGAATTGGGCATTCCAAATTGGGTGAAAAAGGGGAAAAATCCAAAAAAAAAGAAAAGAAAAAAAAATTGCCAACAACTCACTCTGTCATGACTCAAGGACTGAGCAAGCACACATTCATTAGAGTAGCAGTGTGTATGTGTGATTCCCTGCCTGCTACAAAAAAAGATCGGCCATAAATCTAGGCACGATCAGCCGATTGTGGATTTAAGACCCTAGACATATTTATAAATATATTATTTACACAATATTTAAATACTATAATATGATGCTTTACATAAGTAGCAAATACATATTAAATATAAATAAAAAATAGGATTTTTATAATATAATATTAATTAATAATAATTAAATAAAATGGTGAGAGTAACCAAAACTGCCACATTAGGTTTAGGACTTCAGTATGACACAGTAGAAAGTTTACATTTAACCAGGTTCGACAGAGCTCCTGATAAAAGGTTAATGATCGTATCGGTATTGGCAGATCAGATGACAAGAAAAATCGGTGATCAGTATCGGCTCAAAAAATCCAGATTGGAGAGACCCTACACAGCATCAACACATTCTGTGCCAGATACCGGTGTTTTGTCGTACCTGTGATGCTAGTCGTGGCACTGTTTTACTGTTTTATGTGTGCTTTAGACTCATGAGTGAATTCATATGGAAACATGTAGTTTAAGATAGAGTACACATATTTGTTGTACCAAGTGTATAATGTGGAAAAGAAATTTAAATTGATTTTTGACTCGTGAACTCTCATTTTAAAGAGAACAAATTAGGACTTTAAGCAGAAACCCAAATCCAGAGTCACTGTTCCTGAAGGACTGTAATGACTTTTTAAAATGAGAATGTTACCTTTTTAAAAGACAACTGAGCACTTTTATAATAAAGACAGCTGGAAAAAAATGTGTGCGAATTTTGAGCGATAAAACTCATCTGGTAACAGATTCTGACATGACAGTTGATTGTCATGAAATTGTAAAACAATATTAAAGGAAGAAACATACCTGAAGGAGTAAAATCATCTTCATCATTCTGATGTTCCTCTGTTGTGGTTTCATCATCATCATCTTCATCACTCTGTTGTTCCTCTGTTGTGTTTTCTCCTCTCATCTTCATCAGATTCCTGCAGTCCAGCAGCTTCACTGAACACATCTTCACTGGTGTCTGAAGCATCTGCTGTACATCATCATCTTCATCTCTCTGTTCTTCTGCTGTGGTTTCTTCTTTTATCTCCTCCTGCTTCACTTCAATCTTCACTGGTGTCTTCAGCATCTTCTGTTCATCATCATCTTCATCACTCTGTTGTTCTTCTGTTGTGTTTTCTACTTTTATCTCCTCCTGCTTCACTTCAATCTTCACTGGTGTCTTCAGCATCTTCTGTTCATCATCATCTTCATCACTCTGTTGTTCTTCTGTTGTGTTTTCTACTTTTATCTCCTCCTGCTTCACTTCAATCTTCACTGGTGTCTGCAGCATCTGCTCTTCATCATCATCTTCCTGTTGTTCCTCTGTTGTGTTTTCTTCTTTAATCTCCTGCTTCACTTCAATCTTCACTAGTGTCTGCAGCATCTGCTCTTCATCATCATCTTCCTGTTGTTCCTCTGTTGTGTTTTCTTCTTTTATCTCCTCCTGCTTCACTTCAATCTTCACTAGTGTCTGCAGCATCTGCTGTTCTCCAGCGTGAATCACATCCACCTGCTCTCTCATGATGAACATCTGAACACACAAAACATAATTATAATAGACTGACATTCATCAAACTCAAAAACATTATTATATGATTATACAGCTCTGTTAAACAAAATAACCGAGATGGTACAATTGGTTAGCTTGCTACTGCTAACTACAGTTTTTCGGATATTTTCGTAACAGCACTGTCTGTCTTCTAGTAAGTTAACTTTACATTATATTAATATAGTTGTATGTGTTAAAGGTGCACTCAGTTATTTTTTACCAACTAAAAAAAGTTTTACTCCTAAAGAAATGAATTGTAATTCTGAAACGTATAAAATCATGACCGCTAACATACGATGAGGACTCTAGTCATGCCAGTGACCTTATAAAATCTGTTTTATTCTACATGGGGGAGGGGTGCTCTCATGGGGCAGCCATTTTAGAATCACATGAAGCTGAAATACTACTCGTTAATCACAGTAACCGTCTTATTATTGGACACTATCACTCTTGGGTTAAATTAATCATGGCTGATTGTGAAGTTAATTTCTACAATGGCATCTGTAACTGAAAATTAATTATTTTGAATGATGCAGCATCCACACCACTAGGTGTTACTGTAAGTCCAAGATGACATGAGCAAAATGTTACTGAGTGCACCTTTAAGTACCACCTTACCTGCAGATAACCAGGGTTGATGTTAGATTCTTGGCCAAACATTGATTTTAGTTAGGTGAAACATTGTTATATAAACAAAACCTGGTGTCTTTTTTCCATGGGTTTTTAAAATCCCATGTGGCGAGAATCCCATGCGCATATCAGCGTCGCCCTGGAATTGGAGTGTATCATCCAATCATCCCTGGAATGCGGGCGCTGATTGGCCCCACCTGCGAACAATCAGCTGGAGAGGATTTAAACGCCAGTGGAAAAGGAAGACGGTTAGCCACAACTCCAGAGAATGCCACTAACCCTCTTCTCCGTTTCATTAAATCCCAGGGTCCAGCGATGAGTGAAGGCTAATCAGAGCACGGACTTCGGGAAAACTGCACTGCACACAGGATTCAGGAGCACAGACACCGTGGCACGCCCACCTCGCCCCAGCAAGACACCGCGCACTATAAGTCTCATCCCGTCACTATTGTTTGCGGTGTCAATAGAACACCCCTTGTGGGACATCGCACTAGAGAATTGCCTGTCTGTGCCTCATTCATCCTGCCGCAGTGGTGGAGAATGCTGGCTAGAGTGAAGGGAATGAGGTCAGATGATGAAACTCATCCCAATTCTCCATCTGGTTTTTCCACAGGTCCAGCTCTCTCTTTGAAGACAATGGAAGATCTGGTACGTCAACTCGCAAATATCTCCCTCCACCAGTAACAGTTTGCTGACTATTAACAGCACGGTAAGAGCGGGCAGATCAGGAACTCATGCAACTGCGATTGGAAGCTGCTGCCCACATCCGATCCCCCGATCCCTGTGTCCGAGCCAACCAGCTTATCCCCAAACTGATGGAATATGATGACGGGGAGGCATACCTACACACATTTGAGGTGATAGCTAAGAGGGAGGGGTGGGATAAGAGCGAGTGGGTGAGAACGGTGTGCCCTTTCTGATGGGGAGTGCAGCGTGCCTATTACGCACTCAGCCCAGCCTCTACTGACAACTATACAGAGCTAACAAACGAGATCTTGGCACGGGTGGGGCTTTCACCGATATGTGCGGCACAGCGCTTCCATGAATGGGTGTATGATGAACAGGTTCCCGCCCGCGTACAAGCCACACAACTATCCTGTCTGGTGCATCTCTGGATGTTAACCACACAACCGACGCTAGTGCAGGTAGCGGAGCAGGTCATTGTGGATAGGTTTCTGTGGGTCGTAGGAATGCAGAACCCCAAGACCCTCGCCGAACTGGTGGCGGAGGCGACGCAAACCCGAGACAGCGGAAAGCGAGCAGGCACCAATCCCCGGAGGATGTCCCAGGAAAGGCGACCGCTGGAGGGCACCTCATGACCAGTAAGCAGGCCAGCGACACAGACCGTTCGGGACGAACCCATGCCGATGGCCCCAAAGCCCCTGGACACCTGGGCCTGGCTGGCAGGTTGCATCGTACACCAAGCGGTGCCCCGGGAAGGCCCAGAGAGAGAGGTTAAGGTCGAGAGCCGATGTGTGAAAGCCCTCCTGGACTCCGGGAGCATGGTGAGCCTGGCCCAGCCCCAGATAGTCCACCCCCGACCGAACAGCAAAGCGTCAATCCCAATCATGTGTGTACACGGTGACACTTTCTATGTCCCGGCTCGGTCAGTCACCATCAAGGCTGAACCAGGAAGCTGGCCAGTGGAGGTCAGGATTTTCAAGGATCTGCCATTTCCCCTGCTCCAAGGAAGAGACTGGCCGGGTTTGAACAGCTGTTGGCCCATGCTGTCCAACCTGCCAGCCGCCAGGGGCAATGTTGCAGAGGTCCCAACCGGAGGACACCGAGACGTCAGATGCTGCTAGCCACTGACAGTGAGAGGAATGGTGAGTTGAGAGAACTGACCCCTAACGTGTATTCTAATTTGTTCCAGCAGATAACGGAAGGGGGCTCATTTGGGAAGGAACAACAGGAGGATGATCCCTCTCCTCACTTTGTGGAAAATGGTCTGCTTTACTGTGTCGCCCACAGGTGAGGGGAGAAATGCCTTTTGGTGGTGTCGCATACAAAGACGGTGATAGTGCTCGAGCTGGTCCACTCGCACCCCAAGGCCGGGCACCTAGGAGTTGAGAACACCACCCAGCAGATTAGGGACTGGTTCCATCGGCCCGGGTTGGACACAGAAGTGAGACGCTAAAAAATGACTCCACGACACCCTCTCCCCAGCCCCGTCATTCCCCTGCCCATCATTGAGGTGCCCTTCAAGCACATCAGAATAGATCTGGTAGGACCACTGCAGAAATCTGCCTGGGGTCATGAGCGAATCCTGGTCATACTGGATTATACAACTCAGTACCCTGAAGTATTACTGAGGAAGGCCACCTCCAAAAACACTGCTCGAGAGCTATTCCTGCTGTTCAGCCAAGTGGGCATCCCAAAGGAGATCCTCACCGAACAGGGCACCCTGTTTATGTCACGGCTCATGGCAGACATATGCCAGCTGCTGCAGGTGAAACAAATCCGCACCTGTTTCACCTGCAGCAGCTAGCATACATCTGCCATGAGCCAAAATCCACCTGGGGTCATGAGCGAATCCTGGTCATATTGGATTATGCAACTCGGTACCCTGAAGCAGTACCACTGAGGAAGGCCACCTCCAAAAACATTGCTCGAGAGCTATTCCTGCTGTTCAGCCAAGTGGGCATCCCGAAGGAAACCCTCACCAACCAGGGCACCCTGTTTATATCTTGGCTCATGGCAGATGTATGCAAGCTGCTGCAGGTGAAACAGCTGCGCACATTGGTTTACCACCCCCGGACGGACGGATTAGTGGAGTAATTCAACCAGACCCTAAAATGAATGCTGAAGTGAGTGGTAACCGAGGATGGGCGGGATTGGGACCTCATGTTGCCATACGTACTGTTTGGCATTAGGGAGGTACCACAGGCATCCACTAGGTTCACACCCTTCGAGTTGCTATTTGGACGCCAACCCCGGGGCCTGCTAGACATCGCCCGGGATGCCTGGGAGCGACAGCCCTCGCCACAACAAACAGTGATTGAGCATGTGCGTGAAATGTGGGAAAGAATCAAAGTGATGCACCTGGTGCGCAGACATCTGGCGCGCGGACATCTGGCAGAAGCCCAATGCGCCCAGCAGCATACATACATCTGTCCTGCCCAAGCTCGTGAATTCCACCCCGGAGACCGGGTCCTAGTGCTGATTCCCTGTGTCATGTCCAAGTTCCTGGCCGCCTGACAGGTACCCTACACTGTGGTGGAACGGGCGGGGCCAGTAACATATCGAATCTGGCAGCAAGGACAAAGATGAGCGGTGCAGATCTACCACATTAACATCCTCAAGCATTGGACAGATCCCGAGAGACAGGTTGCAGGGTTTCCCCAGACAGAGGACCCGGTGGTAGATCTGGTGAACCATCTCTCCGCCAATCAGGAGGAGGAATTGGATGTCCTGGTCGGTCAGTTCAGCGATGTATTTGAGTCGTCCCGGCGGACCAACATGATGCACCATGAAGTTCATACACCCCCTGGCACCATCATATGGCAGCGTCCCTACCGGGACACAGAGGCTCACCAGCAGGCTACAGAGTAGGAAATACAACGGATATTACAACTTGGGGTCATTGATGAGTCTACAAGCCTGTGGTCCAGCCCTATCATGATAGTTCTGAAGGGCGACAGCACCCTCCTCTTCTGTAACGACTTTTGGAAGTTGAACGAAGTCTCCAGCTTTGACAGATACCCCATGCCCCAAGTGGACGAGCTCACTGAGTGGCTGGGCCGAGCGCGGTATATATCCACCCTGGATCTCACCAAAGGATACTGACAAGTGCCCCTAGTTCCATCATCCAAGGAAAAGAGGGCATTCAGCTCCCCTAGTGGCCATTGGCAGTACCAGGTGCTACCCTTCGGACTACACGGGGCACCTGCCACCTTCCCTGATTTGAGCGATGGGAGACACAAATCAGCATCACCCTGGAATTGGAGCATATCATCCAATCATCCCTGGAATATGGGCGCTGATCAGCCCCACCTGCGAACAATCAGCTGGAGAGAATTTAAACTAGTGCTCGATCGATTTATCGATATTATTTAGCTACAATTTTAATTTATTCTTTACTTAAATGGTCAGCAACTGATTAATACTAAACATACAGTACTGATGTTCATTTATCTATTTATTAGTTCATTTCTAGAATTTGCTGACAATGTATAATAATAATGTCAAACATTCTTTGATAAAAATATTTAAGAAAGCAGCCTTCTGAGTACCTTTGCATCGTCATATCGGTGCACATTATACATAGAAAAGGTCTGTTTTCATTCCAGCTCAAAACTAACAATATTGTTCCACCATATCGGTAATCGGTGAATTTTCCCCCTCTAAAATCGTTATCGGTCTCAAAAATCCCATATCGGTTGGTCTCCAATTTAAACACCAGAGGAAAATGGTGAGCCACTAACCCTTTTCTCCGTCTCATTAAATCCCAGGGTCCAGCGACGAGTGAAGGCCGATCAGAGCATGGAATTCGGGAAAACTGCACCGCACACAGGATTCATGAGCACAGACACTGCGGCACGCCCACCTCGCCCCTGCACTGAAGACACCGCACATTATTAAGTCTCACTATTGTTTGTTGTGTCATTAAAACACCCCTTGTGGGACATCGCACTAGAGAATTGTCTGTCTGTGCCTTATTCATCCTGCCACATCCATTTACTTTGACTAAATTAATAAATCTTTATCAGCATAAAATATATTTAATCACAAAACAAACTTAGTTACTCACTGTATTTATTTGCAAAATATAAAAGATATAAAAAACATGAGTCCTAAGAGTAAACAGCCAAATGTGGAAAATTATGTCTTCACACTGGTGCACGGGATGTAAAATAGCAAACAAATTATAGCAAGTTTAACTGAATCTAATTAAAGTTATAAACTATAGATTTTGGCCCAGGCTGGTACAGGTTAAATGCCAACATCTCTTATGTTTTAATGTACTCACAAACTGGGACACTAAATAGGAATAAATATACTAAAGGGAATATGTAAATATAAATACAATCGAAGAGAATATAAATTTACCTCAGGTCGCCTCACGGAAGACTTCTCGTGTGCAAATTTAACAAACAGGGAATTTCATTACACAATTATACAGGGTGAAAGTTTTTAAAACTTAACACAAAACATATTTGATCGGCAAATCACTTTATCAAATGAAGAATAAAAGTAGATTTGTTGAGTTTACAGATTCAAGTGAGGCGCATGCGCAGTATCCGATTCTCTGCAGAACTATTACATATAAAAAATAAATCTGTCTCATGCGGCCATTACATTTTTTTTTTTTTTCAATGACAACGCCGAAACAATATGAATAAATCACCATTTACTCGAGTAAAATATTTAACGTGTTACATTTTCCTTTTGTTTACAGAGATTTTGTAATTTAAGAATGGTATTCAAAAGGCATATTGACTCTACAAAAATAATATAATTATGACAACATCAACTCGTGTAAATGATCTGAAGATCAGGGGATCATGCTGCTATAACGTCTTTTATGGGACGTTTAAGCGACGTTTTTAGGACATTACCACAACGTTTCTGGAACGTTAGTAGAAGTTTGTCAAGCTTTAACTTTACCAACACGTCTTCAAACTGGACTAAAATATAAACATGAGTTTAGCCACAGACAGAAAGTGTAAATAAACCTGTTCTGAAGTGTTTTAGTTGTTTTGTTCACCTCTTGCATATGACCAGTAATCCCAAAAGTATTTACACAAACTTCAGGAAACCAAAAAGTGTTTGTTTGTGCCCGTCTCTCCAATATATATTATCACCTTCATTGAACTAATTTACAGTCAGTCTCTGGATTTAAAGAACTAATTTAAGCAGAATATTCTCAGATTTCTGTTTGTTTCTCCTGAAATTGATTGATTTAAAGCGTCTGTAACAAAACAAAGATACATGCGTCGATAAAATCTTATTTTACAGTTATTAAAACACCAAAGACAGAAAAACAACATATACAAAAAATTAAAAAAATTAAAATGTAATCTCACAAATGATGTTAAACACATTGAACACGTACCGAACTGAGCGCTCAAACTGTAGCTGTTCTTCTTCCTTCTTTTTTAATGGCGGATCGCATACTATCTAATGCGTTACCGCCATCAACTGGAGACTTTGGATCAGAGACTTTCCACTATGTTGCACTCCGCAAATATAAAGATTTGCATTCAATCTACAGTGGCCAAACATAAGTTTGGACAACAATAGCTTACTGAAATGTATCTATCATAAGTTTTAACATGTGGCTGTATTGAGAAAAGATGTCTCCCCCTACTATCTTTTTCCCATTGTTGCTGCCATAGTATCCTAATACCTGACACTAGTTTACTTCTTAATTCGGTTCTTCCAAATTCCACTCTAATGCCAACTTTCTCTTGTTTTAATGACCCTTTAGCAAGTTTATCTGCTTCTTCATTGCCATTAATACCATTATGTGCAGGTACCCATAAAAAAAGAATGTCACATTCTGAATGAGTAATCTGGTGCAATCTTAAAAACAGTTCTAAAATAAGATCTGGCCTTGCAGTGGATTGTCTTTTCTTTATACAGGTTAAAACTGAAGAAGAGTCAGAGCAAATAACCATCCTGTTTGGACTAACATCCTCTGCCCATTCTAATAACCACAAAATGGCTACTGTTTCAGCTGTAAAAACAGATAAATCATAATTTAGTCTACTACCACATCTTAGACTTAGTTGAGAAATATACATGCACAACTAGTCTGATTACTATCAGGATCTTTGGATCCATTGGTATAAACTTGAATAACTGAATTCCATTTAGTGTACATATATATATATATATATATATATATATATATATATATATATATATATATATATATATATATAATCAGCTATTTCTTTGGGAGATAGATCTACTTTATCATCATCATAATTATTATTTTTTTTTTTTATTTTATTTTTTTTGTGATTAACATTCATATTGATTAATCTATTAAACAAAGAAAAGCAAAACATATACAAACAGAATCAATATTTAACCCGCACTATTCTGATTGACATCGCCAGCAGGTTGATGTGTCTTTAAGGCCAAGCCTTTACAATCTAGAGGGGGTCCAATAGACTCTATGTAAAATCTTGAATTGCATAAGACGCATCCTTGCATCTCAAGATGCAGACTTGATGTTATTTAGAATCCTAGCCCACACTCCCTCCTCCAATACCAAGTTTAAATCTTTCTCCCATAATCTCTTAAGAGAAGTTGAAGTTCCGTCCCCCAGACTCTGAATTAGCAGGTAGTAATACATTAATGCCTCATGACCTTTTCCAAAAGCAGTAATCATCACTCTCAGAGTATCTGCTGCTTCAGGGGGGTGTAAACTACTCCCAAAAACAGTACAGAGCAGGTGGCACAGCTGTAAATACTTATAGAACTGAGATCTGGGAATCCCAAAATGTTCAACCAAAATTTCAAAAGATCTCAACACTCCACTTTCATATTGGTCACTGAGTGTAGTAACCCCCATCCCGATCGACTCTGACCAGCAAAAAGGGGACTTGTTAATACATAATTTTGGGTTCAGCCATATGCTCGAGGCAACATTTAAATAAATGTCTGAATTAAACACTCTGGACACTTTTGTCCATACCGAGTGCAAATGCGAGACAACGGGGTGTAATACAAAACCAGGGAGGGGCTCTCTCAGGTGGAAGAGACCAACGAGCCAAAAGTCTGAGACCGAATGCATAATATAAAACTAAATCTTCGGTAGGCCTAGCCCACCTTTGCCAATTGGCCTATGTAACTTACTGAAATGTAATCTGGAACGCTTACCATTCCAAATGAAGAACTTCGCTATGCTATCAAATTGTTTGAAATAAGAGAGGGGGACATCTACAGGGAGAGATTGTAACAGGTAGTATAATTTTGGAATACAATTCATTTTAATAACATTAACCTTCCCAATCATAGATAAATGTAATGAAGCCCACCTGTCCACATTGCTCAAAAACCTTTTTATTAAGGGGTCAAAATGAACTCTAACTAAATCAGACAAAGTTGCTGGGAATAAAATGCCCAAATACATAATGCCCTGTTTGGTCCACTGAAAGGCGCCCAGCTGAAAAGCTGTTACTGGGCAGTACGCTGTCAGAGCCAAAGCTTCATACCAATTGACTCTGTGTACTGAGAACTTAGAAAAGGAATGAATAATTCTGTAGAGGTAAGGCATAGATCTAATGGGGTATATTGTGGCTGCTATTGGTTCCAGGGCAAGGCAGAACAATAATGGGGAAAGAGGGCAACCCTGCCGGGTGCCCCTATCCAGAGTAAAATAATCTGAAATTAATACATTTGTTTGTACCGCTGCTACTGGGTGTCTATAAAGTAACTTAATCCATCCAATAAAAGTATTCCTGAACCCATATATTTCCAAAATCTTAAAAAGATAATCCCATTCTACCATATCAAAGCTTTTCGGCATCAAGTGAGATGGCAGCGACTGGAGTCTGATCATTCGCCACTGACCACATGATACTGATGAGATTCCTAATGTAACCCCACCTGATCTATATGTATAAGAGATGTCATAACTTTATTCAATCTGTAAGCCAGAATTTTTGACAATATTTTAAAGTCTAACTGGATTAGGGAAACTGGACTGTAACTCTTACACTCGCTTGGATCTTTGTCTTTTTAAGAATCAGACTGATCCGGGCTTGTGTCATGGTTGGAGGAAGCTTTCCATTCTTTAATGATTCCGTATAAACTTCTTGCAAAAGTGGAGCCAATTCTGTAGCACAAGATCTAAAAAATTCAGCGGCAAAGCCATCTGGCCCTGGAGCACTGCCTATAGGCAAGGCCTTAACTACCTCGCCAAGCTCCTCCAAGTTTATCTCAAAATCAAGAGAATTTATTTGCTCAGTCATCAGTTTAGGGAGTTCTAATGGTTCTGCAAAGATTCTAATATCTTCAACAGTAGACAAAGACATGGAACTATAAAGATCAAGATAGAATTCTTTAAAAGCATTATTAATATCAATGACTGAGGTAAAAATTTCACCACCAGCAGATTTCACTGAGGCAATGGTAGAAAAAGACTCTCTCTGCTTTATATACCAAGCCAAAAGCTTCCCTGCTTTGTCCCCTGACTCAAAATATGACTATCTTGCCTTGAATAGCCAAAACTCCACCTTTTGCGACAAAATAGTATTATATCTGTATTTCAATCAGGTCAATTCTCTGAGGCCATCAGATGACATTCGGCGCTTCAGCTCTGCCTCGGCACTTTTAATATTCCCTTCCAACTCCACAAGTTATCGTGCTTTGGAATTTTTTATGAATGAGGCATACTGTATGATCCAACCCCTAAGAACCACCTTAAGTGCCTCCCAAGCCATGCCCACAGAGGATACTGAGGACCAGTTGGTCTCTATATACACACTGATTTCAGCCTTTAACATTTGTTGGAATTCAGGATTTTGCAAAAGGGATACATTAAAGCAGCAACTATATGATTTATTTTTCTCTGTATGTGGCAACACCTCTAAACTCACCAGGGCGTGATCCGAGACTAAGATTTTCCAGTTGAGCAATCCACAACAGATGAAATGAGGGACTTAGTTATAAAAAAATCTATTCTAGAATAAATCTTATGGACTGATGCAAAAAATTTATAGTCCCTACCAGATGGGTTCAAAAGTCTCCAAATATCTGTAAGACCAAGATTTTTACACATCCTGTGAAGTGTCAATGTTGCTCTAGGGGGCTTGCACACTTTTGCTTCACTATGATCAAGGACTGAGTCCATCAAAAGATTAAAGTCTCCTCCCAATATTATATCATGAGGGGTGACAGCGGCTTGCAACATCCCTTCAAGATCTATAAAAAGTCCTGACCATCAAAGTTAGGTGCGTAAATATTAGCCAAAATCAACCTTTGCCCCTGAATTTCTGCTAAAACAATAATGATGCTTCCTAATATATCTTTAATCTGTTTGAGACATTTGAATTGTAGATGCTTACTTATCAATGTAATGACTCCCCTGCTCTTACTTGTGCCAGCACTAAAGATGTGTTTCTTGGAGGTCATGTGATGCCATGCAAGGGGTAGACGTGTGAGCGACGAGCTCTGCGCACTTTGCTACATTTTTAATTATTCTCATGTTATAATCTGGTGAATTTTAATACACCCAGTTACACATTTGCTCATGCACAACATGGCAAAGAAGTCAAAATTCTCGGGCTCTGGAGACATTAAAAGACACTTACGTGTTCAGGATGAAAGCCCCAACAGGCCTACAGACAGGGAACTCGATTTTGATGGCGCGGCGGGAGAAGGAATCCAGTGTCAGTTGTCCAACATGTCTGTGATGTTGACGAAGATTCTTTCTGACTTGGAGGATCTCGCTCTAATACGGCGATCGATTACGGCGATGGAAATAAAATTCTCTGAGCTAGTTACAAGAGTGACTGATGTTGAGAGACTAATCAATTGTCTGGAATCTTCGGAGAGGGAATTAACCACTAATCCACCTGTGACCAAAGTTGATTTGGAACATCTCCTTGAAAAGCTTGAAGATCTTGAGAATAGAAGCCGCAGGAATAACGTTCGAATTGTTAGAATTCCTGAGCATGAGGAGGGCAGAGATATAGTGAAATTCCTAGACGAGTTTTTCCAGAGTCTGCACGACATAACAGGCCATAAGCTGGAAATCAAGCGAGCTCACAGAGTCCCAGCTCACAGATTTGCTGAGGGAGACAGGCCCTGATTGATTCTGGTCAGATTTCTGAGATCATCCGATAAAGATCTGGTGTTACGCCAGGCGAGGAGCAAAGGAAAGCTTTCTTGGAAGAACCATAATATTTTCTTTTCCCAGGACTTTGCGAGTTCGACAAGAGAGAAAAGCGATAAGTTCAAGGAATGTAAGAAACTCTTACATCGGCGAAAGATCTCGTTTGCTCTGATGTTTCCGGCCAAACTGAGAATAGAAACAAAGGTCGGTTGCAAAGTATTTACATGTCCCAAACAGGCAATGTCTTTTATAGAATCAATGGCTGAGTAAACCGTTGGATGTTTCTCATGTGAGTGGGTCGACTCGCTGTACATACTCTTGAGGAAGCTGGGTGAAATTTTGGGTTTTTTGCGTTGGCTCCGCCATGCGGCTGGAGTTTGTTTTGTGAATAACACTCAAAGCTTTTGCATTGATGGAAGATTACTTTTGCATTGAAGTTCCCGGCCAGTTTGAGAGTGGACACTACAGATGACCAGAAAATATCTACATGCTCGCACAAATGATGTCTTTTATAAAGTTGACGGATTATGTAAGTCATGGTATATACTTTTATGCGGCCTCCGAGTGAATTGACTCGACCATCCGGGGAACCGGGATGCCCGTTTTGTTTCTTTTTGTGTTGGCTCCGCCTAGCGGCTGGAGCTTGTTCTGTTGAATAACACTCCTTTGGAACAGCTGTGGATTAATCTGTTCATTCTTCGTGCTTATTCCTCCTGCTGGCTGTAGTTTGTTTTGTTGAGTTTTTTATGGGATATTGGAATGATTATGTCATCCGTTGAACTCATAACAGCTGGCTCACTGAACATTCGTTTGTCTGTCCGAGGAATCTGAATGGTTTTATATCAGCTGGAATTTGTTTTGTGGAAGATCACACCTTTGAGACAGTTCTGTGAATGAATCTACACATTCTTTGTGTTCATTCTTCCTATTGGCTGGGTTTATTTTACAAAGTATTTTCTGTTATGTAATTTTGCCTCACAAATTTGTGAGGCAAAATTGAGCAATCCGATGGCAAAGTTGTCGTGGGGGCTCGAGGGCATTCATGTACCTTTTGAGTTTAGAGGGATTGTCGCCGGTTGGCACTGTCGTGCATGGGGTTATTGCACACGTTTTTCTTTTTTCTGTTTGTTTTGTTCAGGGGGGAGTTCGGGGTTTGATTGTTTCACTAATGGGGAATGTGGTCTGTATAATTTTGTTTTTGACGCACAATTTATTTTTTCTACTATATCAAAATGTCAAATGTTAATATGAGTGTACTATCTCTCTCCTCGTGGAATGTAAACGGGTTGGGGCACCCCATAAAAAGAAGGAAGGTTATTGCTTTTCGTAGGAAATATGATATAGTGTTTCTTCAAGAAACACATCTCTCCCCGCAGGAAGCTGAAAAATTTGGGAAGATATGGGTTGGACATGTTTTCTTTAGTGCTGGCTCAAGTAAGAGCAAGGGAGTCATTTTATTGGTAAATAAACATCTACAATTTAAATGTCTCAAACAGATTAAAGATAAATTAGGAAGAGTCATTATTGTTTTAACTGAAATTCAGGGGCAAAGGTTGATTTTGGCTAATATTTATGTGCCTAACGCTGATGATCAGGGCTTTTTTTATAGATCTTGAAGGGATGCTGCAAACCGCTGGCACCCCTCATGATATAATATTAGGAGGAGTCTTTAATCTTTTGATGGACTCAGTCCTTGATCACAGTGAAGCAAAGGTGTGTAAACCCCCTAGAGCAACACTGACGCTTCACAGAATGTGTAAAATCCTTGGTCTTATGGATATTTGGAAACTTTTGAACCCATCTGTTAGAGACTATACATTTTTTTCATCAGTCCATAAGATTTATTCTAGAATAGATTGTTTTTTTTTAATATCCAAGTCCCTCATTTCATCTGCTGTGGATTGCTCAGTTGGAAATATTTTAGTCTCGGATCATGCCCTGGTGAATTTAGAGGTGGTGCCACATACGGAGAAAAAGAAATCATATAGTTGGCACTTTAATGTATCCCTTTTGCAAAATCCTGATTTCCAACAAATGTTAAAGACTGAAATCAATGTTTATATGGAGACCAACTGGTCCTCAGTATCCTCTGTGGGCGTGGCTTGGGAGGCACTTAAGGTGGTTCTTAGGGGTCGGATCATACAGTATGCCTCATTCATCAAAAAATCCAAAGCACGAGAACTCGTGGAGTTGGAAGGAAAAATTAAAAGTGCAGAGGCAGAGCTGAAGCACCGTATGTCAGCTGATGACCTCATAGAATTGACTCAATTGAAATATAGGTATAATACTATTTTGTCGCGGAAAGTGGAGTATTGGTTATTCAGGGCAAGACAGTCATACTTTGAGTCGGGTGACAAAGCAGGGAAGCTTTTGGCTAGATATATAAAGCAGAGAGAGTATTTTTCTGTCATTCCCTCAGTGAAATCTGCTGGTGGTGAAATTTTTACCTCAACTATTGATATTAATAATGCCTTTAAAGAGTTCTATCTTGATCTTTATAGTTCTACGTCTTCTTCTGCTGATGAAGATATTAGAAACTTTGTGGAACCATTAGATTTTCCTAAACTGAGGATTGAGCAAAAAAATTCTCTTGATTCTGAGATAACCTTGGAGGAGCTTGACGAGGTAGTCTAAGTCCCTACCTACTGGAAAGGCTCCAGGGGCAGATGGTTTTGCTGCAGAATTGTTTAGATCCTATGCTACAGAACTGGCTCCACTTTTGTTAGAAGTTTATACAGAATCATTAAAGAATGGAAAGCTTCCTCCAACCATGACACAAGCCCGGATCAGTTTGATTCTTAAAAAGGACAAAGATCCAAGTGAGTGTGAAAGTTACCGTCCAATCTCCCTGATCCAACTAGATGTAAAAATGTTGTCAAAAATGTTGGCTAATCGATTAAGTAAAGTTATGACATCTCATTCATATAGATCAGGTGGGGTTTATTCGGGGCCGTAGCTCTTCTGATAACATTAGGCGTCTCATCAATATCATGTGGTCAGTAGCAAATGATCAGTCTCCAGTCGCTGCCATCTCACTTGATGCCGAAAAGGCATTTGATATGGTAGAATGGGATTATCTTTTTAAGATTTTGGAAATGTATGGGTTTGGGAGTACATTTATTGGTTGGATTAAGTTACTTTATAGACACCCTGTAGCAGCGGTACAAACAAATTGATTAATTTCAGATTATTTTACTCTGAATAGGGGCACTCGGCAGGGCTGCCCTCTTTCCCCATTATTGTTCTGTCTTACCCTGGAACCATTACAGCCACGATAAGAAAGGAGGATGATTTTCCAGGGGTGGTTGCGGGAGGTGTGGCGCATAAGCTTCTGCTTTACGCAGATGATATTTTATTATTTGTCTCTGAACCTACTAGATCTATGCCTTGCCTCCACAGTATTATTAATTCCTTTTCCAAGTTCTCAGGATACAAAGTCAATAGCTTTGTTCTAAATCCGAAGCTTTGGCTCTGACAGCGAACTGTCCAGTAACGGCTTTCCAGCCGGGCGCCTTCCAGTGGCCCAAACAGGGCATTAAGTATTTGGGGATTTTATTCCCCATATAGCGAAGTCCTTCATTTGGAATGGTAAACGTCCCAGATTGCATTTTAATAAGTTATATAGGCCAATTGACAAAGGAGGGCTAGGCCTACCCAAGATTTTGTTTTATTACTATGCATTCAGTCTCAGACATTTGGTTCATTGGTCACTTCCACCTGAGAAAGCCCCTCCCTGGTTTGGTATTGAACAGGAAGTTCTTGCCTCTATTTCGCCATTGCAAAGCCTCTCTATCAAACTAACCGGAGAGGTTAAGTCACACCCCGTTATTTCGCATGTACACTCGGTATGGACAAAAGTGTCCAGAATGTTTAAATCGGATATTTATTTAAATGTTGCCTCAAGCATATGGCAGAACCCAAGATTGTGTATTGGTAAGTCCTCTTTCTGCTGGTCGGAGTGGACTGGGTGGGGGTTACTACACTCAGTGATCTATATGAGAGTGGAGTGTTGAGATCGTTTGAACATTCAACATTTTGGGATCCCCAGATCTCAGTTTTATAGGTATTTACAACTGCGCCACCTGCTTTGTACTGTCTTTGGGAGTAGCACACCCCCCCCCCCTCCCAAAGCAGCAGATACTCTAGGAGAGGTGATTACTGATTTTGGAAAAGGTCATGAGGCATCAGTGTATTACTCCCTGTTAATTCAGAGTTTGGGGGACGGAGCTTTAACCTCTCTTAAGAGAGTATGGGAGAAAGACTTCAACTTGGTATTGGAGGAGGGAGTGTGGGCTAGGATTCTTAAAAACGTTAAGTCTGCATCTAGAGATGCAAAGGTGCATCTTATGCAATTCAAAATTTTGCATAGATTCTATTGGACCCCCTCTAGATTGTATAGGCTTGGTCTTAAAGAGACACCCACCTGCTGACGATGCCAATCGGAGGATGGAGACATGGCCCATGTGTTGAGATCCAGAAATTCTGGTCAAAGGTTCAGAATTTTGTGTCTGATGTGGTAGGCACTCAGGTTTCGTTTTGCCCTGGACTTTGTGTTCTGGGCGATGGGGTGGTCATTGATGTGGGGGATAGTCATATAGAGAATTGGGTTCTGACCTGTGTGATGATCGCTAGGTAGGTTATTTTGAGGGGTTGGAGGTCAGCTGGTGCGCCCCCATATCCGGAGTGGTACACGGAGATTGGGAGGGTGGCGGCTTATGAGGAGGTGTCATCGGGAAGACGGGGTGGCTTGAATTTGTTTATCCAGAAATGGGGCAGGTATTTGGAGTTTTTGGAGGACTCTCGGGTGGGGCGTGGAGAGAGTAGTGTAATATAGTTTTAAGTGAGTATGATTATTATGTGTATGTATGTATGTATGTATGCATGTATGTGTATGTATATATATACATATATATATATATATGTTTGTATATATATATATATATATATGTCTGTATATATATATATATATATATATATATATATATATATATATATATATATATATATATATATATTTAATTATGTTTGACCACAGGGGGTGTTTTTTGGGGGGGCGGGGTTGGGGGGTTTAAATGTTGAATGTACACTATATTGCCAAAAGTATTCGCTCATCTGCCTTTAGACGCATATGAACTTAAGTGACATCCCATTCTTAATCCATAGGGTTTAATATGACGTCGGCCCACCCTTTGCAGCTATAACAGCTTCAACTCTTCTGGGAAGGCTTTCCACAAGGTTTAGGAGTGTGTTTATGGGAATTTTTGACCATTCTTCCAGAAGCGCATTTGTGAGGTCAGACACTGATGTTGGACGAGAAGGCCTGGCTCACAGTCTTCGCTCTAATTCATCCCAAAGGTGCTCTATCGGGTTGAGGTCAGGACTCTGTGCAGGCCAGTCAAGTTCTTCCACACCAAACTCACTCATCCATGTCTTTATGGACCTTGTTTTGTGCACTGGTGCGCAGTCATGTTGGAACAGGAAGGGGCCATCCCCAAACTGTTCCCACAAAGTTGGGAGCATGGAATTGTCCAAAATCTCTTGGTATGCTGAAGCATTCAGAGTTCCTTTCACTGGAACTAAGGGGCCAAGCCCAGCTCCTGAAAAACAACTCCACACCATAATCCCCCCTCCACCAAACTTCACAGTTGGCACAATGCAGTCAGACAAGTACCGTTCTCCTGGCAACCGCCAAACCCAGACTCGTCCATCAGATTGCCAGATGGAGAAGCGTGATTCGTCACTCCAGAGAACGCGTCTCCACTGCTCTAGAGTCCAGTGGCGGCATGCTTTACACCACTGCATCCGATGCTTTGCATTGCACTTGGTGATGTATGGCTTGGATGCAGCTGCTCAGCCATGGAAAACCATTCCATGAAGCTCTCTATGCACTATTCTTGAGCTAATCTGAAGGCCACATGAACTTTGGAGGTCTGTAGCGATTGACTCTGCAGAAAGTTGGCGACCTCTCCGCACTATGCGCCTCAGCATCCGCTGACCCCGCTCTGTCATTTTACGTGGCCTACCACTTCGTGGCTGAGTTGCTGTCATTCCCAATCGCTTCCACTTTGTTATAATACCACTGACAGTTGACTGTGGAATATTTAGTAGCGAGGAAATTTCATGACTGGACTTGTTGCAGAGGTGGCATCCTATCACAGTACCACGCTGGAATTTACTGAGCTCCTGAGAGCGGCCCATTCTTTCACAAATGTTTGTAGAAGCAGTCTGCATGCCTAGGTGCTTCATTTTATACACCTGTGGCCATGGAAGTGATTGGAACACCTGAATTCAATTATTTGGATGGGTGAGCGAATACTTTTGGCAATATAGTGTATATATATATATTATATTGTTATATATACATTATATATATATGTATGTTTTGCATTTCTTTGTTATTGTATGATTTAATAAAAAATGTTAATTGCAAAAATAAAAGAAACATCCTTAGAGAGGCATCATGGGAAAGATTTACACACACACACATATATATATATACAACCCTGTATACAACCCTGTGATCAAACATAAATATATTATATATATATATATATATATATATATATATATATATATATATATATATATATATATATACCTAATTGAGTATCTGTTCCACAGTATTTATTAAAAAAAGGTAATGAAGTCACAGAAGGTGCTCCCAGCACTGGCCGCAGACGGCTGATCCAACAAGCCGCTGGTAAGAATTAGTGTGTTCGAGAGATGAGTGTATGTGTTGTGGTAGTCAGGAGCAATCCAAAGAGAGTCCGTTGAAGCTGGTGTGGTGCGAAGCGAAGCCCAGATGAATCTCCCGAGAGGTGGGTAGATACTGAGGAATCCTTCTTCACAAGTACTGGGCACCAACTGGTGAGAGCAACCGCAAGCAGGCAGGTAATTGCACCTCTATAGACAGGCAACCAACAGACACACAAGCATGCTCCAACTTCACAAGAGAGAAATGAGAAATGACATGACAGCGAACAATAAACTGGCAAAGTAGGAGGGGAAACACAAGGAATAAGTAGGAAGTGCAATTAGAGGAAAGCAGGTGGAAGCGGGCACGTATTTCATCACCGTGGTCAGCATCTCCACGGGAGCGATCAGCGTTTCCATGGAAAAACTGATCACACATGACGGCTCCACCTGTGAGACACGAGGGAGAGAAAAACAAACAACAGTTTGAAACGTGACAACAATATATTCATCTTAATGATATTCTGCTTGCACCTCATTTATCCTGCTAAACACCTTGATATATTTATACCTTTTTTACATTTATCCAGTAATTTCTGAGCATATATACTGAAGGTCAAACTAGAGTCCATCCAGACACCTAGAAATCTTATGACATTGACTTGTTCAAGTACTTGCCCATAAAGTTTCACTTTTACTTCTGGACTTCTGTTACTTTTTGTAAGACATATCACTTGGGTTTTGGCTACTGACATTCTGAAACTCCATTTATTGGCCAATTTCTCAACTTTGTTTACTGCTAACTGTATGACATTTGTTACATGTGTGATGTTATGACCTCACTTCCATATGGCTCCATCATCAGCATAGAGTGATCTTCCTATATCTATTTTTATTTTTTTTGCTGAAATAATTTATCATGATATTAAACAATATTGGGCTGCATACACTTTCTTGTTGTCACAGTAGGGTCTGATTGTGCTTCCCCTGACTGTCTTCTGTCTCGTGTGTGTCATGTCTGCATGTTCCTGTTTGTTTCCCTCTTGTTACTCGCAGGTGCTGCCCAGCAGCAATAAGCATTGCTATAGCAACGCTGGATGCACTGCTCTTTAACTGATCTGCAGCACCTGTGTTCCCTTATGTTTTCCTCTATTTAAACTCGTCTCTGTCTCGTGTTCCCTGCTCTTTTGTTTTGTGACTGTGTATTCAGCCCGTCTTGTCAGTTGGAATACTACCTTCCAGCCTTTGATCAGTTTTTGTTTATCTGTTTTCAAGTTCCAGCCTTGTTTTAGTTTGCCTTTTCCCTCCCACAACAGAGGATTCTCTTTTATTTTGGTTGTTTTCTTAATAAAGACTTTTCTGCATCTCTGCATTTGGGTCCTCTATCTCAACCATATTGTGTGACACTTGTGGTGTGCCATTGTATATATTTTAGAATAAGATGGCCCCATTCTCACTTGTACTGTTCTATCAAACAAAAAATAAAATATCCAATTGTACATACTTCCTTCAATACCCAGATATTTTAGCTTTATTAAAAGTCCCTCTCTCCAAAGCGAGAGTTAAATGTTTCCAAATGTTATATGATTTAGAATCGCTTTCATACGCTACACACACCTTTTGAAATTTTTTGGCTCACCGGCCACTGTGGCCAGTAGTTTTCCAAGGTCTCTAGCCACTCAGCATTTACACTAGCCAAAATCCCCAACCTGCTCTCATAGTTCATGGAAGTTTCAATTCCTTCAAACTGAACTTGCCAATGAAAGTTTACCATTGTTTAACAGTGGCATTTGTAATGACAAGGCCATTAGGTAAGACCATGGGTGGCTTCACATCACATTACTGTAGTTAGGTTAATGTTGATAGTCTTTTCTAAAAAACAAATGGTAGTGTTGTTATGAAAAAGATAATAACCTAAACACATTTTAGAAACCTTTAACTAAACCTGTAACAGTTGAAGCCTAATAAAAATGTCTAAAAGATGCACTTGTAAATTATGAGATATATGAATAAATTTCCTTCGGCAGCAGCTCCGAGTCACCTGACGTTCACATAAATTTAAATGCAGGAAAATCCCTGAATAAACGTCACCCGCCAAAGTGGCTAGTAAGAGATTATGAAAAGAAATTGATTATAGTATATGTAACACAAATGGATCTACAAAATGCCCAGACAGTGTAAAATTTTCAAAATAATAGAATTACACATATGTTGATGTTTTATTTTTCATATATCAAAGAGATAATGCAAAAAATCAAGACAAATCTAGAACAGGATTCATTATTTTCACACTGAAATTTCATGAGACAACTGGCTGTCAAACACATATTGAACTACACATAACAAATAAGATACAAATAAGCTACACACATGCATTTTCTCAGGCACTTATTGAGTCTAAATACATGCACAACTTACATAATTTCAGTAATACACCCAAATGACAATATCCATATCATACCGTTTATCTGTTAAACTTGCTATAGTTTACTTCCACATTGTTTCTTCATCAAATAACAGTCAAATATAAATCAGGTCAGAAATAGCATGTATAATATGAATCTATACACACATGTGGGATACTGATAATTCACCATTGTTGCACATAAAATCAACATAATACAGTATCTATCTGTATGAATATAGCACTCATTTCTCATTGGATAAAGAAACAGATATCCTGTGATAGTAAACTTTTATAGATATGAAATAAACATAAAATATAATTTATGAAAGGGCAAAAAAAAAAACATAATTGCATACCTAGGGTCTCTAATGACCCTATAAACTTGTTTTTAAGCCATTATAATTTATTTATATTTTTTGCAATTTTGGCATTGTGTGTGTGTGTTACACTATTTATAAGAGAAAGACTGAGAAATACTAAAGAGGTGTGGGCACAGTTCCAAAAAAAATGGATGAGGTCCTGGGTCACTAAAGTTTTTAAGGGTTAAAGAAACATGGAAGCATGTTATTAATAAAAATACATTTTAATTTCTGATTTTACATGGAACTTTTTCAAAGTTTATTCAGTCACAGCTTTACATTTCGATACAGTATAGTTTGGGGGTGACAGATGTACCAGGCCAACAGAATATATTTGTGAACTCACATGCTTCAAACAACAGCTGGCAGTTTAGGAGACCAGACTGATTCTGAACACAACTATACACCTCTGGAAGGTGTAGTAGAAATCTCACTACACCTACAAAATCTCTTGAAAACCTCTAGATTTTATGTAGGTGCCAAGAAAAAGTCTGCCCTTAAAAGTAAAATTCTCTATCACTTGCCCCTCCAAAAATCCACTGGTATAGTTAGTATTCAGTGATGCTAACTTTCATGTCATGTTAGCTCTGCATTCGTTGCACTGCAGGATGGTCTCATTTTAAGACACGGCTGCACACGCAATAGTTTGGTTAGGAGTCACATATGCTTTGTTCACACATCAGGAAAAAACAGATTTTTTTCCTCAAATCTGATTATTTTGTTGTTGAAATTGCAGGTTATATGTGGACAGATCACTTTTGCAAGCAAGTCCACATTAGTCAATAGTCATAGTAAAGATGCAAACTTGCATATGTTCACCATGCATGAGTGTTTAGCAATAGATGTTTTGCCATTTTTTATGTTTTACATGAGGGCAGTATCCAAAAATATCACCTTGATACAACTAAATGTCAAAATAATTTTTTTATAGTGAAATTCCATATTTGGATTTATTATCAATATTTACTTGATATAATTGGACCAGAAGATTATTCTTGCTCACTGTGACTACGTGGGCAAATCTTTTTTTCATGTTTCTGTAAAGTACTTAATGAGATGAAACTTTTCTCACATGAAGAGCAGTGGTATGGTTTCTCTCCAGAGTGAATTCTCTCATGTGTTTTAAGCTTTTTGAACAAGTGAAACTCTTTCCACAGTGAGCACTCGTATGGTTTTTCTCCAATATGAATTCTCTCATGTGTTTTCATGTTTTGTGACAGAGTGAAATGCTTTCCACAGTGTGAGCACTTGTATGGTTTCTCTCCAGTATGAGTTCTCTCATGTCTTTTCAGGTTTTGTGACTGTGTGAAACTCTTTTCACAGTGTGAGCACATGTAATGTTTTTCTCCAGTATGAATTCTCTCGTGTGCTTTCAGGTTTTGTGACTTACTGAAACTCTTTCCACAGTGTGAGCACTTGTATGGTTTCTTTCCAGTATGAATTCTTTGGTGCTGATTCAAGTTGCTGGCTGTAGTAAAGATCTTTCCACATTCAAAGCACATATGAGCTCCCACACTGGTATGTATTTTCTCGTACTCTTTAAAATAGTCCAGGCGTGTAAAACTCTTTCAACAAGAAGAACACTTGCAACGTTTCTCTTCTGTGTGAGTTTTCAGATATTGTTTTAGGCCTGACTCCGCAACAAATGTTTTCCCACACTTATCACATTCAAATGTTTTTTCTCCAGAGTGACAGTGGAGATGATTCTTGAGATGGTGTACATATGCAAAACATTTTCCACACTGATGGCACGTGAAAGGCTTCTCTTCAGTATGAACACTCATGTGTTTATTAAGATTGCCTTTAAGTGTGAAATTCTTTCCACACTGAAGGCACGTGTAAGGTCTCTCTCTAGTATGAATTTTCTCATGTGTTTTCAGTTGTTCTGATTGTGTGAAACTCTTTCCACAGTGTGAGCACTTGTATGGTTTTTCTCCAGTATGAATTCTCTCGTGTGTTTTCAGGCTTCCTGACTGAGTGAAACTCTTTTCACAGTGTGAGCACTTGTAAGGTTTTTCTCCAGTATGAATTCTCTCGTGTGTTTTCATGCTTCCTAACTGAGTGAAACTTTTTCCACAGTGTGAGCACTTGTAAGGTTTCTCTCCAGTATGAATTCTTTGGTGCTTATTCAAGCTGCCGGCTGTAATAAAGATCTTCCCACATTCAAAGCACATATGAGCCGCCACACTGGTATGTATTTTCTGGTGTTCTTTAAAATACGACAGACGTGCAAAACTCTTTCCACAAAATGAACACTTGCAAGATTTTTCTTTTGTGTGAGTTTTCAGATGTTGTTTTAGGTACTGTGCCAGAACAAATGCTTTCCCACACTTATCACATTCAAATGTTTTTTCTCCAGAGTGACAGTGGAGATGATTCTTGAGATCAGTTACATATGCAAAACTTTTTCCACACTGATGGCACGTGTAAGGCTTCTCTCCAGTATGAACTCTCATATGGACATCAAGATTGCTTTTACATGTGAAACATTTCCCACACTGAGAGCAGGTGAAAGATTTCTTGGCTGAACTTCTTTGAAGACTTTTTGGAAAAAAAATATTTTTAGTCTTTGAGCCACTCAAAGATTTTTCTCCAGTTATGAAATCATGATGTTCATCCTCCACTTCATTCAGCTCCTCACGTTTCTCTTTCACTTCCATCAGCTCTGCAATAAACAAAGTAAATTGATGACAAAAACAATTCAAGAGGTACAAATGAAAAAAGAAATAATATTAAACACCAATACAATGACAGATCAAACCTCCAGTAATTCTGCTTTCTGTGTCCTTACTCATTACTGTGAGTAGAATTTACCAATATATTGCTTGTATTTCTCCATAAAATTTGTTATTTACTAGGGATGTTCACAGTTACCGTTTTTAACAGTCGGTGAACCAGGAACTTTCAAAAACAGATAATCAGTTTTTCCGTCAGGACGTGGGAATGAAGAACATGTATTACAATGCTTTGTCCTCAAACACTGCTCAAAATAGCAGCAAATCGTGCACAGTGAGCAATGAGCTGAAATATACAATATACAGTATACAAAAAATAAGACTGTATACAATAAAAAAAATACACTGTACCCCCTCCCCCCATGTAATCAGTAGAAATAAATATGAAGTGTTGTGATGACTTTCAGCTGTCGGTTGATAGTCAGTTGCCAGTGTGTTATTAAGAGAAGTATAATATGTGAGTCCAGTCTGAGGCTAATAAAGTGCAGTGCTTATATATGTATCATGAGCGATCAAGAGTTCAAAAGTCTGCTTGGGGGAAGAAGCTGTCATGAAGTCGGCTGGAGTCTCTGATGATTCTCAGAGCTTTTCTCACACACAGCCTGGTGTAGATCTCCTGGAGGGAGGGAAGCTCACCTCCGATGATGAGTCTGGCTGTTCGCACCACCCTTTGCAGGACTTTGCGGTTGAGGGTGGTGCTGTTGCCGTACCAGTCAGTGATGCAGTCAGTCAGGATGCTCTCTACAGTGCTGGCGTAGAACCGTGTGAGGATGTGGAGGTTCATTCTAAACTTCCTCAGCCATCTCAGGAAGAAATAGTGCTGGTGAGCCTTCTTCACAATGGTCTCAGTGTGGACGGACCATGTGAGTTCCTCAGTGATGAGGACACAGAGGAACTTGAAGCTGCTGACTCTCTCCACTGGTGCTCCATTGATGGTGATGGGACTGTGTTCTCTGTCTTTTCTACTGAAGTCCACCACAAGCTCCTTGGTCTTGCTGACACTGAGGGAGAGGCTGTGCTCCTGACACCAGCGTGTCAGAGTGTGCACCTCCTCTCTCTAGGCTGTTTCGTCATTGTGATCAGACCTACCGCCATCGTATGTATCATCAGCGAACTTAATGATGGCATTGGAGCTATGTGTTGCCACACAGTCATGTGTGTACAGAGAATACAAGAGTGGGCTGAGCACACAGCCCTGCGGGGCTCCAGTGTTGAGGGTCAGTGATGAGAAGATGTTGCTGCCCATTCTAACCACATGGCATCTGCCAGACAGAAGTCCAGGATCCAGCTGCACAGCGAGCTGTTTAAGCCCAGAGCCCGGAGTTTCACATCAAGCTTGGAGGGCACTATGGTGTTGAATGCTGAGCTGTAGTCTACAAACAGCATTCTCACATATGTGTTCCTTTTTTCCAGGTGGGAGAGAGCAGTGTGTAGTGTAAGTGCAATTGCATCATCAGTGGAGCGGTTGTTGCGGTAAGCAAACTGCAGTGAGTCCAGTGAGGCAGGCAGCACAGAGCAGATGTAATCTCTGATTAGCCTCTCAAAGCATTTGCTGATGATGGGGGTCATAGCAACAGGAAGGCAGTTTATTAAGCAAGTGATTTTGAGTTGCTTTGGTACAGGCACAATGGTGGACGTTTTAAAGCATGTGGTGACCACATACAAGAAGAGGGAAAGGTTGAAAATGTCCGTAAAACACCAGCCAGTTGGTTTGTGCATGCTCTGATGATGTGGACCGGAATGCCGACTGGACCCCGCTGCTTTACGGATACTCACCTGTCAGAAGGAGTCCACTACAGAGACAGAGAGTGAACTAACCTCTGTAGCTTCGGCCGCGAGAGCTCTCTCCATGAGGGTGGTGCTATTTCCCTCAAAACGAGCATAAAAAGTATTAAGCTCATCCGGGAGAGAGCCATCGGTGTTCACGGCGGAGTTTTTATTCCCTTTGAAGTCCGTGATGATATTAATTCCCTGCCACATGCTTCTAGAGTCACTGTTGAACCGTCCTTCAATCTTGTCCCTGTACTGGCGTTTGGCCACTCTGATAGTTTTGCGGAGGGCATAACTGGCTTGTTTATGCTCCTCTGCCTTCCCGGAATTAAAAGCGGAGGTCCGCACATTAAGTGCCGAAGGAACATCGCTATTAATCCACAGTTTCTGGTTAGGGTAGATCCGTATTGTTTTGGTCTGCACTACATCATTTATGCACTTCCTGATGAAACACATTACGGTACCAGCGTAGGCCTCGAT
This sequence comes from Myxocyprinus asiaticus, assembly GCF_019703515.2. NCBI lineage: Eukaryota > Metazoa > Chordata > Actinopteri > Cypriniformes > Catostomidae > Myxocyprinus > Myxocyprinus asiaticus. The sequence goes on from NC_059371.1 coordinate 43,946,410, forward strand.
GTTGTCATCAGAGGGGGACCGGAACATCTCCCAGTCCACATGATTAAAACTGTCCTGTAGCATATAATCTACCTGGTCTGACCAGCACTGGATTGTTCTGTGGGTGGGTGCTTCCTGTTTCAGTTCCTGCCTGTAAGCGGGCAAAAGGAGAATGGAAGGGTGGTCCGATTTGCCAAGTGGTGGGCAGGGGAGGGATCTGTAGCCATCCTGGAAGGGAGAGTAGCAATGGTCCAAAACCCGGTCCCCTCGTGTGTTGCAACTGATGTGTTGGAAGTATATCGGTGAGATTGACTTGAAGTTGGCTTTTTTAAAGTCCCCAGTCACAATGAGTTTGGCCCCAAGGTGCGCGGTTTCCTGCTCACAGTTCCTTGAGTGCCAGGTCTGTGATGGCTTGTGGGGGGATGTACACAGCTGTGATAATGTGATGTGGACATCACAGAGGAACTCACATGGTCCGTCCACACTGAGGCCATTGTGAAGAAGGCTCATCAGCACCTCTTCTTCCTGAGACGGCTGAGGAAGTTTGGAATGAACCACCATATCCTCACATGGTTCTACACCAGCACTGTAGAGAGCATCTTGACTGGCTGCATTACTGCCTGGTTCGGCAACAGCACCACCCTCTACCGCAAAGTCCTGCAAAGAGTGGTCGACACAGAAGCATGAGAAATTCACATTAAGTCCTCTTTGCAACCTGAATGTCTTCAGAAACTAGCACAATTAATGAAAAAAGACTGCACGTGCACGTATAGAATAACCGAATAGTTACTTTGGTATTTAAATAGTGGCGTGTTGAAAAGTTAAATAAATGGCGTCTATCCTTGCACATCCCTATTATCTACCACAAGTAGAACACAGCCTAAATAAACATTTTTATCTAGAGCAGTGCGTGCTGCAAGTAGTCATGAAGGACAATGTGATACAATTCTTGTGAACAAGCTTGACATGCGGTGTCGCCTCCGTTCAGCTGTCTCTGTCACATTGAAAATGAACAGGGAACTGCGGTTACCCTGTACCATGTAAAAATTTATACGCTATGTATATACTACTTATTGATGGTTTTTAATTCTATGACCCTTGTCATGGAACAACCCGCCCCACCTGTGGATCATCATCGTCCCACCTCTTCAGAGGGCTGTTCTTCAGCCAGCCCTATAACTGGAGTGGGCAGAGGAGAGAGAGGAGGGGCACAGTGTCTTTTCGCCGTAGGCGGCACGCGATGGGGTTCACCTGAACTCAATTAAAAAGCCTCATCACCGCTGCCTTTAAAACCTGAGTGCGCCTCTCCTAGAGGAACCAGTCTCTAACTTATGGTGTCTTCGTAGGTCCAGGAACGGATTGGGGAGGGTCCTGAGCGAATTAGATGCGTTGCAGTTCACTCACCCAACTCAAGCCATTGGTTTGGTCAATGAGCTTGTTTACATGTAAGGCGGGGTGCCAAGGGGTCTGCATTCAGAGAGCAGAACTCCCTAGAAACTTAATGAGAAAAGACACAGACACTATCAAACAATTGACATCTTCACCTAAGATAACACCCTGCAGAGTGAATGTCTTTCTCATGGGATCCCTCTCAACATATGTCACTTCTCCCTCACTCCATTCTCTTTAGACTTAGATCACTCAGAATGACAGTATGCAAATATAATATTCTTTGTGAATGCAAGGGATTTTAATTTTCATGTTTGGTTTACTTTTAAGATTCATCTTTGAGCATTGGATATTTTGTATTTATTATTTCTGAATGTATTAATTCTGTAATTGGCATGATACATATTTACTTGACTAATAATTTGTTCATCTTGATTCTATTCTGAAATATTTTCTTTAGTAGATTACGTTTAATTCCTGTTAACGCAAATCTTCGATCAGGGTTAATACATACTAAGACCCAGCAATTGATGGAGCATGAAACACATCAGCTGAGTTCTTAGCTTTCTGATTAACCATTTTGTCTTAGGTTAAGTGTAATAGACTGTAAAGGCTAAAAGAAAGTACTATTTGGGACAATGTAATTTTAATCGACCTGTCCAAATAGTATTAGTCATGACCCCTGTTTAATGTTAATAATTTTCTAGTCAAGTGTAATAGGAAACTATAAAACTAAACAAAACTACAATTTGGGTAATGATATGTTGGTCGGCCTTATCCAAACAGTATTAGTCATTTACCACTGTCTAGAGATAATATTGCATTAATTAAGTGTATACAAATCTACTGACACTAAGTGACAGGATTGCAAATAACAGAGCAACTGCGATGATGGCACCCACCTCAGGTACAGGACTGATGGGAAATTGGTGGCAAGGCTGCATTCTTGCCCCTACGCACTTCAACCTGATTGTGACAATGAGGAGGGTGGGGCCAGGTCGTGAGGGCACAGCTGCCGGCCACCGAGAGCTGCATGTGTGTCTGTTCGTTTATGTTTCATGTTGTTTTAAGTTCATATATATTATAAAATTTTAGTCTGCTTAGCATTGCTTATTCTTCTACATTCATCATTTTATCTTTAATCTTTGCCATTTTACCACGTGCTTTGTTTTTTTTCCGCTTTTCAAAATTTTCAACTGTGTATTCTATTGCGCACATTCCATTTTCTTTTTCTATTTTTTTGTTTGTCTACATCTCACATTTTAACTGTGTGCATCCATTTTCTGTGTTTTACACAGATTATTGCACCAATCTCAAACCTCTGCTGATCAGGAACCACCACAACAACAGCAAACAATTGAGTGAGGGATTCACATCAATCTCAAACCCCCACTGCTCAAGAACCACCACAACATCAACATCAACAACAACAACAACAAACAATTGCGGTAAGTCATGCATCCACTCATGTTATTGCTTCCTGCACTAAATGCCACATGTTTACCATAGCTTCTTCCTCAGCAGTGAGGAATTTACATGATAAATGTAAGGAATTAGTCAGGTTGACAGAGAAGGATATCCGAACACTAGTGAGGTCAGTGAGAAAGGGAAGCCGGTAGATACTATTTCAAATGCTGGGTAATACAGCGATCAACACATACTTTGGTTTAGGCTGTAGAGCCCCCACAGTGTGGCATTTGGGTGACGTCTCAGCAGCATACTCGCTCAGCAATACGACACCACTCTCCTGTTCCTGTTTCCAACTGATTGGATTTCCAATCGATTCTCTCCACTCAGTGATGCACCCACTGAGAATCATGTTGAAAGTGCCCTGATTATAGGTGATTCTACTGTAAGAAACATGGATATAGAGACTCCAGCCACTATTGTTAATTGCATTTCGGGGGCTTGGCCATCTGACATCAGATCAAATTTACAAGTGCGTGCTACACGTAGATTTTCTAAAATTGTTATTCATGTCGACATTAACGATGTCCGGCTTCGCAAGTCGGAGATCACTAAAGAAAATTGTGAAGAAACTTTCAAACGGCAGTTATCAAACTAAGAAGTAAATCAAACTAAGATTAAGAAGCAACAGCTTGATCCTGGAGAACTGGCTAATTATAGACTGATTTCAAATCTCCCATTTATGTTGAAAATACTAGAAAAGGTAGTGTCCTCCCAACTATGTTCATTTCTACAGAGAAACGGTATCAGTGTTTCCCATTAATTACCTATTCAATGGCGGGACAATCTCTCACTCCCAGTCAGTCAGCCCCCCTCCAGAATTTTACTTGCCTGGCTGGACAAGTAGCCTGATATATCTCAATAATGAATGTTATCTAAATAGCTCGGGATTGCAGGGATTGAGCACAATTTTATTTCCCTCTATTGCATCGCCCTCTATCTTCTTCTGATAGCCTACACACACACACCCTCTCTCCCTCTTGCCTTCACTCGTGCAGTGTTCAGCAACTTGTGAGTGCGAGCAGTGGGGAAGCGCTTATTTACTGAACTTTAGATTTTACTTATATAAATGGGTATAAACCTGTTAATTGGACATGCAAATGGTGTTGTACCACGTCTCTATAAGCGAGCGATGCGATAAAACTATTGCTCTGGTTTATAATCAACAAAGCATTCATCGCAAGCGCGCAACGTTGGAGAGATTTCATTTTGTCTAGTCACATCGTAGCGCTCCCTCATGATACAACAAGAAAGGCAGAAATTGCAAAAACACTTTGTATAACAAAAACACCTGTAGAGTGAAGAGAAACGTTTATAACAGACTTGTGCATCATCCTGAAGACCCGTTACATCTTTCATCTTTCTTGAGCTCCATCTGATGTATATATCCAAGGTATATTCTCTGCCATGTGAATCAGTCAATTTTAATAAGTATAACAATATACATAATACTAATATTAATAATATAACTTTAATAAATGACACACAATGAAAACATATTATCTATCTTTAATATGCATATCTGTTTTGAATAAACAACATAACTGATTTATCAGCAAGGTTCTCTTAGGATTTTATGTTAAAATGTTCAGTGCATTTTGTCAATATTAAACAGCTGTGGGGACCTGGGCAGCTCAGTGAGTATGGACGCTGACTACCACCCCTGGAGTCACGAGTTTGAATCTAGGGCGTGCTGAGCGACTCCAGCCAGGTCTTCTAAGCAACCAAATTGGCCCGGTTGCTAGGGAGGGTAGAGTTACATGGGGTAACCTCTTCGTGGTCACCATAATGTATGGTTCTCGCTCTCAGTGGGGCGCGTGGCGAGTTGTGCGTGGATGCCGCGGAGAATAGCGTGGGCCTCCACATGCACTACGTCTCCACGGTAATGCCCTCTACAAGCCACGTGATAAAATGTGCAGATTGACGGTCTCAGACGCGGAGGCAACTGAGATTCGTCCTCCGCCACCCGGATTGAGCCGAGTCACTACGCCACTACCAGGACTTAAAGCACATTGGGAATTGAGCATTCCAAATTGGGGAGAAAAGGGGAGACAATAAAAAATAAATAAATAAAATAAAATACAAAATATTAAACAGCTGTTTTTAATGCAACTGGTGAGAATTGACTCTCTGATTTACCCAAAAATGAAAATTTGTTAACAGTTTACAGAAAGGTTCCATTTGTTAACGTTAGTTAACTACACAGGGCTCCAGACTAAAAAAAAAATGACTAAGGAGCCATTTGGCTCCTAAACTGAAACAACTGAAACAAATGGCTGTTTTAGTTGCCACATCACAGAATTGCTCGATTTAGATTGTTGTTCAAAAACAAGATAGAAAGCCAAAGAAAAGACAACTGATAGCTCATTAATCAGAGGTTTAATATATATACTGTATAGTTGAGTGCACATATTTGCATTCCCCTTTTGTCTCATAAGTTTTCACACCCCTTTCAGAATTTATACAACTATAAGAGATAAAATATTTTTTTTATTATTTAGTACTGCCCTTCAGAATCTACATAACAGGTATTTACATAAAGTATAATATGCATATAGTAGTGTGTTGCCTTCTTGAGCCTCAGTGAATGTTTGCACCTTGTGTAATAGTGGTGTATGAGTCCTTTAAAGTATCAAAAGCTGGATCTCACATCACAAATATATATATATATATATATATATATATATATATATATATATATATATATATATATATATATATAAACAAGCCCGAAATACACATGGGACTACTATTCTGAAATGTCTGCGCTCCCAGTTGTGAGCTCACTGATGGCTGATTCGTGGAGAAAGTGACTCGAATTCAAACTGCTAACCTGAGCTCCCGAGATCATACAAGCTCTTGTCGGGTGATTCATTACGAAGACCCAGTTCAAAAGAGTAATTTGTTCACAAATTGTCATCTTGGCTCGCATTATGGCTGTGTTTGTTGTTGCGTGCAGCCAGCGAGCTCATATCATCAACAGAAAGGGTGAAAAGTTCCGCGAGACACACTAGTGTGCACTCTAAAGATGTATTCAATAACTCATAAGATAATATCTGACACACACATCTCGACTGTTGCCAGTGGCAACTAGATTTTAAATTATTGTTGCAATCATTTATTTTTGGTTGCATCAAGGCTATCGGTTTACCAGTCAATCTACGTTCCTACCCTCACCTATGGTCACAAGCTTTGGGTAGTGACCGAAAGGATGAGATCACGGATACAAGAGGCAGAAATGAGTTTCCTTCATAGGGTGTCTAACTTCAGCTTTAGAGATAGGGTAAGGGATTGGATATTCGGGAAGGGCTCATAGTAGAGCCGCTGCTCCTCAGCATTGAAAGGAGCCAGTTGAGGTGGTTCGGACATCTTTCTAGGATGCCCCCCTGTAGAGGTATTCCGGGCATGTCCATCCAGGAGACCCCGAGGCAGACCCAGGACAAGCTAGAGAGATTATATCTCTAGGCTGGCCTGGGAACGCCTCAGTATCCTCCTGGGAGAGCTGGCTGAAGTGGCTGGAGAGAGGGAGGTCTGGGTATCCCTGCTCAGACTGCTGCCCCCGCGACCAGATAAGCAGGAGAAAAGGGATAGATGCATATATATATATATATATATATATATATATATATATATATATATATATATATATATATATTTATATACACACACCGATCACAACATTAAAACCACATGCTTAATATTGTGTAGGTCCCCCTCGTGCCACCAAAACAGCGCCAACCCGCATCTCAGAATAGCATTCAGAGATGCTATTCTTCTCACCACAATTGTACAGAGTGGTTATCTGAGTTACCGTAGACTGTGTCAGTTCGAACCAGTCTGGCCATTCTCTGTTGACCTCTCTCATCAGCAAGGCATTTCTATCCACAGAACTGCCGCTCACTGGATGTTTTTGGCACCATTCTCAGTAAATTCTAGAGACTGTTGTGCTTGAAAATCCCAGGAGATCAGCAGTTACAGAAATACTCAAACCAGCCTGTCTGGCACCAGCAATCATACCACGGTCCAAATCATTGCGATCAAATTGTTCACCATTCTGATGGTTGATGTGAACATTAACTGAAGCTCCTGACCAGTATCTGCATGATTTTATACACTGCTGCCACACGATTGGCTGATTAGATAATCGCATGGATGACTGTTTCACAATGGACGTGAACTGATCTGAGAGCGCCGTCATGCATGTGCACACAGATCAGCATGTCACCGTTTTGTTCTGAATCACACACAGACCGTTTACCTGTCTTTAAATCACAGCCTTTTGTGGAATTAATAATCACATATGACCAACTTGCCATTTTGATGTTATTTTGTTTAACTGTCCATCCCTGAAGGATCGTGAAATTATTCTACTGATGCACTCTTTATGAAACTTTAATGGCCAAATGAAAGCACATTAAAATCATCGCGATATTGACAGTATTGGTCAATTTTACATTGTCAGGAAAATTATCTCGATTATATTGTTAATATTTGATATATCGCCCAGCCCTGTTCAAGAGTTATAACCATTTTAGTAAAAGTGACCACGCCCACTTCTTACGTTTTGGTGTACTGTTTGATGATGAATCAAAATTTCAAAATTCCTTTTCATATTGTGACTCTTCTGAATCTTTCTGCACTGGTTTGGTTCTTATCGGGCAAATGGTCTAGGACTAGTTTGTTTTGAATTTTTTTCAAACAATCCAAAATAGTGGGAAAATGAGGGGCCGGAACTAAAATTGGCCGAAGCTTAAAGGAACAATATGTAACAGTGACAGCAAGCATTTAAAATGGGTACTGCAGTCCAAATTCAAAATATTGGAGAGAGACCCTATATAGCATCAACACATTCTGTGCCAGATACCGGTGTTTTGTCGTACCTGTGATGCTAGTCGTGGCACTGTTTTACTGTTTTATGTGTGCTTTAGACTCATGAGTGAATTCATATGGAAACATGTAGTTTAAGATAGAGTACACATATTTGTTGTACCAAGTGTATAATGTGGAAAAGAACTTTAAATTGATTTGTGACTCGCGAACTCTCATTTTAAAGAGAACAAATTAGGACGTTAAGCAGAAACCCAAATCCAGAGTCACTGTTCCTGAAGGACTGTAATGACTTTTTAAAATTAAAATGTTACCTTTTTAAAAGACAACTGAACACTTTTAAAATGACAATAAAGACAGCTGGAAAAAAAACACTTGAGTGATAAAAATAATCTGGTAACAGATTCTGACATGATATCTGATTGTCATGAAAGTGTAAAACAACATTAAAGAAACATACCAGAAGGAATAAAATCATCATCATCACTCTGTTGTTCCTCTGTTGTGGTTTCATCATCATCATCTTCATCATTCTGATGTTCCTCTGCTGTGGTTTCATCATCATCATCTTCATCACTCTGTTGTTCCTCTGTTGTGGTTTCTACTCTCATCTTCATCAGGTTCCTGCAGTCCAGCAGCTTCACTGAACACATCTTCACTGGTATCTGCAACATCTGCTGTTCATCATCATCTTCATCACTCTGTTGTTCCTCTGTTGTGTTTTCTTCTTTTATCTCCTCCTGCTTCACTTCAATCTTCACTGGTGTCTGCAGCATCTGCTGTTCTCCAGCGTGAATCACATCCACCTGCTCTCTCATGATGAACATCTGAACACAAAAACATCATCATTATAATGGACTGACATTCATAAAACTCAAAAAGATTATACACAAGAACAGATCTGTTAAACAAAATAACTGAGATGGTCCAATTGGTTAGCTAGCCACTGCTAACTACAGAAACTTCCTTAAGTGTGGTTTTATGCAGCAGATGAGCCACAGGACGCTGGAGTCTTGTGATCTTCCCATTTCTTTCATAGAGAAAGTTTATTTTGTTTTTTTACCCTGGGGGAGGTGAACTGTGGGTCTGTTTAAATTTCACAAGTCCTTCTTTGTTCTATAGCAGTTGAAATTAAGCAGATGCACATTCATTGATGTTAAGTCAGACATTTAGGCGCCATTGTTCCAGAATTCCACATTTTATGACCTAAAGGTCACAGTGTGTGGACTAAAGGCCTTTTTGAAGAATCCTGTTAATGGCTCTCAGTCTGTAAGACTTATTACTGCCTGGTTCCCTCAATCTTCCTAGAGAAACAAACAAAATATATTTTTGTAACAGCACTGTCGCTAGTTTGTTTATCTTTACATTATATTAATATAGTTGTATGTGTTAAAGGTGCACTCAGTTATTTTTCCCCACTAATAAAGTTTTACTCATAAAGAAATTAATTGTAATTATGAAACATTTGTATAAAATCATGACCGCTCACATGAGACAAAGGCTCTAATCATATCAGTGACCTTATAAAAGCTGTTTTATTCTACATGGGGCAGGGGTGCTCTCATGGGGGCGGCCATTTTAGAATCACATGACAAGCTGAAATACTACTCAATCTCAATAACCGTCTTGCTATTGGACACTTTCACTCTTGGATTAAATTAATCATGGATGATTGTGAATAGTGAATTTCTACAATGGCATCTGTAACTGAAAACTACTGATTTTGAATGATGCAACATCCACACCACTAGGTGTCACTGTAAGTCCAAGATGACACGAGCAAAAAATTACTGAGTGCACCTTTAAGTACCACCTTACCTGTAGATAACCAGGGCTGATGTTAGATTCTTGGCCAAATGTTGATTTTAGATTTTCTTCTGTTTTTTAAATCCCATTTACTTTGACTAAATTAATAAATCTTTATCAGCATAAAATATATTTAATCACAAAACAAATTTAGTTACTCACTGTATTTATTTGCGAAATATAAAAGGACATTAAAAAACGTACGAGTAAACAGCCAAATGTGGAAAATGATGTCTTCACACTGGTGCACAGGATGTAAAATAGCAAACAAATTATAGCAAGTTTAACTGAATCTAATTAAAGTTATAAACTATAGACTTTGGTCCAGGCTGGTACAGGTTAAATGCCAACATCTCTTATGTTTTAATGTACTCACAAACTGGGACACTAAATAGGAATAAATATACTAAAGGGAATATGTAAATATAATTACAATTAAAGAGAATCTATAAATTTACCTCAGGTCGCCTCACGGAAGACTTCTCATGTGCAGATTTAACAAACAGGGCATTTCATTACACAATTATACAGGGTGAACGTTTTTAAAACTTAACTGATCGGCAAATCACTTTATCAAACGAAGAATAAAAGTAGATTTGTTGAGTTTACGGATTCAAGTGAGGCGCATGCGCAGTATCCGATTCTCTGCAGAACTATTACATATAAAAAATAAATTAGTCTCATTCGGCCATTAAAAAAAATCTATAAAACACAAGGCCGAAAAAATATGATTAAATCACCATTTACTTGAGTAATATTTAGCAGATGTGCAAATTGTTCTTTTGTTGACAGAGATTTTGTCAATTAAGTATGGTATCCAAAAGGCACATTGACTGTCTCTACAAAAATAATATAATTATGACGTCAACTCGTGTAAATGATCTGAAGATCAGGGGATCATGCTGCTATAACGTCTTTTATGGGACGTTTAAGAGTCGTTTTTAGGACATTACCACAACGTTTCTGGAACGTTACTCAAAGTTTGTCAAGATTGAACTTTACCAACACGTCTTCAAACTGGACTAAAATATAAACATGAGTTTAGCCACAGACAGAAAGTGTAAATAAACCTGTTCTGAAGTGTTTTAGTTGTTTTGTTCACCTCTTGTATATGACCAGTAATCCCAAAAGTATTTACACAAACTTCAGGAAACCAAAAAGTGTTTGTTTGTGCCCGTCTCTCCAATATATATTATCACCTTCATTGAACTCATTTACAGTCAGTCACTGGATTTAAAGAACTAATTTAAGCATTATATTCTATAATAATATAATAATGTGTTTATCCTGAAAGTGATTTTTTTAAAGCGTCTGTAACAAAACAAAGAGACATGCGTCGATAAAAACTTATTTTACAGTCTTTAAAAGGCCAAAGACAGAAAAACAACATATACAATTAAATATAAATCTCACAAATGATGTAAAACATATTGAACACGTACCGAACTGAGCGCTCAAACTGTAGTAGTGTCTGAATTCGTCCCCTATTCACTATATAGTGCACTATTTGGGGTGTCGGAGTTCTTTCTCCTTCTTGTGTTTTCTGTCGGTTTATAAAACAACTTCTGGTGAATTTCCGACATCTGCTGGACTGGAGTGTTTAATATACCAACATCTGATTAATCAGTCCTGTTGTCTAACTTTAAAATACTTTAAACTATTTTACAACATTATAAAGGAAAATGAAGTGACAGGTTTTCTATTTCCACAACATAAATGTTTCTATGATTTAGAAGCTCTTTCATACGCTACAAACAGGGTTTGAAATATATTTTTTGGCTCACCGGCCACTGTGATTAGTAGTTTTCCAAGGTCACTAGCCACTCAGCATTTACACTAGCCAAAATCCTTCACCTCGCAAAAAGTGATAAAGGTAACTGGAGACTGTAACTGCATGCATATGTTTGGACATTTTATTTAAACAAGAATGATATGAGTTCAGCAGGCTTAATGGTTTAAGTAACCTATAACATATCCAAAGGCAAACGCCAGTTAGAACAGGAGGAACATTTGTCAATAATTTTTCCATAGTTCATGGAAGTTTCAACCCCTTCAAATTGAACTTGCCAATGAAATTTGACCATCGTTTAACAGTGGCATTTGTAATGACAAGGCCATTAGGTAAGACCATGCTTCACATTACTGTAGTTAGGTTAATGTTGCTAATCTTTTCTAAAAAATAAACTGTAGTGTTTCCTATGAAAAAGCTAATAGCCTAAACACATTTTAAAAACCTTTAACTAAACCTATCACAGTTGAAGCCTAATAAAAATAATGTTTAATAGATTCGCCCTAATAGATTTAAATAGATGAATCTATACAAGTTACCAGTAAGTGATTGTAAAGTTCTCTGTTTCGAGGTGGGAAGGAGGACGCGGGAGTTGGTGTTGCAGTCCACATGAATGTACTTTTATTCTCAGGATTTCAGTCACACTTTTGTCTTTTAACAAGAACTTCAGTTCACACTCATCAGCTTCAGTGATAGCAGTCAACATAAACTCAGAGATTCTACATAAATAGCTTTACAGCGTTCAGCTCCAGTTAGGGTTGTATGTGTGACTCAAACTTTTTCTCCCGGTCCGTCACCGCTGTCACTGAAATTAGACATAGGTGTTTAGAGTCAATAATCACCAGGTGATGGCTCTAACCACTTCCTCTCTCCCCACCACCCGACACACAACTACGTCCCCCTCCACATACCCCCACTGCCCGACACATGCCCGGGCCCTGTCCGGAAAAGTGTTTCCCAAAGGTCCTTCGGGACTAATAAATGGGTTGTATTTTCATGGGTTTGAGTGTCTTGCATCACTCGATACAACCGGTCCCTAATGATCGAAAAATATGGATATGTGAGTGTGACGTCAGACTGGAGCTGCTGGCCATCGATCACCCTCACTTGGTCAAATGCGTGCTTAAGAGTTGCATCACGTGACTGCTCTAGAGGGAAATCCCCCTCCAGGAATTCCCTAAGGGCGGGAATGCCGGAGGATTCTCCTCCTGCGTCACTCTGATGCTGAGCAGCCGTAGACGGCCCGGCTCCGCCTCCCCAGCCATCGTGTGACACATCTCACACACACAGAGACTTCGGTTTACAGGACCCATCCACACATAACACTTTTAATAAACTTTTAAACCCCGGCCAATTTGGTCCCCAAAATCAGTGGATGGGTGAGGCGGGAATTAACCCCGGCCTCCACTATGCTTTTCCCCCCGGAATTGAATAATGGCTGTCACTAGTCGATACTTGTGAACATCACCATGTGCACACCTCACCATCACCTTGTGTTTTGCACCCAAATCCCCGTCATGAACCAAGCCACAGTGAATCGAGGTTTGATTACAGCCAGAATCCACCAGGACTTGGTATGTACGGCCCTTAATTCTTATCAGTATACAATACATCCCTGCTCGATCGGGGCAGTCTGTGGCATGTCGGAGACCCGGACCCACGTCCCCACCTCTATCTCTGGTCCTGGACATGTCCTGGAACCCCGCAACTCCAACAGACCGGCCCAGGCTTCATGGCGTGTAGTGCATCCAGCAGAAGCGGGGCGCCGGTTTGGGTGGAAACACTCAAACCCACTTCCAGGGAGCGGGTATAGGGCGAGAGAGAGGGACAAGAAGGGGAGGCCGCCATGTGGGCTTCAGCCAGATGGACGGCATCATCCACCGACATGGGGCGATGGCACTGGACCATTCCACGGTTCCCTGGGGCAGACAAACGGTCAACCGCTCCAGCACCATCAGATCGATGACATCCTCCATGTCGCGGCCATCCTCAGCTAGCACCCACTTCTAGGAGGCATCACGGAGCTGCTGGGCAAACGTGAACGGGCGGCTGGCTTCGCTCAGGGCAAGGGAGCAGAACCGCTGGCAGTGTTGTTCTGGTGTGTGGCCAACCCGTTGCAGGATAGCCGACTTCAGTTTCGGGTAATCCAGGTGGTCCTCAGTAGGTAACTGCTGCGCCACGAGCTGGGCCTCCCCAGAAAGCAACGGCAGCAGGTGGAGGGCCCATTGTGTTTGTGAGGGATTTGTGTGTTTTCATGAGGACAAGGTGCGGATTCATCGCTGCTTCCGGGGCCACGGCGGAGGACCCACCTGGAGCTAACCAGCTCCGTAAGGCCTGCCTATCCTTGGCCTGAGCTTGAAGGAGCTCTTGGAAGCAGCGCTCCTGGGTGAGGAGAGCTTGATGGTGAATCTCCTGGATGCCAGCTAAGGTACAGATGACTAAGCCCAGCGGTGAGGTGTCCTGTCGTGGCTTCTGCCGCCTCTGTGATAAATCACTCTCAAAGTCTTGGGGTTTTGATGCCAGAAGATAGACTTTATTATCAGAGATAAAAAAGCCGAGTTGTCTGCAGAGCAACTCCAGCATCTGGGTTTATACCCATTTATATACATATAATCTACCAAGGCGTGGTTAATACATTCCACACGTCACCACCATCCATCACATTTTTACTATTTTGTTCTGTGACTCCTGTCTGTTGTTTCTCAAGAAGTGGACAGGAAACCTCCGTGGAGGGGCCTCCCCATATATCTTCTCTAGTGTCAAAACAGGAAACTCAGTTTACCATATGTGAGCACATTCCATTCTACACAGGTCTCTACACAAACACACACAGTAAGATACATGCTTGACCATCAGAAATAATTGTAGAATAAAATGGCTATAATTACATTGATTATACTTGATTAATTTATATTCAACTTTATAAAAATATTCTACAGTCCATGGCGACACACCTTCTTTCCAATCCCGGGTTTCAGCACCAGTGTAAAGTTCTCAGTTTCGAGGTGGGAAGGAGATAGTGGGAGTCTGTGTTGCAGTCCATGTGAGTGTAATTTTATTCTCAGGATTTCAGTCACACGTTTGTCTTTTAACAAGAACTTCAGTTCACACTCATCAGCTTCAGTGATAATAGTCAACATAAACTCTGCTACATAAATAGCTTTACAGCATTCAGCTGTAAAGCATTCTCCAGGTCTGGCGTTCCACCAGCCTTTTAAAGTCCGTCTCCGCTGTCACTGAAATGAGACATAGGTGTTTAGAGTCAATAATCACCAGGTGATGGCTCTTACTGCTTCCTCTTTCCAACTCACAGACACAAGACCACATCCCCCTCCACAGTGATACTGGATTAAAAATATATATTTTAGTAAGGATGATGATGTGTAGGCTATTTTAAAAACTGATGATGTATTTGTCTCCTCTTTACCTTGTCAGTGCTGTTTATAATGTATGTGCTGTCTAGCAGTTAGAGAGGTTTGACTTCCTCCATATAACACTTTATACTAGAATGTTCTCTGTGGAATTAAAATGGGTCACATAAGTTTTGTGTTTTCCACCGGCTGCTGCAATATTGAGTGAAGCCAGACTGCAAGTTTCACTCTGTGCTGTTCTAGCGATCTTATCTCTGGACAAGCTGGTGTGCACTGTGGTGGTTCACATAAAAGTGCAGATTTATGTGCAATACAAAGCACAGTCATCTTTCACTGTGATCACATGTCTCTGTCATCAGACTGATGATTTTATTAAAAGTGCTTCTTAGTATTATGTATCCTAATTTTCACTCACAACAGTCACTAGAATTTACTCAGAATGGTGCCCAAAACAAAAAACATCCAGTGAGCAGCAGTTCTGTAGACGAAAATACCTTGTTGATGAGAGAGGTCAACGAAGAATGGCCAGACTGGTTCGAGCTGACAGAAAGGCTACGGTAACTCGGATAACCGCTCTGTAAAACTGTAGTGAGCAGAATAGCATCTCAGAATGCACAACATGTCGAACCTCGAGGCGGTTGGGCTACAACAGCAGAAGACCACATTGGGTTCCACTTCTGTCAGCCAAGAACAGAAAACTGAGGCTGCAGTGGGCCTACCATCTGTGTACCTCAGCAGAAATCCAGATTTGTCAGACC
This sequence comes from Myxocyprinus asiaticus, assembly GCF_019703515.2. Classification (NCBI taxonomy): domain Eukaryota; kingdom Metazoa; phylum Chordata; class Actinopteri; order Cypriniformes; family Catostomidae; genus Myxocyprinus; species Myxocyprinus asiaticus. Next base: position 43,961,796 of record NC_059371.1, read on the forward strand.
AGGCTATGTTTTTCCAATTGTCTACTGTCCAGTTTTGGTGAGCCTGTGCCCACTGCAGCCTCAGTTTCCTGTTCTTAGCTGACAGTAGTGGTCTTCTGCTGCTGTACCCCATCCGCCTCAATGTTCGACATGTTGTACGTTCCGAAATGCTTTTCTGTGTAGCACTGTTGTAACCCATGTTTATTTGGGTTACTGTCATCTTCCTATCAGTCTGGACCAGTTTTTCCAAAATATTTTCAAGACAATTAGAAAATAATAAAATAAAATATTTTCTGATGTTTTATTTTTCATACACTGGTGGCCAAAAGTTTGGAATAATGTACAGATTTTGTCTTATGGAATGAAATTGGTACTTTTATTCACCAAAGTGGCATTCAACTGATCACAATGTATAGTCAGGACATTAATAACATGAAAAATTACTATTACAATTTGAAAAAAATTTTTAGAACTTCTTAAACTACTTCAGAGAGTTCTCATCAAAAAATCCTCCACTTGCAGCAATGACAGCTTTGCAGATCCTTGTTATTCTAGCTGTCAGTTTGTCCAGATACTCAGGTGACATTTCACCCCACACTTCCTGTAGCACTTGCCATAGATGTGGCTGTCTTGTCGGGCACTTCTCACTCACCTTACAGTCTAGCTGATCCCACAAAAGCTCAATGGGATTAAGATCCATAACACTCTTTTCCAATTATCTGTTGTCCAATGTCTGTGTTCCTTTGCTCACTCTAAACTTTTCTTTTTGTTTTTCTGTTTCAAAAGTGGCTTTTTCTTTGCAATTCTTCCCATAAGGCCTGGGGGGTGACAGATGAACCAGACCAACATGAATATATTTGTGAACTCACATGCTTCGAACAGCAGTTTGCAGTTTAGGAGACCAGACTGATTCTGAACACAACTATACACCTCTGGAAGGTGTAGTAGAAATCTCACTACACCTAGAAAATCTCTTGAAAAGTTTATGTAGGTGCCAAGAAAAAGTCTGCCTTTAAAAGTAAAATTCTCTATCACTTGCCCCTCCAAAAATCCACTTCTCCCAGACGAGCGTTAATGTCGAGCCCTGGTATAGCTAGTATTCAGTGATGCTAACTTTCGTGTCATGTTAGTCCTGCATTATTTGCACTGCAGGATGGTCTCATGCTAATACACAGCTGCACACGCAATAGTATGGTTAGGAGGCACATATGCTTTGTTCACACAGCAGGAAACATTTTTTTCTCAAATTAGATTTTTTATATTGTTCAAACTGAAGGTTGTATGTGGACAGATCACTTTTGCAAGCAGGTCCACATTAGTCACTAGTTGTAGTAAAGATGCAAACTTGCATATGTTCACCATGCATGAGTGTTTAGCAATAGATGTTTAGCCATTGTTTGTTTTACATGAGGGCAGTATCCAAAAATATCACCTTGATACAACTTAATGTCAAAATGATTTTTTATAGTGAAATTCAGTCTTTGGATTTATTATCATCATCATTATTTACTTGAGAACATTGGACCCAAAGCTGATTCTTGTTCAGTGTGACTACTTGGGTGATACGTTTCCTCCCCGTCTAGGGGTGGGGGAAGAAAACTAACAAATGATAAATAATACAGGGGGCCTGGGTAGCTCAGTGGTAAAATACGCTGGCTACCACCCCTGGAGTTCGCTAGTTCGAATCCCAGGGCGTGCTGAGTGACTCCAGCCAGGTCTCCTAAGCAACCAAATTGGCCCGGTCGCTAGGGAGGGTAGAGTCACATGGGGTAACCTCCTCGTGGTCGCTATAATGTGGTTTGTTCTTGGTGGGGCGCATGGTGAATTGAGCATGGTTGCCGCGGTGGATGGTGTGAAGCCTCCACACGCGCTATGTCTCCTTGGCAACGCGCTCAACAAGCCACGTGATAAGATGCACGGGTTTACTGTCTCAGACACGGAGGCAACTGGGATTCGTCCTCCACCACCCGGACTGAGGCGAATCACTATGTGACCACGAGGACCTAGAGCACATTGGGAATTGAGCATTCCAAAATTGGGAGAAAAAGGGGAAAAAAATCCCAAAATCCCATTTTTTTTAATTTATTTTTTTTAAATGAAACGTATATGGAGGTCTTCACTCCTCTCCCATCCAATAACAACCACAACAGGTTACAATAAGTTACAAGTTTATTTTCTTCAATGAACACAAAATGAAGCATTAAGACTTCAAGAGGGCACAAGGCCAAAATACTAAACAAAAGGAGTCTAGCTGAAGGGAGGCACAAACTACTTACCCTTACAAATAAAGAAATAGAAAATTAACAACAGAAATCTAGTCTCACTCCCTATCTAGCCATAAACAGGAGAAAACAAGGTTAACAACAAAAATGGCGTCCACCTCTCTACTGCTTCCATAAATGTTAATGGGTGGAAATAAGCACACACCCAACAAAGGACTTTATACTTACAAGGCTGGAAGAAAAGTAACTGTTTATCATAGAATGCAACTTCAAGTTCTTATTAACAACAGCACCTAAACACCAGAGCTACACATTCTGGGGCAGGAGGAAAGAGTCTCTTCTAGCTGACTTTCCACCTCAGCTTTATCCACATGTTCTCATGATGTCCACCAATCAGAGCAACTCAGCACTTGACCTTAATCATTGGCAGCTGATGTCAATTAATCTAGTTGGGAAGATGACAGAGAGAGAGAATACAAGGAAAAACAAGACAACAGAAAATATACAAACACTGTATAATCAATATACATCAACCGCTACATCCACAGACGTAATAAGGAAATAAATAAATTCATAATAAAGAAATATGTCCTGGGACGTATCAACGGGCAATTCTTTTTTTCATGTTTCTATAAAGAACTTTCTGAGATGAAACTTTCCCCACATGAAGAGCAGTGGTATGGTTTTTCTCCAGTATGAATTCTCTCATGTGTTTTCATGTTTTGTGACAGAGTGAAACTCTTTCCACAGTGTGAGCACTTGTATGGTTTCTCTCCAGTATGGATTCTCTTGTGTCTTTTTAGGTTATCTGACTGAGTGAAACTCTTTCCACAGTGTGAGCACTTGTATGGTTTCTCTCCAGTATGAATTCTTTGGTGCTGATTCAAGCTGCTGGCTGTAGTAAAGATCTTCCCACATTCAAAGCACATATGAGCTCCCACACTGGTATGTATTTTCTGGTGCTCTTTAAAATAGTACAGTTGTACAAAACTCTTTCCACAAAATGAACACTTGTAAGGTTTCTCTTTTGTGTGAGTTTTCAGGTGTGTTTTTAGATACTGTGCCAGAACAAATGTTTTCCCACACTTATCACATTCAAATGGTCTTTCTCCAGAGTGAAAGCGAAGATGATTCTTGAGATGGTGTACATATGCAAAACTCTTCCCACACTGATGGCACGTGTAAGGCTTCTCACCAGTATGAACTCTAATGTGTTTATTAAGATTGCCTTTAAGTGTGAAACTCTTTCCACACTGATGGCATGTGTAAGGCTTCTCTCCACTATGAACTCTCATGTGTCTTTTAAGATGGCTTTTACATGTGAAAATCTTTCCACACTGAGAGCAGGTGAAAGATTTCGTGGCTGCTCTTCTTCGAGGATGTTTTGGTGAGAAATTATTTTTATTCTTTGAGCCACTCAAAGACTTTTTCTCCAGTTCATTCAGCTCTTCATGTTTCTCTTTCACTTCCATCAGCTCTGCAATGAACACAGTAAATTGATAACAAAAACAAATCTAGACAAAAATAAAAATCAAAAATCAAATTGAACCCCAATATAATGGCAGATCAAACCTCAGTACTATTTCATTTATTTTAGGTAACTATGTTTTTATTAAAAGGTAAATAATTATACCATCTATTCTGATTAATAATTAACTTTTATGATTATAGTCATTTATAGCAGTTGATAGAGGTGTCAAAATGCAAAATCTGACAAAGAGATTTATTATTATCGTTACTATATTATTACACAATGTGATACAGATACAGTCTCAGATTACACAAACCTTCACACGAGAGATGTGGAGCATGTGAGATTGAAGGGGAAAAAGTGCACTATGAAATTAAGAAAGATGGTTGGATGGATGCTGCTGAGTTCTGCTTTCTATGTCATTATTCATTAGAGTTTTAGTAGAATTAACTAAAATATTGCTTGTATTTCTCCATAAAATGTGTTATTTACTAGGGATGTGCACAGTTACCATTTTTAACAGTTGATTAACCGTAAAGTTCACACTGTTAAGCGTTTTTCCATCGGGACACGGGAATAAAGAAATGTTTTTCCTCAAACACTACTCAAAATAGCACCAAATCATGTGCACAGTGAGCAATGAGCTGAAATAGCACAATAAATAAATCTTCAAATGATGAAATCTCACATTAAAGTCAAACAAAAATAATCAAACTGTCACTGCCTGTGTGCGCTCTGCCTGGGCAGGTTCATATATCTGTGAGTCAACAAAGCCTCTTTTGAGTGCTTTGATTTTTAAAATTTAAAAAAAATGTTTTTACAATACCTTTACTTGGTGTCGAAAAATGCTGCGATCCTGTGTGAGACGCTGAAAGAAAAAACATTGAGATTCAGTGCAACAGTCAAAGATGTTCGTCCAGCACGTGTTAACAGTATACAGAAAAACAGTGCAGACACATTTGAACAGCCCATAACTCACCCTATTCTTGAAAAACTGACCCAAACCCTGCCGGGAAAACCCGAAGGTTTGTTGGAACTCATCAAGTTCAGGTCGGGTTGAAGACTGCACTTCATGTGTAGAATAACTGAATAGTGATTTTGGTATTCGAATAGTGGTGCGTTGAACAGTTAACCAGATGTCGTCTATCCATTCACATCCCTTTTATTTACCACAAATAGAACACAGCCTAAATAAACATTTTCCAAGTCAAGTCAAATTTATTTGTATAGCGCTTTTCACAACAGGCATGTTTCAAAGCAGTTGTACATGAAATTATGCTATAACAGAAAATGAATGAATATAATGCCAATATTAGTTATAAATGTTTAGAACTATTAGTGGTTAAAATTAGTAAACTAAGTAAGTGATGTGGGTCAATGATCAAATAAAATGATTTTGTATTAGTTTTAGTGTTAAAGTCCTTGAAGTCTTGCCGAATTAACTGAGGAAATACACGTAGATGCATTGTCCTTTGATTTTGGCCAATGAAGGCTTTTGTAAGTGATTAATTGATTTTCTATGTAGTTTAAGAGCGTGTTGTCCCTCCTTTGACCAAGTTGATATAGGTATCATTCAGTGAGGAGTATCACAGTCCAGCTGGAAGCTTATGGCAGGTCATTTTGGTGAACTCCATCCTGAGCCCATGATTCAGACAGTGGCTCATGAAGAATCCCATGTATTGAATTAGCATCAATTCATCCACTGTGAAGTCTGTCTTAGTAGAATGAAGTCAAGTCTGGCTGGCACATGCAGCAGTTGTTCATCATCACTCAGCGACACAGTGGGAATCGGACATTAGGCAGGACCGGAGATGGATCTGGCAGGCTCTGGTAACCTCTAGATATCATTCAGAGGTTTAGACGAAAAGAAATAGAATCAAATTGGTGTAGATGCAATTCAATTTAAAGCAGATTTTAAGAATAAGAGAAGTGTTTTTGGTTCCGGCAGACCTAACTAATGCAGCATAACTATGAATTGAGGGATAAATTACATGTATGCCTGGCTGAATAGATAAGTCTTTAGTCTAGACTTAAACTGAGAGAGTGTGTCTGAGTTCCGAACACTGCTAGGAAGACTATTCCATTGTTTAGGAGACAAATATGAAAATTATATCCCTCCTTTTGTGGATTTTGATATTCTCTGTATTGTTAACAGGCTGGAGTTTTGCAATCGTAGTAAGCGCGATGGATTATAGCGTGATTTGGTCACCAAAGTACTCTGGAGCTTGACCATTCAAAGCTTTGTAAGTAATTAACAGAATTTAAAAATACGAAACTTTTGATCGCATTTCTTGGTTCTAGTTAGCACTCTCGCTGTTGCATTTTGAACTAACCAAAGTTTATTTATTAAGCCTGCAGGACATCTACCTAGTAATGCATTACAATAATTTAGGCTTGAGGTCATGAACGCATGAATTCGTTTTTTGGCATCAAAAACAGATAGCATGTGTCGTAACTTAGCAATACTTCTGAGGTGGAAGAATGCAGTTCTACAAATATTGGAAATATGTTTCAAAAATGTGATTGCCATTAAATATCACACCTACATTTTTTGCTGTAGAAGTTGACGTTACAGTACATCCACCAAGAGTCAGATTATATTTTAGCATTGTATATTTTGAGGTTTTTGTTCCAATATTAGTACTTCTGTTTTATCAAATTTGAGTAAAGGAAATTTCTAGCCATCCACTCTTTGATATCATTTATACACAAATTGTGAAATTTCGTCGGGTTTCGAGGAAATATAAAGTTGGGTATCGTCGTCATAACAGTGAAAACTAATTCCATGGATCCTGATGTCTCCCAGGGGAGCATATAAAGGGAGAAAAGCATAGGCCCTAAAACTGATCCCTGTGGCACTCCATACTTAACTTTAATTTGATTTGACAGTTCATCATTTACGTAGCGGTGATAGGACCTAAACCAAGCTAATTCTTGTCCACAATAGGGCTGGGTGATATGTAAAACATATTATAGCGATAATCGCCATAAAAAACATCGCAATATCAATAATCAAAATAAGCATAATAAATTCACTTGTGTTCCCAAAATAATGCTGCCAAATGTGTGTTCTTATCGAATTTGTGTTTGAATTGCGTTTTGGTAATACAGTTAATGCTGCCTAAAGAAAAGAAAACAAAATTTTAGGTTCAAGGTGAATGTGTCTTGGATTACTTTATGATATAATAACTTTCGTCTTTGTTTCTTAAAAAGAAAGATATATATTACTGAAATTGCAGAGTTGTGTTCACAATGCATGCTAACCGTGTGGAAATAAAGCAAACTAAATTCACAGCATCATTTGCAGCATTCTCCTAGCCAACATTATTCTTGCAAACAGTTTTCAGATGAATGAAACAGAGAAAAAAAGGTAAAACTCTTTACATGCGCTTGCTCCACGAGACTTGTTCTGCACGCCTCAGGTCAAACAACGAATCAGACACCAGCATTGACGGCTTTTCTTTTGTCTGTTCTTAAAAATATAATAAATTGTGTTTCTTCAAGCGTATGTCTTTGTGACTAACAGCATTTCTTGTCATGTGCCACTCCGAGAGGTCTTAAGAGTTCGCCTGCCTGTTGCTAGTAGATGACCAAAATTACCTGAGCAAGAAATACATTTGGATGAGGAGCTCACAAACTCGATTCAGCCTCATTAGATTTTGCAGGTGGCGGGTGCTAGTTTCACACCCTGGCCACTGTTTAATATATTTAGCGACTTCCCAAATCCATGATTTTGCCATTTCCTGATATTGTCGATCATAGTCTGTACGCAATCGGCATTGGGATCTTTGTAAGACATTGTCAATATCCGATTACCTCGTCCTATCACCCAGCCCAAGTCCACAAATGCCAACATAATTCTCAAGCCTATCCAAGAGAATGTCATAATCTATGGTGTCGAAGGCAGCACTAAGATCTAAAAGCACTAGAAGAGAAATGCATCCACGATCAGATGATAAGAGCAAGTCATTTGAAACTGATAAATGCAGTCTCTGTACTATGATGGGGCCTAAATCCTGACTGAAACTTTTCATATTTACCATTTCTCTGTTGGGACATAGTTGGGAGGACACTACCTTTTCTAGAATTTATGACATAAATGGAAGATTTGAAATCGGTCTATAATTAGCCAATTCTCCTGGATCAAGCTGTTTTCTTGATAAGCAGTTTGATAACTGCCAGTTTGGAATTTCTTGGGAAAAGCCCTTGGGATAATAAGGAGTTAATAATATGGTATTGGGTCTAATATACATGTTGTTGATTTTGATGTTTTGATCATTTTTGTTCGCTCTTCCTGACCTATAACAGCAAAGAATTGAAGTTACTCATAGGGAATAAATTTAGTCTGCTGGGGTGCTGTGACAGACAGATGTGTAATTCCAATTTTGTTTCTGATGATTTCAATTTGATCATTAAATAAATTCATGAAGTCATTACTACTATGCTGCGACTGAATATTTGGTTCAGTAGAAGTTTTCTTCTTAACCAATTTAGCCACAGTACTGAATAAACATCTAGGATTGTTGTGAATATTTTCTATGAGTTTGCTCAAATATGCAGACCTGGCAGTTTTTAGAGTCTGTATTTTTCCATGCACCGCAAAATATCTCTAATTTTGCATTCTTCCACTTACACACCATTTTCTGAGCTGCTCTCTTGAGAGCATGAGTGTGATCATTGTACTATTGTGTAGGATTTTTCTCTTTAACTTTCTTTAATCGAAGGGGGGTGACACTCCAGCCAACCTCCATCCCCTTAAAACTATCTGTCTGCTGATCATGACACTGGTTAGGACCCAACTCTTTGTGTGTCTATTCTCTAAATCGATGACTGCCCCAAATGAAACCTGAGTGCCCAATACGTCACACACAAAACTCTGAACCTTCAACCAAAACTCCTGGATCTTAACACACCACCAAAAGACATGGGTTATGTCTCCATCCTCTGATTGGCATCGCTAGCAGGTGGGTGTATCTTTAAGACCAAGCCTATACAATCTAGAGGGGGTCCAATAGAATCGATGTAAAATCTTGAATTGCATAAAACGCACCCTTGCGTCTCTAGATGCAGACCTTACATTTTTAGTCTCCTGGCCCACTCTTCCTCATCCAATACCAAGTTTAAATCTTTCTCCCATAGTCTCTTGATAGAAGTTAAAGCTCTGTCCCCCAGACTCTGAATTAGCAGGGAGTAATTCACTGATGCCTCATGACCTTTTCCAAAAGCTGTAATCACCCCTCCCAGAGTGTCTGCCACTTTAGGGGGTGTATGCTACTCCCAAAAATAGGACAGAGCAGGTTGCGCAGCTGTAAATACCTAAAGAACTGAGATCTGGGAATCCCAAAATGTTTAACCAAATTTTCAAAGGATCTCAACACTCCGCTCTCATATAGGTCACCGAGTGTAGTAACCCCCCTCACAATCCACCCTGATCAGCAGAAAGGGGACTCACTAATATATAATTATGGGTTCAGCCATATGCTCGAGGCAACATTTAAATAAATGTCCAGATTAAACACTCTGGACACTTTTGCCCATACCAAGTGCAAATGCGAGATAATGGGGTGTAACTTAACTTCTCCAGTTTGTTTGATAGAAAGGCTTTGTAATGGCAAAATAAGGGCAAGAACTTCCTGTTCAATACAAAACCAGGGAGGGGCTCTCTCAGGTGGATGCGACCAATGAGCCAAATGTCTAAGACTGTACACATAATAATAAAACTAAATCTTGGGTAGGCCTAGCCCTTACCAGAAGAGCTATGGCCCCGAATAAACCCCACCTGATCTATATGTATAAGAGATGTCATAACTTTAATCGGTTAGCCAAAATTTTTGACAATATTTTAACGTCTAGCTGGATGAGGGAAATTGGATGGTAACTCTTACACTTGCTTGGATCTTTGTCCTTTTTAAGAATCAGACTGATCCGGGTTTGCGTCATGGTTGGCAGAAGCTTTCCATTCTTTAATGATTCCGTATAAATTTCTAGCAAAAGTGGAGACAATTCTGTAGCATAAGATCTAAAAAACTCAGCGGCAAAGCCATCTGGCCCTGGAGCCTCGCCTGTAGGCAAGACCTTAATTACCTCACCAAGCTCCTCCAAGGTTATCTCAGAATCAAGATAATTTTTTGCTCATTCGTCAGTTTAGGGAGTTCTAATAGTTCCACAAAGTTTCTAATATCTTCATCAATAGACGAAGACGTATAGAGATCAAGATAGATTTCTTTAAAAACATTATTAATATCAATGGCTGAGGTAAATATTTCACCACCAGCAGATTTCACTGAGGGAACAGTAGAAACAGACTCCCTCTGCTTTATATATCTAGCCAAAAGCTTCCCTGCTTTGTCCCCCAACTCAAAGTATCACTGTCTTGCCCTGAATAGCCAAAACTCCACCTTCCGTGACAAAATAGTATTATATCTGTATTTCAATTGGGTCAATTCTCTGAGGCCATCAGACGACATTCGGCACTTCAGCTCTGCCTCTGCACTTCTCGTGCTTTGGATTTTTTGATGAATGAGGCATACTGTATGATCTGACCCCTAAGAACCACCTTAAGTGCCTCCCAAGCCACACCCACAGAGGATACTGAGGACCAGTTGGTCTCCATATAAACATTGATTTCAGCCTTTAACATTTGTTGGAATTCACGATTTTGCAAAAGGGAAACATTAAAGTGCCAACTATATGATTTACTTTTCTCTGTATGTGGCAACACCTCTAAACTCACCAGGGCGTGATCTGAGACTAAGATGTTTCCAATTGAGCTATCAACAACAGATGAAATGAGGGACTTATATACATAAAAAAAATCTATTCTAGAATAAATCTTATGGACTGATGACATTTATTTTATAGTCTCTACTGGATGGGTTCAGAAGTCTCCAAATATCTGTAAGATCAAGGTTTTTACACATCCTGTGAAGCGTCAATGTTGCTCTAGGGGGCTTACACACTTTTGCTTCACTATGATAAAGGACTGAGTCTATCAATAGATTAAAGTCTCCTCATAATATTATATCATGAGGGGTGCCAGTGGCTTGCAACATCCCTTCAAGATCTATAAAAAAGCCCTGATCATCAGCGTTAGGTGCGTAAATATTAGCCAAAATCAGATTTTGCCACTGAATTTCTGCTAAAACAATAATGACTCTTCCTAATTTATCATTAATCTGTTTGAGATATTGGAATTGTAGATATTTACTTATCAATGTAATGACTCCCCTGCTCTTACTTGAGCCAGCACTAAAGAAAATATGTCCACCCCATATCTTCCCAAATTTTTCAGCTTCCTGTGGGGAAAGATGCGTTTCTTGAAGAAACACTATTTTTCTTATGCTTAAGAAGAGAAATAACTTTCCTTCTTTTCATGGGGTGCCCCAACCCATTCACATTCCATGTGGAGAGAGACAATCCACTCATATTAACATCTGACATTTTGACATATTAGAAAAAAATAGATTGTGTATAAAAAATTAAATTATAAAGAACACATTCAACATTAATGCAACAATCAAACCCCGAACCAAACAAACAGAAAAAAAAAGTGCATTAACCCCACGCACGACAGCGCCAACCGGCGTCCATCCTTCTAAACTCAAACAGTCCATGTACGCCTATGAGAGCCCCGTGACAACTTTGCCTTCGGATTGCTCAAGTCCGGTGTTTCTATAAAATTTTGTAAAACAGAATTACACAACAGAAGATAATCTATAAAACAAACTCCAGCCAATAGGTGGGATAAACACAAAGAACATGTAGATTCATCCACATAGCCAGCCCATTCAACTACTACATGAGTGCAATAAATGACCCAATCAATCAAATGTCCTACAAGAAATACTCCATAAAACAAACTCCAAAAACTGGAGGCGAAGCACAAAGAATGTGCAGAGATTAATCCACAACTCTGTCCCGAAGGAGTGTTGCTACACAAAACAAGCTCCAGCCACTAGGCGGAACCAGCACAAAAAGAAACAAAAAAAGGCTCAGCTTCCTCGGATGTTCAGTGAGTCAGGCTCACTTGGCTGCATATGAGAACCACAAATAACTTACTCAGTCATTGACTTTATGAAGGACCATGCTTGCTGGGGACATGTACAGGTGCATCTCAATAAATTAGAATGTCGTGGAAAAGTTCATTTATTTCAGTAATTCAACTCAAATTGTGAAACTCGTGTATTAAATAAATTCAATGCACACAGACTGAAGTAGTTTAAGTCTTTGGTTCTTTTAATTGTGATGATTTTGGCTCACATTTAACAAAAACCCACCAATTCACTATCTCAAAAAATTAGAATACATCATAAGACCAATAAAAAAACATTTTTAGTGAATTGTTGGCCTTCTGGAAAGTATGTTCATTTACTGTATATGTACTCAATACTTGGTAGGGGCTCCTTTTGCTTTAATTACTGCCTCAATTCGGCGTGGCATGGAGGTGATCAGTTTGTGGCACTGCTGAGGTGGTATGGAAGCCCAGGTTTCTTTGACAGTGGCCTTCAGCTCATCTGCATTTTTTGGTCTCTTGTTTCTCATTTTCCTCTTGACAATACCCCATAGATTCTCTATGGGGTTCAGGTCTGGTGAGTTTGCTGGCCAGTCAAGCACACCAACACCATGGTCATTTAACCAACTTTTGGTGCTTTTGGCAGTGTGGGCAGGTGCCAAATCCTGCTGGAAAATGAAATCAGCATCTTTAAAAAGCTGGTCAGCAGAAGGAAGCATGAAGTGCTCCAAAATTTCTTGGTAAACGGGTGCAGTGACTTTGGTTTTCAAAAAACACAATGGACCAACACCAGCAGATGACATTGCACCCCAAATCATCACAGACTGTGGAAACTTAACACTGGACTTCAAGCAACTTGGGCTATGAGCTTCTCCACCCTTCCTCCAGACTCTAGGACCTTGGTTTCCAAATGAAATACAAAACTTGCTCTCATCTGAAAAGAGGACTTTGGACCACTGGGCAACAGTCCAGTTCTTCTTCTCCTTAGCCCAGGTAAGATGCCTCTGACGTTGTCTTTGGTTCAGGAGTGGAATACAACAACTGTAGCCAAATTCCTTGACATGTCTATGTGTGGTGGCTCTTGATGCCTTGACCCCAGCCTCAGTCCATTCCTTGTGAAGTTCACCCAAATTCTTGAATCGATTTTGCTTGATAATCCTCATAAGGCTGCGGTTCTCTTGGTTGGTTGTGCATCTTTTTCTTCCACACTTTTTCCTTCCACTCAACTTTCTGTTAGCATGCTTGGATACAGCACTCTGTGAACAGCCAGCTTCTTTGGCAATGAATGTTTGTGGCTTACCCTCCTTGTGTAGGGTGTCAGTGATTGTCTTCTGGACAACTGTCAGATCAGCAGTCTCCCCCATGATTGTGTAGCCTAGTGAACCAAACTGAGAGGCCATTTTGAAGGCTCAGGAAACCTTTGCAGGTGTTTTGAGTTGATTAGCTGATTGGCATGTCACCATATTCTAATTTTTTGAGATAGTGAATTGGTGGGTTTTTGTTAAATGTGAGCCAAAATCATCACAATTAAAAGAACCAAAGACTTAAACTACTTCAGTCTGTGTGCATTGAATTTATTTAATACACGAGTTTCACAATTTGAGTTGAATTACTGAAATAAATGAACTTTTCCACGACATTCTAATTTATTGAGATGCACCTGTAAGTACTTTACGGCCATCCTTAGTATCTATTCTCAATTTGGCCCGGGAACATCAGTGCAAAAGCGACCTTCCGTAGATGTAAGAGTTTCTTGCATTCCTTGAATCAATCACGTTTGTCTCTTGTCAAATTCGCAATGTCTGGAAACAATAAAATGCTTTGGTTCTTCCAAGAAAGCCTTCCTTTACTCCTCGCCTCGTGTAACACAAGATTTTTATCGGGTGATCTCATCCGAATTGATCGGGGCATGTCTCCCTCAGTGGATCGCCAAACCAGGACCTTGTGAGCTCGTTCGATTTCCAGCTTATGGCCTGTTATGTCAAGCAGATTCAGAAAGAGCCGGTCCAGGAATTCCACCATATTCTGACCCTCTGCTCCTTCAGGAATTCCAAAAATTCGGACGTTATTCCACCGGTTACGATTTTCCATATCCTCAGATATCCATTTCCCAGACGCACTGCAGATCTGCTTTGGTCGCTAGCGGATTAGCAGATAATTCCCTCTCCGATGACTCCAGATAATCGATCCGTTTCTCAATATCCGCCATTCTTGTAACAGTCTCAGTGAATTTCATCTCCATGGCCATGATCGATCAACATATTGCAGCAAGATCCTCCAGGTCAGCAATGACCTTCGTCAGCATTGCCGATATGTTCAACAATTGTCGCCGAATGTCTTTCACCTCTCTGGCCAAACTGACTCCCTGGCTTGAGGCCTCCGGAGGGGCATCAGCTTGAGCACGTAAGTGTCTTTTAATGTCTCCAGAGCCTGAGGATTTTGAATTCTTTGACATATTGTCTTGCTAGAACAGTTATAGATTAGGGTGTATCGAATCTCAATGGTTTATGACACAAAAAGTATCAAAACTAGCAAAGTGCGCAGTGCTTGCCGTTCACACGTCTGAACATTGCATGGCATCACGTGACTCAGTGAGGCTATCTTTACCATCAACTTTAACAGTTGAAAGAATAGTTCTACCTGAATGACAACTTTGCATAGATTGGGTTACCTTTGCTAAGCGCAGCATACATGAGATGAGGTAATGATCTGAGATATCATCGCTCTGCGGCAGAATTTCTATATTATCAACATCAATTCCATATGACAAAATTACATCTAACGTATGATTTTGGCGATGGTTGGACCTGTCACATTTTGTCTAACCCCAACAGAGTTGAGAATATCAATAAATGCTAATCCCAGTGTATCAAACACAAAGATTTTTTATTTATTTCTGACGATGTCACATTAAGCATTATCAGTTCAAAAGAATTAAACGTGCTGAGTGACTCCAGCTATGTCTCCTAAGCAAACAAATTGGCCTGGTTGCTAGGGAGGGTAGAGTCACATGGGGTAACCTCCTCATGGTTGATATAATGTGGTTTGTTCTTGGTGGGGCACGTGGTGAGTTCAGCGTGGATGCCGCGGTGGATGGCGTGAAGCCTCCACATGCACTATGTCTCCATGGCAACACGCTCAACAGGTCACGTGATAAGATGCGTGGGTTGACGGTCTCATACGCAGAAGCAACTGGGATTCGTCCTCCACCACCCGGATTGAGGCAAATCACTATGTGACCACGAGGACTTAAAAGCACATTGGGAATTGGGCATTCCAAATTAGTGAGGAAAAGGAAAAAAAAAATATCACTGTAAATTGTAGCAACACCTCCTCCTCCACCTTTCAGGTGAGGCTCATGTTTATAACAATAACCTGAGGAAGTAGACTCATTTAAACTAACATATTCATCTGTTTTAATCCAGGTTTCAGTCAAACAGAGTAAATCCAAATTATGATCTGTAATCATTTAATTTACAATTGGTGATTTGGATGAAAGTGGCCTTATGTTTAGTAGCCCTACCTTTATATGATGTTTACCTTCAGTTTTTTTTTTTTTTTTCAAGTTTGACATCAATCAGATTTTTTTCTAAATTACTTAATGAGGGTTTTGTGTTTGGTTGTTCGGGGAACAGACACAGTCTCTTTATGATATACAGGTGATTCACTCTCTATGTGTTGTAATTTATGTGACCTGTGTGATGTCTAAAGGCAGCTAGCAGACATTCGGATTAGCCAGTTTGTCTGCTTCCTGACCTGGGCCCCAGTTAGTCAAATACTATCACTATTAAGATTATGAGCCATATTACTAGAGAGGAGAGCAGCATCTTCCCTGGAGTCCATCTCTCTTTAGCATGTCAGGTCTTCCCAAAAACTCTTCCAATTGTCAATGAATCCTATGCTATTCGCCAGACACCACTCACACATCCAGCCATTCATTTACATTTATGCATTTGGCAGACGCTTTTATCCAAAGCAACTTACAGTGCACTTATTGCAGGGACAATCCCCCTGGAGCAACCTGGAGTTAAGTGCCTTGCTCAAGGACACAATGGTGGTGGCTGTGGGGATCGAACCAGCAATGTTCTGATTACCAGTTATGTGCTTTAGCCCACTCCTCAAATGCAGCCACCCTCCCCATTTCCACACACCACTCCGAAAAAGAGGGCGCTCCATTTTACTTCCAACCCCTTAAAATTATTTGCCTGCTGATCATGATACTGGTCAGAACCCAATTTATGTGATTATCCCCCAAATTTATGACAAAGCAATGTCCTTCATAAAGTCAATGGAATGAGTAAGTCATTGTGTGATGCAGCTGAGTGGACCTGACTCACTGAACATTCACTTGTTCATCCGAGGAACTGAGCACCTTCTTTGTTTCTTTTTGTGCTGGTTCCATCTAGCTGCTGGTGTATGTTTTGTGGAGTAACACGCCTTCTGAACAGTTTATGGATGAATCTGCATGTTATTTGCCTCCTATTTGTTGGAGTTTGCTTTCTGGAATATTTCTTGCAATCACTGGATTTCCTGCTTACTTATACTCCCATACAGTTCCTTGAGTGCCTGGTCTGTGTTGGCTTGTGGCAGAATGTACACAGCTGTGATAATGACCGCTGTGAATTCCCTTGGTTGCCAGAACGGTTGACAAGAAGCATGATAAATTCCAGATCAGGAGAGCAGAAAGACTTGATAGAATGTGCGTTACTCTGATCACACCAGGATTTGTTGATCATAAAATATACAACACCTCTGCTTTTACCTGAGAGGTCTTTCGCTCTATCCACTCAGAGCACAGAGAACCCCACAGGTTCGATGGCTAAGTCTGGAATCTCTGCAGACATCCAAGTTTCTGTAATGCAGATAATGCAGCAGTCCCTCATCTCTCATTGGAAAGAGATCCGTGCTCTCAGCTCGCAGAGTGTGTTGTCCAGAGACTGAAAATTTGCCAGTAGAATACTGGGTAGCGGGGGACGATTTGCATGATGTCTTACTCTGATGAGAACGCCGGCTCTCCTTCTGCTTTTCCTTCTGCGTTTCCACGGCCGGGCATCCCGGACAAAGGGCTCCGCTGGCATTAAAGTCCAGTTTACGGTGTGCTATTGCAGAGCCAATGTCCAAAAGTGTTTGTCTATCGTAGACAATAAGACAGACAACATCCAAGACAAAAAACATAAGAATTGTAGACAACTGCAATGATGGCATCCACCTCAGGTACAGAACTGATGGGAAACTCTACAAGCCAAAGCACCTATGAGCTGTCACTAAAGTGAAGGAAACTGTTATCAGAGGCTTTCTCTTCATTGATGACTGCACCCTCAATACCTCCTGAGAACAAAAGATGCAGTTGGAGATGGACCATTTCTTTTTGGCCTGTGACAACTTTAGTCTCACCATTAACACCACAAAGAGTGAAGTCATGTACCAGCCTGCTCCAGAAAAGCATTATCAACAACCACATTTCGTAGTGAAGGGACAGGACAGCTATCTGGCCACACACTCTACAGGACAGTCAACATAGATGCAGAGATCAACAAAAGGATCTCCAAAGCAAGTGTTGCCTTTGGGAGACTTCACGAGAGCAAATGGGAATGCCGGGGAATCAGCCTAACCACCAAGCTTATGGTCTACACTGCCGTGGTACTCACTACCGTCCTATACGCTTTTAGACCTGGACCATGTATAGCATATATGGATTCATGTTGTTTATGCCAAATTCTGACCCTACCATCTGCATGTCGCAGAAGAAATTTAAATTCTTCAGAACATGCTATGTTTCTCCAATTGTTTACTGTCCAGTTTTGGTGAGCCTGTGCCCACTGCAGCCTCAGTATCCTGTTCTTTGCTGATGGTAGTGGTACTAGGAGGGGTCTTGTGCTGCTGTAGCCCATCCGCCTCAATGTTTGATGTGTTGTATGTTCAGAAATGCTTTTCTGTATGGCATTACTGTAATGTTGTTATGTGGGTTACTGTCACCTTTCTGTCAGCTTGGTCTGGCCATTATCCTCTGACCTCTGTAATTAACAAGCTATTTTCGCCCACAGAATTGCTGCTCGCTGGATGTTTTTTCCCCCCGCACCATTCTATATACACTCTAGAGACTGTTGTGTGTGTGTGAAAACCCCAAGAGATCAGCAGTTACTGAGATACTCAAACCACCCCGTCTGGCACAAAAAATCATCCCACGGTCAAAGTCAGTTAAATCAGATTTCCTACCCATATTGATGTTTGGTCTGAACAGCAACTGAACCTCTTGACTATGTCTTTGTGATTTGATGCATCGAGTTGCTGCTAGATGATTGGCTGATTAGATATTGGCATCAACAAGCAGGTGTACAGATGTACCTAATAAAGTGGTCAGTGAATGTATATCATGAAGCCCCAGAAATGAGAGTGGGAATGCAACTGGCCCTGTCATGCCCTCATTTGCCCAGATTATGAAAACATGGCTACTAACACTGCATGCATGATCCAACACAAATTTTGTGTGACTAAAATATGTCTGTTATTAGCCAATATTCAGATTTTACTCACCAGAGACTAAGTTGTGTAGTGGTGAAAAATAATTTAAAGACCACTATCCTTTTACTGAATAAGAAGCTGGTAAATAAGCTGGATCCAGCCAAGACTTTGATTCAACCCCGTCTTTAACTGCGTGCTGTGTCTCGTGAGCATGCACTCTGAAGGAAATTTACCTTATTTGGCTGCAGTGGGTCCTGAGGTGTTGTGGACTGCGGTGTCACCAATCGTTTAGCTGAGCCACCATATGTCATATACATTACATTTAACGATGTCAACTCTGATTGATTAAACTTTTCAACAGACTGTTCTAACAAGATTTTCCGTTTTACAGCATCAACAGACCAGTGCAAGATGCCTTTTGGATATCTGTTGAAAGGTAAAAGTGTTGCAAAACTCAAAGCTTGTAGAGTTGAATTTGAGAACTTGTACAGTAAATGTGTAGAAGTCAATACACATTATAAAAATAAAAGTTTACTTTTGGCTCGTTCTGTGTATTGTGTCCAAAGATGAGATCCACATAGTCCATTTTTATTTCATGTCTCTTTGAAAACATCCTTTCTGTTATTTACAGTCAGTTGGTGATTAAAAAATAAACATGAATTCTTATCAAACATTTAACAGAGAAGGGGAAAAAACACCATGCAATTTCTTTCTCTTTATTGTGCACTCATTCATATTGTTTTACCAAGTGTATAATCTGAAAAAGAACTTTAAATTAACTTTTGACTCGTGAACTATCACTTTAAAGCAGTCTTTTTAAAGAGAGCAAATTAGGACTTTAAGCAGAAACCCAAATCCAGAGTCACTGTTCCTGAAGGACTGTAATGACTTTTTTAAATTAAAATGTTACCTTTTTAAAAGACAACTGAACACTTCTAAAATGACAATAAAGACAGCTGGAAAAAAATCATTTGTGTGACTTTTGAGTGATAAAACTCATCTGGTAACAGATTCTGACATGACAGTTGATTGTCATGAAAGTGTAAAACAACATTAAAGAAACATACCTGAAGGAATAAAATCATCTTCATCACTCTGTTGTTCCTCTGTTGTGGTTTCATCATCATCTTCATCACTCTGTTGTTCCTCTGCTGTGGTTTCTACTCTCATCTTCTTCAGGTTCCTGCAGTCCAGCATCTTCACTGATGTCTGCAGCATCTGCTGTTCATCATCCTGTTTTTCTTCTGTTCTGTTTTCTTCTTTTATCTCCTCCTGCTTCACTTCAATCTTCACTGGTGTCTGCAGCATCTGCTGTTCATCATCATCTTCATCACTCTGTTGTTCTTCTGTTGTGTTTTCTTCTTTTATCTCCTCCTGCTTCACTTCAATCTTCATTGGTGTCTGCAGCATCTGCTGTTCATCATCTTCGTCACTCTGTTGTTCCTCTGCTGTGGTTTCATCATCATCTTCATCACTCTGTTGTTCCTCTGCTGTGGTTTCATCATCATCTTCATTCCTCTGTTGTTCCTCTGCTGTGGTTTCATCATCATCTTCATCACTCTGTTGTTCCTCTGTTGTGTTTTCTTCTTTTATCTCCTCCTGCTTCACTTCAATCTTCACTGATGTCTGCAGCATCTGCTGTTCATCATCATCTTCATCACTCTGTTGTTCCTCTGTTGTGTTTTCTTCTTTTATCTCCTCCTGCTTCACTTCAATCTTCACTGGTGTCTTCAGCATCTTCTGTTCATCATCATCTTCATCACTCTGTTGTTCTTCTGTTGTGTTTTCTTCTTTTATCTCCTCCTGCTTCACTTCAATCTTCACTGGTGTCTGCAGCATCTGCTGTTCTCCAGTATGAATCACATCCACCTGCTCTCTCATGATGAACATCTGAATACAAAAACATCTTCATTATAATAGACTGACATTCATAAAACTCAAAAATATTATTATATGATTATACACAAGAACAGCTTTGTTAAACAAAATAACTTGCTACAGTTGGTTAGCGTGCTACTTCTAACTACAGAAACTTCCTTAAGTGTGGTGTTATGCAGCAGATGAGCCACAGGATGCTGGAGTCTCATGATCTTCCCATTTGCGGGTCTGTGTCAATTTCACAAGTCCTGCTTTGTTCTGTAGCAGTTAAAATTAAGCAGATGCACATTCATTGATGTTAAGTCAGACATTTTGGCACCATTCATCTGGGATTCCAAGATTTATGACCTGAAGTTCACAGTGTGTGGACTAAAGGCCTTTTTGAAGAATCCTGTTAATGGCTCTCAGCACATAAGACTTTTTACTGCCTGGTTCCCACAGGAATCCTACTGTTCCAATGATCAAAATGTATTTTCGTAACAGCAATGTCGCTAGTATGTTTAACTTTACATTATACTAATAGAGTTGTATGTGTTAAAGGTGCACTCAGTTATTTTTTCCCCACTAAAAAAAAGTTTTACTCGTAAAGAAATTAATTGTAATTCTGAAACATATGTATAAAATCATAACCACTTACATGAGATGAGGACACTAGTCATATCAGTGACCTTATAAAAGCTGTTTTATTCTACATGGGGCAGGGGTGCCCTCATGGGGGTGGCCATTTTAGAATCACATGACCAGCTAAAATACTACTTGCTTAGAATGGAGCTAAAATCAAGACTAAAGTCTTTGAAGCATAAAAGCATGTATGCAAACACTGTAAATGCAAGCACTGTAAATACAACAGATTTAAATGCAAGCAGTGTAAATTCAACACATTTAAATGCAAGCACTGATAATACAATCAATAAATTTTTTCGATTAGAGCAATTCAACATGCTTAACCACCATAGTAAGATGCATCGTTGGAGAAATTAACTAGCTAGTCACGACTGTTTCCTGAAACCGTAGTAACTGTAAATGAAAGTTTTTGAATCAGTAAATGTAAAACCTGGCGTAGTACGTCAGTTAGTGCAAACTGTCCCTTCATTAACCTATGCATTTGTCTTCTGGATTTTGGAAAATAATTAGGTAATGTTCTAAAATAATTGAATAACATTTTATTAATAAGTATTAAGCCTAATATTTGTATATATTAACAGGCCTACCAACTTCATTGATAGAAGTGCCATTAATTTGTTTAGTCTAATAAATTCATTATAAATGCAATGCAAAATAGAAAAGACATTTTGCACAAAAAAATGGATACATTTGTGAAAGGCAATTGTTAAAGTTACAAAATACGTCACTTCATTGCACTTCAGTTCTTGCAATTTCCCTTGGCACACCCAAAGCCTCGTTTCTGGCTTTACAATTATCCAAATATATCAATACAAGTTATTAAATGTTCCTTATTCTCTGATAAACTGCATTTAAGTTGCACTTATGACTTTAGAGTGGTTCAAAGGCGAAGCCCTCGATAATTTAAGGTTTGTGTTACTATAACGATGCTTTTTAGGAAACATTCCGTAGAGATTAAGTAGGCTACTACTTTAGTGACACTAATGTTTTATAGTGCCTCGGGAAATTCAGCCATGGACAAATAAATGAAATGATACAACAAAAAAACTTCCAATTTAGGGACTGATCACCCTACTACATTATAATGCCTACCAACAATCAGTGCAGAGTTATGTAAGAACCTGGACAATGTATCGGCAATCTTTTTATAAAAAATGTTAAAAGCCAGTGCATTCCACACTAGGGGTGCATTAGGGGAGCATCGGAATCGGCCGATTTTCGTCTTAAATCCGTGATCGGCAATCGGCCGCTCGTGCCTAGATTTAGGGCCGATCTTTTTTGCAGCACACAGGGAATCACACATACACTGCTACTCTAATGAATGAGCTCTTTCTCAGCACTTGATGCATGACAAGAGTGGCCTTTGGAGGGTGAGTTGTTGGCAATTCTAAGCATTCACAAATTTAAACTTTCAGACATGCAGTCATTCAGATGAATATGCCGGTTTGTTTTTAAAAATGTGTAAGAATGACACGTGCATGAATATTAAGTTGCCCATTTTCTAGAGACATTATGGTATTAATTCTAACTCGCTGCACTGTAGGGATGGAAGATACCACTTATTTTCTTTTTGATCCGATACCAAGTAATTTTCGGCCAGTATTGCCGATATTGAGACCAATATCGATACCTCTAATAAATGTAATTTTTACGAATTCTTTGGATAAAATTAGTAACATATATTTATAGGCCTAAGCAGAAAATTATTAGGCTGCTTTGTTTACCTTTTAAACATTATTAAGTATAAGCAACATATAAAACCACAAAATTAACCATAGATATTATTATATGGCTACTATTACTAAAACCAAGTTACAATATGGATACTACAGTAACGCTGTAGCAAAACCATGGTTAATTTATCAAAACCTTGGTTACTGCCAAAAAAAAAAAAAATAAAAGAAAAAAAAAAAAACATGGTTACCACAGTCGTGGTTACTATGGTTATTACAATATTACTACAGTATATCCATGGGTAGTTTTCATAAGGGTATCATTTATTAACTTTTGATAAATGGATCATTATCAATGTTTTATCACCTCTGAATTTAAATAAGCCTGTAAAAATGGCCACAGAAGCCCATTATAAGACATGTCATGTCTAAGCGTGTCATTAATTGGTGTGAATAACTCCAGATGTTGTTTTTCTGTCATTACCTCAGGAAAGCACTGCTCCCTCTTTGAACGAGCGCTATGACTAAAAGGATGAGCACCGTCTGCTGGTGTATTTTAGCATTTCTGCACATCAAGATGAGTGGAAGAAAAAATGGTTCCGGTGCCATGCAACTATTTGCTAATATAATTATTTTTTTTCCACTTTGAAGCTTATGAGTTGCATTAAAATTCATGTTATCTAAATAATAAGATCATTAGTTAAAAAAACAACACTTCAGAATCGATATTTTTATGTGAGGATCGATATTCTTGATAACCCATTAGTATCGGAAGTATCGATACTTTAGTATCGATCCACCCATCCCTACTGCACTGTGAGCAGGAAGAGGACAAAGAGGCTGCTAACTGGTATAAAAACGAATTAAACAACAAATAAAAATGCAAACACATGATACATGATGTGAGTCATGACAATCAGATGTTGTGTTGAGCTATAGAGACTGTTTGAGTGATCATGATCACTTTTAGCTTCACTCCCTTCAACATGAGCGCTCTCGGTGTCAAACACAACGTGTCAGCGCTATCCTGTGAGGATCCCAATTTAAATCAGATTAATATTAGTCACAATACCACCAATAACAGATGTAACTGTTTAACCTTCAATAACGACACCGCGTCTTCACGCATTTGAATGCTTTGGGTAAATTCCTTTTCCACTACCTAGTTGAAGCCTTTGTATCATGACGCCAATCTTGTGAATGGCAATGGTGTTTGAGCCCCGCCCTTTTAGGTGTGCATTTGCCCTATATAAGCGGGCGCTCACACACCATTTCTTCAGAATTTAATTCTTTCAAGACCGGCATCATGTTGTCTTGACTATGCACCTGGATCAGCCCTCTCTTCACTGTCGACAGGCACCTATCAGTGGACGGGATTCCCGGCAGCAGCATCAGGACGGTCTTCGCCTGACTCTCAATGCCTGCAGCAAGGATCACCTGTCCCCTCTAGTGTTCCGGCGAAGAAGTCTCTCTGCCTTGCAGCAGGATCGGGCTCTCCACAGTGAGATATCTACCCACCTTCCGCAACATCCAGGCAGGAGCTGCATCCTTTAAAATATATATCCTCCAAGTGACGTAAAATACTCATAAAAGAGCCGTTTGTGTGTACACGTCCTCTTAAAGATGTCATATCGCAAGTGTTCCTGTGAGCGACACATTGCTCCGTCAGACCAACATGAGAGCTGCGTTTGCTGTCTGGGCCGCCCATGCCGCAGCAGCTCTCATTGGGACAGACTAGCCTCACTGTGAGGACATGAGTGTCAAGACGCTCTGCTTTACGGTCGCCCTCGTTCTGATCGAGGATTCCGCCTCACGTGCCCTCCTGACTTCTTCCTCTGTGTTAAGTATTGAGGGAACACATGAGGAAGCACAGTGGAGCAATGAGGTAGAGCTGGAAGAAACCGAGGAGGATCTCACGCCGGTGCAATCCCCAAAAGGCCCTTGATCTTCCCACACAGCATCTTCGCCAATGCAGTACGTCCTCTATGAATGAGCATGGTGTTGTCGTATTCAGTGGGTCTGATGATGGTAATGATGCATGTCCCTCTCATCATCGGAAGAATGGTCCACCTCAGCATTTCACACCCCAGAGGCTGGCTCCTCTATAGACAGACACAATCTAATCATAAAGTTCCTTAGGGGAGCAAGGCACTTGAAACCCCCTCGCCCTGCTACTGTTCCAACATGGGACTTCAAACTGGTGCTGAGAGCGCTCACGAGCCCCCAGTTCGAACCTTTGGAATCCGTTGAGTTACATGTGCTCTCTTTAAAGACGGCACTGCTGTTGGCTCTGGCCTCAGTCAAATGGGTTGCCGATATACAGGCGCTGTTGGTTGACAGTTCATGTCTGTAATTCGGTCCCGGGCTTTCAAAAGCCACCATCAAACACAAAAGCTATGTGCCTAACGTGCTTTCCACACCCTTTAGGGCTCAGATACTGCACCTACAAGCTTTCTCTTCTCCACTGTCTAAATCGGATGAGGAGCAGTTGCCGCGTTTATTATGACCCGTCATAATATGTTAGTATGTGGAGCACACTTGCCATTTTAGACTGTCAGATCAGCTCTTTGTTTGTTATGGAGAACACACAAAAGTCATGTCCGTCTCCAAACAAAGGCTCACTGTGATCTCACTGGATCATTGATGCGATCGCTCTCGCTTATGAACTGCAGGGCGTGAGATGCCCTATTGGTGTGAAAGCACATTCAACTTGAGGCATGGCCTCTTCTTGGGCATGGACAAATTATATCCCTACAGGATATATGCTTTGCAGCAGGATGATCTTCACAAAACACGTTCAGGAGGTTTTATAACCTAGAAGTGGCGTCCATTGCTTCACGAGTCCTCGATGTCTAGAGAACTTACTAATCCAACACCCGGCGGGTGAGCCCGAGCCCCTTATCATGGGCGGGCTACCTGTTATATTTAATACAGTTGCCTGTATTAAAGTCACAAGCACTTCCAATAAAAATAATAAAACCTCCCTCCCTACCTCTGGTACAAAGGGGTTCAGTTATACTGTGTGTATTATATGACTCGTATACATCCTCAGACTAAGATTAATTTCCCGCCTGGTTTTCACCATGTGTGGTTATTCATTTTATACACATTAAAAAGATATTACACTGCCTGACGGCCCTGTGACCGTATATACATATTTTTCTAAGTGTTTTATACCCTGGTGCATCTAAGGGTATTACGTTACTAGGGGTGTACCGATTCATCGATCTGGATTGATGCATCGATCCAATAACCAACGATACAATGTTATCGATACAATGCATAAATATCGATATAGACTTTTTTTAATATGTACCTTTATTTTAATACTCTCATGTCAGCCACATCTGTATGCATTTTCATCAGGCAATGAAGAAACCTTATTACATTCATTTCACTTCATGAGCACTAAATACACTTTTCGTGTGGGACACGGATGTGTGCAGGGGTCTGTGAATGGTCTGTGAAGCCAAATTGCACTCTGTTATCCATGCACACGTGGCAACCAAGCTTCCTGTGAAATGCGAGCTCCAGTGACAGCATCTGTGCAAGCGCATCAACCGGGCGCCCCTTTAAACGCGAGCTCTCGTGACAAATGCAGAACGGCTCACATGCGCGATTAATTCAGGCTTCCATCGATATCATTGAGCATGTGACCCATTTGAATTTTACATGATAATTTGCAATGTAAAAGTACCATGGAGCAGTTCAACCATCATGTGAAATGTCTTGACAACAGCGACATTCTGAACAGCACTAATGACGGAAAGAGAAATCACCTGCTCAGCATCAGTTATAAGACTTTACACATCAACACCCTTACTAACATTTATCCCAGTTAACAGAATTCTCATTAGCCTACAAATGTGGAGGTTGTAGCCAAGAAAACCGCAGTTTGCACAGATAGTTGGAAACAAGTCATGGGTATGTAAGTACTTTGAATTGGATTAAACTGAAAAATAAGCTGTAATCAAATGACTGATGATCACTTTTGTGTGACATTATTTTTTATATTGTTATCTGTATAATTTTTGTAAACATCTGAAGTACCTTATTTTGTTGTGGATGTCCCAATGTAGATACGAAATTTGCACTTTTCATAGAGCTCAATAAAATATTCAAATTATATTTTGGTTGCATTTGAGGGCAAAAAAAAATGTAATTAATTGTTTAAAATAGGCACATAATATCGGAATATCAATCACAGGGCCTTGAATCGAATCAAAATCGTATTACGGCAGACTTTGTCGTATCTGCAAATATTGGATTGCAGGCCAAGAGAATGGATATAAGATCGTATCGCGATGAAACGTCTGATTTCCATCCCTATACGTTACGTAGCGTGGCAGGATGGGACTCCGTTCCCCATAGCGTTCAATGTAATGTGTCGAGAACTGAATCGATAGGGAACGTCTTCAGTAACTCTTGTAACCTCGGATCCCTGAGATGAAGGGAATGAGACATTGCAAACTTGGCTGCACTACTACTTCAGAGTTTCGAGGTACGAGTGATGCGTTCTTGTCCTCAGTCAGAAAATTCTGAAGAAATGGGGTGTGAGTGCCTGCTTATATAGGGCAAATGCTTGCCTAAAAGGGCGGGCCTCAAACACCATTGCCAATCATAAGATTGGCATTATGATACAAAGGCTTCAACTAGGTCATGGAAAAGGAATTTGCCCAAAGTGTTCACTGCAATGTCACGTTCCCTTCATCTCAGGAGATGTTTCCCAATTGAACTTCTGACTTTGCTGTGTCATTCATGTGCTCGGAACTCTAAATTACGATATTTATGAGTCCACTTGAAGGACACATAGATTTCAAAAATAAATTTGTCTCGTACGCCCATAAAAACAAAAATCTTTCGATCACAACGATGAAAACATATGAATAAATCACCATTTACTTGAGTAATATTTAGTAGATGTGCAAATTGTTCTTTTGTTGACAGAGATTTTGTCAATTAAGTATGGTATCCAAAAGACATACTGACTGTCTCTACAAAAGTAATTATGACGTCACCTTGTATAAATGATCTGAAGATCAGGGGATCATGCTGCTATAACGTCTTTTATGGGACGTTTAAGAGTCGTTTTTAGGACATTACCACAACGTTTCTGGAACGTTACTCATAGTTTGTCAAGATTGAACTTTACCAACACGTCTTCAAACTGGACTAAAATATAAACATGAGTTTAGCCACAGACAGAAAGTGTAAATAAACCTGTTCTGAAGTGTTTTAGTTGTTTTGTTCACCTCTTGTATATGACCAGTAATCCCAAAAGTATTTACACAAACTTCAGGAAACCAAAAAGTGTTTGTTTGTGCCCGTCTCTCCAATATATATTATCACCTTAATTTACAGTCAGTCACTGGATTTAAAGAACTAATTTAAGCAGAATATTCTCAGATTTCTGTTTGTTTCTCCTGAAAGTGATTTTTTTAAAGTGTCCGTAACAAAATAAAGCGACATGCGTCGATAAAAACTTATTTTACAGTTATTAAAACACCAAAGACAGAAAAACAACATATACAAATAAATATAAATCTCTCAAATGATGTAAAACACATTGAACACGTACCGAACTGAGCGCTCAAACTGTAGTAGTGTCTGAATTCGTCCCCTATTCACTATATAGTGCACTATTTGGGGTGTCGGAGTTCTTTCTACTTCTTGTGTTTTCTGTCGGTTTATAAAACAACTTCTGGTGAATTTCCGACATCTGCTGGACTGGAGTGTTTAATATACCAACATCTGATTAATCAGTCTTTAAACTGTTTTACAACATTATACAGGAAAATAAAGTGACAGGTTTTCTATTTCCACTTACATAAATGTAACTGGAGACTGTAATTGCATGCATATGTTTGGACATTTTATTTAAACAAGAATGATATGAGTTCAGCAGGCTTAATGGTTTAAGTAACCTATAAAATATCCAAAGGCAAACGCCAGTTAGAACAGGAGGAAAATTTGTCAATAATTTTTCCATAGTCCATGGAAGTGTCAACCCCTTCAAATTGAACTTGCCAATTAAATTTGACCATCGTTTAACAGTGGCATTTGTAATGACAAGGCCATTATGTAAGACCATGGGTGGCTTCACATTACTGTGGTTAGGTTAATGTCTTTTCTAAAAAATAAACTGTAGTGTTTCCTATGAAAAAGCTAATAGACTAAACACATTTTAGAAACCTTTAAATCTATAACGGTTGAATCCTAATAAAAATAAAGTTTAATAGATTCACCCTAATAGATTTAAATAGATGAATCTATACAAGTTACCAATAAGTGATTGTAAAGTTCTCAGTTTCGAGGTGGGAAGGAGGACGCGGGAGTCGGTGTTGCAGTCCACATGAATGTACTTTTATTGTCAGGATTTCAGTCACACTTTTGTCTTTTAACAAGAACTTCAGTTCACACTCATCAGCTTCAGTGATAACAGTCAACATAAACTCAGAGATTCTACATAAACAGCTTTACAGTGTTCAGCTCCAGTTAGGATTGTGTGTATATGTGTATGACTCAAACTCTCTCTCCCGGTCTGGCATTCCGCCAGCCTTTTAAAGTCAGTCTCCGCCGTCACTGAAATGAGAGACAGGTGTTTAGAGTCAAAAATCACCAGGTGATGGCTCTTACCGTTTCCTCTCTCCTCACTGCCTGACACACGAGCACTTTCCCTCCACATACCCCCACTGCCCGACACAGGCCTGGGCCCCGTCCGGCCTGTGAACCCCACCCCCATTCCTGGAGAGGAAATCAGCCACAACCATTTGCAGCCCCGGCCTGTGGATCACCTTAAATTTGAACGGCTGAAGTACCAGGTACCAACGAGTGATCCGCGCGTTGGCATCCTTCACGTGGTGGAGCCACTGAAGCGGGGCGTGATCCGAGCAGAGGATGAAGTCCCGCCCCAGCAGGTAATAGCGGAAGGTTAGGACAGCCTATTTGATGGCCAGACACTCTCTCAATCGTGCTGTACTTAGTGTCCCTCAGTGAGAGCTTACGAATATTGTACAGCACGAGCCACTCTACACCCTCCACTTCCTGCGAAAGCACGGCCCCCAACCCCCTCTCTGATGCATCCATCTGTAAAATGATAGGGAGAGAGAAGTTTGGAGCATGTAAAAGCAGCCTGCCACAGAGTGCAGATTTCACTCTCGTGAAAGCCTGTTGGTACGCATCAGTCCACTGGACCAGACTGGCACCCCCTTTTTAGTGAGATCAGTCAAGAGGCTAGTGACATCAGAGAAACTAGACACAAAACTTCAGTAGATGCCAGCCCCATAAACCTCCTATTTGGTCTTGGGTCATGGGCAAGCCGGTATCGCTGGGGTCTTATCAACTTGGGGCCGTACCTAGCCATGACCCAAGTGGATCCCAGACACCGTACTTCCCATCCAATTGCACACTTTTTCGGGTTTGCTGTGAGCCCCGCCTGCCTCAGCGACCTAGGACGGCTCTCAGATGCTGCGTATGCCTCTGCCAATTGTTACAGTATATAATAATATCGTCTAAATAGGCAGCAGTGTGTGCGGCGTGCGGCTGGAGAATCTTATCCATGAGGCGCTGGAACCCCAAACAAACCAAACGGAAGAATGACGAATTGGTGTAATCTGAACCGTATGGAAAACGCAATTTTTTTCTCTGGATAATGGAGTTAAGGGGCTCTGCCAATACCTCTTTGTTAAATCCAGTGTCTAATAAAATTGAGCCACACCCAACCAATCGAGCAGTTTGTCAATTCGTGCATTGGGTCTGCGTCAAATTGACATCACGTTGATTTTTCGATAATCTACACAGAACCGGACTGACCCATCGCTCTTAAGCACAAGAACAGCTGGACTGGCCCATTCACTGTGTGATACTTCTATTACTCCCATCTCGAGCATTGCCTCTAATTCGTCCCGAATCACATTTTTCATGTGTTTGGGCAAGCAGTACAGCCGACTACGTACTACTACCCCCAGCGGAGTCTCGATATGTTGTTATATGCGGTTCACACGACCGGAAAGAGGGGAGAACCCCACAAATTCCTTTTGCAACTTGGCCACCTCCGCGAGCTGGGACAGTGAGAGGTGGTCTCCACTAGGGACCGGAGTGAATGAATCGGCTTTGAACTTCACCTCCGGCCCGAGCTCTGCCCTCTCTGGAACTACCATTGCCATGGACACGGGGACTGCCTCTCTCCATAATTTAAGGAGGTTGAGGTGGTAAATTTGACGTGCTCCGCCTCTATCCATTAGTTCGTCCTCATAATCAAGATCCCCGACTCGTAACCTTAAAGGGTCCTTGCCATTTGGGCAGTAATACAAGGACTTTGTCTCCCAGTGCAAATTCCCATAGCTGGGCACCCCTATTATAGTGTTATTATTATTAGTCTCTCTTGAGCTTGGAGCAAATTTCCCTGTGACAACCGACCTGGCATGTGCAGCTTTGCTCAAAGATCAAGGATATCCTGAATTAAATTTTTGCTTTTGGGAAGGTCCTTTCTCCTACGCCTCCCATATGACGTCAAGCACCCTGCAGGGCTGACATCCATACAGGAGCTTGAAGGGGGAAAACCACATGGAGGCTTGCGGGACATCCCGGACTGCAAATAATAGGGGTTCCAGTCATTTGTCCCAGTTTCTAGTGTCCTTGCGCACAAATTTATGAATCATATTCTTTAGGGTTCGATTAAATCGTTCGACCAGCCCATCAGTTTGTGGGTGGTAAATGCTGGTGCAAATTGATTTAATCCCCAGCAATTCATAAAGTTCGCACAGTGTAAGTGACATAAATGTTGTGCCTTGATGGGTGAGGATTTCCTTCAGAATCCCCACCTGGGAGATTATTTTGAAGAGTGCCTCCGTAACACTGCGTGCCGAGATACTGCACAATGGCACCGTTTCCGGATATCGCATTGCATAATCCACCAGGACTAATACAAAACGATATCTACGTGCTGACCATTCTAATGGCCCGACGAGGTCCATACCAATTCTTTTAAAAGGGGCCTCAATTAATGGTAACGGGCGTAATGGCATTCTTGAGGTGGCCGGTGGATTCACCAACTGACATTCGCGGCATGCCGCACATCATCTGCGCACATCCCCGTGAATGCCCGGCCAATAAAAGATGGCCATTAACCGGTGCAGTGTCCTTTCTTGTCCTAAGTGTCCTGCCATAGGATTATGGTGAGCCGCCTGGAAAAGTTTTTCCCGAAGGTCCTTCGGGACTAATAACTGGGTTGTATTTTCATAGGTTTGAGTGTCTTGCATCACTCGATACAACCGGTCCCTAATGATAAAAACATATGGATATGTGAGTGTGCCGTCAGACTGGAGCTGCTGGCCATCGATCACTCTCACTTGGTCAAATGTGTGCTTAAGTGTTTCGTCACGTGACTGCTCTAGAGGGAAATCCCCCTCCAGGAATTCCCTAAGGATGGGAATGCCAGAGGATTCCCCTCCTGCATCACTCTGACACTGAGCAGCCATAGACGGCCACGGCTCCGCCACCCCAGCCATTGTGTGACACATCACACACCGAGACTTTGGTTTACAGGACGGGTGAGACGGGAATTAACCGCGGCCTCCACTCTATGCTTGTCCCCCCGGAATTGAATAATGTCTATCACTACAGGATACTTGTGAACATTACCATGCACATACCTCACCATCACCTTGTGTTTTGCACCCAAATCCCCGTTATGAACCAAGCTGTGGTGAACTGAGGTTTGATTACAGCCAGAATCCACCAGGGCTTGGTATGTATGGCCCTTAATTCTTAACACTATACAATACATCCCTGCTCGATCGGGGCGGTCTGTGTCGTGTCGGGACCCGGACCCATGTCCCCATCTCCATGACTGGTCCTGAACATGTCCCGGCACCCCGCAACTCCAACTGACCGACCCAGGCTTCCCGGCGTGTAGTGCAGCCCGGGCAGTCCAATTAGAAAATAATAGAATTAAATATTTTCTGATGTTTTATTTTTCATATATCAAAGAGATAATCAGGACAAATCTAGAACAGGATTCATTATATTCACACAACTGGCTGTCAAACACATAGTGAGCAACATTTAACACATAAGATACAAATAAGCTACACATATGTATTTTCTCAGGCACTTATTGAGTCTAAATACATGCACAACTTACATAATTTCAGTAATACACCAAAATGGCAATCTTACTGTCATATCATACTGTTCATGTGTTACACTTGCTATAGTTTACTTCCACCTTATTTCTACATCAAATAGCAATGTCCAATATAAATCCAGTCAATCACTGAAACAACAGTGCCACCTTGAGTACATTTGAATTAATCATAAAAATATAACAGAAGTGCAAAAAAAATAAAAAAAATAAAACACAATTACATACCTAGGGTTTTTAATGACCCTATACACTTTTGGTACTTAAGCCATTATAAAAACAGATTTTTTTGAAATTTTGGTTTTTTTGTGTGTTACACAAGAGAAAGATTGAGGAATACTAAAGAGGTGTGGGCACAACTCCAAAAAATGGATGAGATACAGGGGGTGGAATGAGGTCCTGGTTCACAAAAGACATTTTCAAAGTTTATTCAGTCACATCTTTACATTTCAATACGATTATTTATTTATTTGGGGGGGGGGGGGACCACACTGATTCTGAACACAAATATACAACTCTGGAAGGTGTAGTAGAAATCTCACTACACCTAGAAAATCTCTCGAAAACATTTAGAGTTTATGTAGGTGCTAAGAAAAAGTCTGCCCTTTAAAGTAGATTTCTCTATCACTTGCCCCTTCAAAAATCCACTTGTCCTGGACAAGCGTTAATGTCGAGCCCTGGTATAGTTAGTATTCAGAGATGCTAACTTTCATGTCATGTTAGCTCTGCATTCATTGCACTGTAGAATGGTCTCACCTTAAGACACAGCTGCACACACAATAGTTTGGTTAGGAGCCACATATGCAGGAAAAAAATATATATATTTTCAGATTTCTCAAATCTGATTTTTTTTAGACTGACTGTTGAAACTGCAGGTTATATGTGGACAGATCAGATTATTTTTTTCTGTTCAGACTGCAGTCGCTTTTGTAAGCAGGTCCACATTAGTCACTAGTCATAGTAAAGATACAAACTTGCGTACGTTCACCATGCATGAGTGTTTAGCAATAGATGTTTAGCAATTATTTACGTTTTACATGATGGCAGTATCCAAAAATATCACCTTGATACAACTAAATATCAAAATGATTTTTTACAGTGAAATTCCATCTTTGAATTTATTATCACTATTTACTTGATATCATTGGACCAGAAGATTATTCTTGCTCACAGTGACTACTCGGGCAATTCTTTTTTTCATGTTGCCATAAAGAACTTGCTGAGATGAAACTTTTCTCACATGAAGAGCAGTGGTATGGTTTCTCTCCAGTATGAGTTCTCTCATGTGCTTTCATGTTTTGTGACAGAGTGAAACTCTTTCCACAGTGTGAGCACTTGTATGGTTTTTCTCCAGTATGAGTTCTCTCATGTGTTTTTAGGTGTTCTGATTGAATGAAACTCTTTCCACAGTGTGAGCACTTGTATGGTTTTTCTCCAGTATGAGTTCTCTCATGTGTTTTCAGGTGTTCTGATTGAATGAAACTCTTTCCACAGTGTGAGCACTTGTATGGTTTTTCTCCAGTATGAGTTCTCTCATGTGTTTTCAGGTGTTCTGATTGAATGAATCTCTTTCCACAGTGTGAGCACTTGTAAGGTTTTTCTCCAGTATGAGTTCTCTCATGTGTTTTCATGTTTTTTGACAGAGTGAAACTCTTTCCACAGTGTGAGCACTTGTATGGTTTTTCTCCAGTATGAATTCTTAAATGAATTTTCATGTTTTGTGACATAGTGAAACTCTTTCCACAGTGTGAGCACTTGTATGGTTTTTCTCCAGTATGAATTCTCTCATGTGTTTTCAGGTGTTCTGACCGAGTGAAACTCTTTCCACAGTGTGAGCACTTGTATGGTTTTTCTCCAGTATGAGTTCTCTCATGTGTTTTCAGGTTTACTGATTGAATGAAACTCTTTCCACAGTGTGAGCACTTGTAAGGTTTTTCTCCAGTATGAATTCTCTCATGTGTTTTCAGGTCATGTGACAGAGTGAAACTCTTTCCACAGTGTGAGCACTTGTATGGTTTCTCTCCAGTATGAAATCTTTGGTGCTTATTCAAACTGCCGGCTGTAATAAAGGTTTTCCCACATTCAAAGCACATATGAGCTCCCACACCGGTATGTATTTTCTGGTGCTCTTTAAAATAGTACATGCGAGTAAAACTCTTTCCACAAAATGAACACTTGTAAGGTTTCTCTTTTGTGTGAGTTTTCAGATGGTTTCTTAGGTAGTGTGCCAGAACAAATGTTTTCCCACACTTATCACATTCAAATGGTCTTTCTCCAGAGTGACAACGAAGGTGATTCTTGAGATGGTCTGAATACGCATACATCTTTCCACACTGATGGCATGTGTAAGGCTTCTCACCAGTGTGAACCCTCATGTGTTTATTAAGATGGCTTTTACGTGTGAAACTCTTTCCACACTGAGAGCAGGTGAAAGATTTCTTGGCTGCTCTTCTTCGAGGCTTTTTTGTTGAGGAATTATTTTTATTCTTTGAGCCACTCAAAGGTTTTTCTCCAGTTATGAAATCATGACGTTTCTCCTCCACTTCCATCAGTTCTGCAATGAACAAAGTTAATTGAAAACAAAAACAAATCTAGACAAAAAAATAAAAATAAAAAAAATCTAATTGAACCCCAATATTATGGCAGATTTTTTTTATTTTAGGTAACTATTTTTTTTATAATTAAAGGTAAATAATTGTACCAATTATCTATTCTGATTAATAATTTAATTTTATGATTATAGCCATTTATAGCGGTTGATAGAGGTGTAAAAATGCAAAATCTGACAAAGTAATTTATTATCATCATTACTATATTATTACACAATGTGATACAGTTACAGTCTCAGATTACACAAACCTTCACACGAGAGATGTGGAGCATGTGAGATTAAAGGGAAAAAGTGCACTATGAAATTAAGAAAGATGGTTGGATGGATGCTGTTGAGTCCTGCTTTCTATGTCATTATTCATTAGAGTTTTAGTAGAATTAACTAAAATATTGCTTGTATTTCTCCATAAAATGTGTTATTTACTAGGGATGTGCACAGTTACCATTTTTAACAGTTGATTAACTGTGAAGTTCAACGGTTACCTGTTTTCCATCGGGACACGGGAATAAAGAAATGTTTTTCCTCAAACACTACTCAAAATAGCACCAAATCACATGCGCAGTGAGCAATGAGCTGAAATATCACAATAAATAAATCTTCAAATGATGAAATCTCACATTAAAGTCAAACAAAAATAATCAAACTCTCACTGCCTGTGTGCGCTCTACCTGGGCAGGTTCATATTTCGGAGGCAACAAAGCCTCTATTGAGTGCTTTAATTTTGAAATGGTTTTTAAAAAAAAAAAATTTTACAGTACCTTTAATTGGTGTCGAAAAATGCCGCGATCCTGTGCAAGACGCTGAAAGAAAAAACATTGAGATTCAGTGCAACAGTCAAAGATGTTCGTCCAGCATGTGTTAACAGTATACAGAAAAACGCATGTTTGAACAGCCCATAACTCACCCTATACTTGAAAAACTGACCCAAACCCGGCCGGGAAAACCCGAAGGTTTGTTGGAACTCATCAAGTTCGGGCCGAGTTGAAGACTGCACTTCATGTGTAGAATAACTGAATAGTGATTTTGGTATTCGAATAGTGGTGCGTTGAACAGTTAACCAGATGTTGTCTATCCGTTCACATCCCTTTTATTTACCACAAATAGAACACAGCCTAAATAAACATTTTCCAAGTCAAGTCACATTTATTTGTATAGCGCTTTTCACAACAGGCATGTTTCAAAGCAGTTGTACATGAAATTATCCTATAACAGAAAATGAACGAATATAATGCCAATGTTAGTTCTTTATGTTTAGAACTATTAGTGGTTAAAATTAGTAAACTAAGTAAGTGTTGTGGGTCAATGATCAAACAAAATTATTTTGTATTAGTTTTAGTATTAAAGTCCTTGAAGTCTTCCCGAATTAACTGAGGAAATACACATAGATGCATTGTCCTTTGATTTTGTCCAAAGGCTTTTATTAGTGGTTAATTCATTTTCTATGTAGTTTAAGAGTGTGTTGTCCCTCCTTTATTCAGTGAGGAGCATCGCAGTCCGGCTGGAAGCTTATGGCAGGTAATTTTGGTGAACTCCATCCTAAGTCCATGATTCAGACTCATGAAGAATCCCAAATCTTTGAGTTTGCATAAGTTCATCCACTGTAAAGTCTGTCTTAGTAGACTGAAGTCAAGTCTGGCTGCCACATGCTGCAGTTGGTCATCATCACTCATAACCCTTTTCCACCAAAATGGCCATGGTTCACATGCTGGAGCCTGTGCTTGGCTAGTTCTTGGCTGGGGCAATCTGTAGCCTATCGCTAACTGGCTGTGTTTTTCGACTAACTTCAACCGAACGCTGACATAACGAGTGCCCGCAAACAAACATGACATGGCTTAACAAGGGAATTATAAAATGCAACAGTGAAATCATCATGAACATTGGTGTTTCTGCCATAGCATATACAGTAATTTTATGTTTACATTTTAATAGAGATTTCCACCGGTTTACTTAACCGATAGCTTTGCATATTATGAGAAGATGGTGATCTTAATGGTTAGCTGACCAAAATCCTCTTATTGAACAAAAATGCGAAGAGTGTGAGGAAACATAACAAAGCTGGCAAATGTAATAACTTACAGAGATCGCAGGGGCAGTGGTGGCTCAGTGGTTAGGTTCTGGGTTACTGACCAGAAGGTTGGGGGTTCAAGCCCCAACACTGCCAAGATGCCACTGTTGGGCCCTTGACATATCACTGTATCATGGCTGACCCTGCACTCTGACCCCAGTTTAGCTGGTAAATATGAAAACAAAGAAATTTCACTGTATATATGAAAAATGTATAATGTGTGACAATAATAAAGGCTTTCTTCTTCTTCAAAAGACACTGTCTCTAACACAAATGTCATTGAGCTTATGGTATATTTTCAATATCAATCATAGAAATAAAAGTACTAATATAGAAAAAATATTATATAAGCTAGAAATGCACTTGTGTGGAACACGCTCAGCCATATACAGAGCAGAAACAGACACTCATGATGCACAGTATAGCCATTAGGCAAGATGCTCATTATGGTTAATAACAAAAACTCATGTTTTTATTACATTATTCTGTTTGTTTAGAATGTACACTTTCTAAAAATAAATGTTCTTTTTAAAAATTAGATACATTGCTAGGATTCCACCATTAGAAAGAAGCCAGATGATGTAGGATTTAATTGTGACGAGCAGAAATGATGTAAGATGCAAGCTCATTGGTTGAAGATAACAAGGTTGGACAATTTATGGTCTCAGAGGAGATAAT
Organism: Myxocyprinus asiaticus; assembly: GCF_019703515.2. Taxonomy (NCBI): domain Eukaryota; kingdom Metazoa; phylum Chordata; class Actinopteri; order Cypriniformes; family Catostomidae; genus Myxocyprinus; species Myxocyprinus asiaticus. The sequence goes on from NC_059371.1 coordinate 43,999,614, forward strand.
AGAAATGTATAAAACTGGTTGTTTGGAACTGTGAAGTCAGAACAGACAGCTGGCCTTTTCAGGTTTATTGGTTGCTCATTAAACTTTTACCTGTGAGAGATTTCTTGCAAAAGATGGAAAGAATCTTCAACATTCTCCACAACAAGCTCCGGTTAAATGACTTGCTAATCGTGTCTGGGTACATAGTCCAAGACATAGTAATGAACGGTTTTATTGCTCCATGCATTTTTTATTTCTTCGGTCCTTCTTCTGCTCCCTGTACTCTTTTAAAGCGATTTGGTCAGTCGTACATTTAAATCCAGCATTTATCATTTCTTACTGTCCTTGTATAGACACTTCTTCCTTTTGCAAGCTTTCTAATTTAAGATAATATGGCAAGTAGAACGTTTGTTTCCTGATTTAGTCAGGGAAAGAAACAGAATAAAATTAGCATAGATGCCAATAAATTTAAAGCAGCATTAAATAACGAAAGAAGTGCTTTCGGTTCCAGCAGACCTAACTAAAGCATCATAGCTATGAATTGAAGGATAAATTAGGTGTATGCCTGACCGAACATAAAAAGTAGCCATTGTAACGCCGATAAATGGGGCTGATATGATCGTATTTCCTGGTTCTCGTTAGCACTCTCATTGCTGCATTTTGAACCAACTGAAATTTATTTATTAAACTTCCAAGACATCCACCCAGTAATGCATTACAATAATCTAGTCTTGATGTCATGGATGCATGAATTCATTTTTTTGGCATCAGAAACAGATAGCATATGTCGTAACTTAGGTGGTAGAATGCAGTTCTACAAATATATATATATATATATATATATATATATATATATATTTTTTTTTTTTTTTTTTTTTCAAAAGTTAGATTGCCATTAAATATCACACCTGCATTTTTTGCTGTAGTAGTTGACGTTACAGTACTTACATCAAGAGTCAGATTATATTTAACGTCTTATTTTTTTTGAGGATTTTGTTCCAATAATTAGTACTTCCGTTTTATCTGAATTGAGAAGGACATTTCTAGCCATCCACTCTTTGATATAATTTATACACAAATTGTGAAATTTTGTTGGGTTTTGAAGAAATATAAAGTTGGGTATCGTCGTCATAACAGTGAAAACTAATTCTATGGTTCCTAATAATGTCTCACAGGGGGAGCATATATAAGGAGAAAAGCAGAGGCCCTAAAACTGATCCCTGTGGCACTCCATACAAATGTAATTTGATCTGACAGTTCCTCATTTACACAGACAAAGTGGTAGCATTCAGAGAGATAGGACCTTAACCAAACTAATGCCTGTCCAGAGTAAGGCTGGATGATATGTAAAAAGTATTACAGCAATAATCACCTTAAAACATATCACAATATCCGATTACATTGTTAACCCCCCTGCCGAGGGTCGTGAATTTTTGTTGCTTTATTGATTTAGCTTTAAAAATGTAATTAATTTATTGAAACATGAAAAACAATCAAAAGACATTTCTAAATTCAAATTGCACTTTAACCCTCAGGGGTTGACGGCGCGTCCTGCTGTATTTTTTCCTTATAACAGCAGAAACAACTTAGAATACTCCTTCATTTTTGGGCATACAGATAAGTGTAAGACATCATTAGAAACTGTAACGGGTCCATCATGGCTTTAAAAATGTATCCGAAGATAAATATTTTTTACATATATTATGTTTTTAAGGCAATGTCCCACAAAACTGAATCACATTTATAGTTTGCAAAATATGATTTATGCTTTATGTAATCTCATATAAGTACTTTACAAATATAAATTCATTAATACATCATATTAACCTCAGCCATAATGCCATTTACACATGAGTTTTTAAGTGAAGAGTACTGTTGTGCAGATGATGGGTTTTTGGTCACCCGTTTAGTCATGCTGTCATGCAACTTTTGGCCATGTGTAGTGTATTCACACACAGGATCAAAGATTTAATCACTGAGTTAAAGATGTGATTATTAGCTGAATGTAATAAACATATGAATCCCTGAGAAGAGACTGGCTACCAAATCGGTTGTGATGTGTAATATACATTAGGGAGATTTTAGGCCTAATCTGTGAATTAAGAATGTGTATATAACAAGAAATCAGACAACTTAAAGACCAACACAGACCGATGCACAAAGCACAAATACAAAAATACCTGTACGGTCCAGAAATTAGATATGTAACTGGTGTTTCATGAGGATGATATGAAGTAGACAGTTTTGAATATTCATCTTCACCCTGCAGCTAAACAGCTCTGATAACAATAGCCTAATAGCCATAGTGATTTTGCTTCTTTTCATATCAAACGCTATTATTATGTTGAATTAATGATTACGTTTTGAAAAAAGCCTAATTAAATCTATACTTACATTTTGGATAATGAGCAGCTCGTGATTCCTAGACACGTGCATAACTGGGGTTTAACAAATGTGGCGGAATGATCCATCCCTCTGGCTCGTCATCGTTGCACCGCCTCTTAGGGCCGCCCTTCAGCCTGGCTCACGATGGGAGTTGGGCGGGAGAGCGAGAAGAAGTGCATAATTAATAAACCTCGTTTGGTCAGCGGTGAATGAAGCACACCTGATGGGGATAATGCTTCATCACCGCTGTCTTTAAAACGCAGTGCTCACCTCTTCTCGGGGAGCCGGCATCAAATCTCTATGTGTGCACACACTGGCATCCTCGCATGCCCAGGAACAGAGCTGGGAGGGATCGGACAAGTGGATGTGCTGCCGGACCCGTTCCTCGGACCCCCGGACGCTGTAATGAGTCGCCGGGGATAACTACTCACGTTGCCGCCGACGGGCTAGATGCCGGGCTGCCTTCCCCTCACACTTACAACAGAAAAGGCTTGAAATATTTCACTTTATGTGTAATGAATCTAGAATATATGAAAGTTCCACTTTTTGAATTAAATTACAGAAAAAAACGTTTCCACGATATTACAATTTTTTGAGATGCACCTGTACACCTGGGCCTTCCACATCTCTTTCTGTCCATGTTAGAGCCAGTTGTCCTTTGTCTTTGAAGACTGTAGTGTACACCTTTGTATGAAATCTTCAGTTTTTTTTTTTTTTTAGTTTTTTGGCAATTTCAAGCATTGTATAGCCTTCATTCCTCAAAACAATGATTGACTGATGAGTTTCTAGAGAAAGCTGTTTCTTTTTTGCCATTTTTGACCTAATATTGACCTTAAGACATGCCAGTCTATTGCATACTGTGGCAACTCAAAAACAAACACAAAGACAATGTTAAGCTTCATATAACGAACCAAATAGCTTTCAGCTGAGTTTGATATAATGGCAAGTGATTTTCTGTACCAAATAAGCAATTTAGCATGATTACTCAAGGATAAGGTGTTGGAGTGATGGCTGCTAGAAATGGGGCCTGTCTAGATTTGATCAAAAATGACTTTTTTTCTCAAATAGTGATGGTGCTGTTTTTTTTTAACATCAGTAATGTCCTGAATATACTTTGTGATCAGTTGAATGCCACTTTGGTGAATTAAAGTACCAATTTCCTTCCAAAACATCAAAATCTGTACATTATTCCAAACTTTTGGCCACCATTGTAGATTGGTGCAAAAAGTGCAAATCAATCCCAGAACAACAGCAAAGGACCTCATGAAGATGCTGGAGGAAACAGGTAGACAAGTATCTATATCCACAGTAAAAAGAGTCCTATATCAACATTACATGAAATGCTGCTCAGCAAGGAAGAAGCCACTGCTCTAAAACCAGCATAAAAAAGCCAGACTACAGTTTAAAAGTGTACATGGGGACAAAGATCTTACTTTTTGGAGAAATGTCCTCTGGTCTGATGAAACAAAAATTTAACTGTCTGGCCATAATGGCCATCATTATGTTTGGATGAAAAAAGGGGTGAGGCTTGCAAGCCGAAGAACACCATCCCAACCGTGAAGCATGGGGGTGGCAGCATCATGTTGTGGGGGTGCTTTACTGCAGGAGGGACTGGTGCACTTCACAAAATAGATGGCATTATGAGGAAGGAAATTTATGTGGATATATTGAAGCAACATCTCAAGACATCAGCCAGGAAGTTAAAGCTCAGTTGCAAATGGGTCTTTCAAATGGACAATGACCCCAAACATTCCTCCAAAGTTGTGGCAAAATGGATTAAGGACAACTAAGTCAAGGTATTAGAGTGGCCATCACAAAGCCTCAATCCGACAGAAAATTTGTGGGCAGAAAATAAACATTTAGTTTTTGCAAGTTCACACACCTCTTTAACATTATCTTTAGTGATCTCGACTGGTGAAGCTGGACATTGTCAATGCCGACATTAATAATCTTAGAATATCTACATTTAGCATTAGCCAGCACTTGTAAATTTGATCTGATGGCAAACTCTCTGGCACCCGAAATGCATTTAACAATAGTGGCTGGAGTCTCTATTTCCACGTTCCTTACAATAGTCATCAATAACAAGGGCGATTTCAACATGATTTTCAGTGGGTGCATCACTGAGTGGGGAAAATCAAGTAGTGTTGCTTTGCCCTATGGATATGCTGCAGAGATGTCTCCCAAACGCCCTGCTGCGGGGGCTCTACAGCTGGAACCAAAGTGTGTGTTGCTCGCTGTACTATGTGCATACGAAAGAGTATCTACCGGCTTCTCTTTCTCACAGACCTCCACTAGCGTTCGGATGCATGTCTCTAATTCATTAACCTTCTCCGTCAGCCTGACTACATTTATCATATGTGAAATTCTCACTGCTGATGGAAGAAGCTATAGTAAACTTGGCATGCAATACATGATGCGATAATATTAGCGGATGCAATTGTTTGTTGTTGTGGTGGTTTTTGATCAGCAGGGGTTTGAGATCGATGCAATGATCTGTGTACAAAATGTGTACGGTAAAGCACGCAGTTTAATTGCGATAAAAGTGGAAAGGTGGGTGTGTGTGATAAAATGCACGTAGTAAAAGGAAAAATGTACGGCCTCCTCCCAGAAAGCCAATGTGGAACTTGTGCTTGTCAGCTGGACTGCTGACATATTTGCTGCACACCAACTCCAGGAATAATGCCAGGAGCAGCACAGAGACTTGTTCACCACCTCTGTCGACCTGACCGAGGTGTTTGACACAGTCAGCAGAGAGGGGCTGTTGAAGATCATGGAGAAGTTTGGTTGCCCGTCCAAGTTAATAACAATCATCCAATCCTTCCATGAGAGGATGATGGTCCATGTGCCCCCCATGCTCTTTAGCATGATGTTTTCTGCCATGCCGACAGATGCTTTCAGCAACTGCGACGATGGCATCCACCTCAGGTACAGGACTGATGGGAAACTCTACAAACAAAGGCATCTACAAGCTGTCACTAAAGTGAAGGAGACTGTTATCAGAGACTTTCTCTTTGCTGATGACTGTGCCCTCAATATCTCATGAGAACAAAAGATGCAGTTGGAGATGGACCATTTGTTTTTGGCCTATGACAACCTCAGTCTCACCATCAACACCACAAAGACTGAAACAATTTACAAGCCTGCTCCAGAAAAGCATTAACAACAACTATTTCGTAGTGAAGGGACAGGACCACCTATCTGGGCAGCACACTCTCCAGAACAGTCAACATAGATGCAGAGGTCTACAAAAGTATCTCCAATGAAAGTGTTGCCTTTGGGAGACTTCATGAGAGCGTATAGGAATGCCAGGGAATCAGCCTAACCACCAAGCTGAAGGTCTACTGTGCCGCGGTACTCATTACCATCCTAAACACTTATGAGACATGTAAGCACTCTGTTGGCAGGCAGAAGAAATGCTTAAAAGACAGCCTGAAGGTCTCCCTCAAAGCTATTGGTGTCAGGACTCTAGGGAGTATTCAAGTTATTAACATGACAATGAGTTCAGTGTACTCCAATGAATCCAACAGAACACCTTTAGGATGTGGTGGAATGGGACATTTGCAGCATGAATGTGCAGCCGATCAATCTGCAGCAACTGTGTGATGTTCTCATGTCAGCGTGGAGTACCTGTCAGCTGTAATAAATGATATCTCCATTAAAATATGATACGTAATAAAAGTAGATAAATAGTATATTTGCCCTGTGTAAATAACAATATATAGGAACTGTATCTAAAATAAATAATGGGTGATAAATAAATACTAATACAACAGGCTGGAAAAATAAACATTTATTCATTTTAATATCTTATATATTTCGTATATGTTGAAACTTAAAAACTTGTTGTTTTTAGGCAACGCATCCTAAAAACGGCACCGTTAGATCGGTTTCATACTGAAGAGCCACTTTAAAGTTTTTTTCTGTCTCTCGTAAATATAAATGAGTGTAAATGCCAACACCATCATATATGTTGAAATGATTGAAGCCTGTCACACAAAACATGAGCTCACTTTGTCTTTCGCACGTACAAACAAACCGGTTTGATTTCACTAGGCTAGGCTCAGACACATACAATCAAACAGGTGCGATCTGCATTCATGCTGCTGTTTACAAGCAAAAAAGTTACTGCTCAAATTATCTTTCAACATCACAATACCTTTATTTTTATATGATACAAACTTTCAAACAATCACTCAATAAAAGTATAAAGCCATTACTGTCGAAGCGCACTGTTTTGATGCAGCTCTGCGGCCATGTATTCTGACGTCAAACAAATAATATACAAACTAGTCTGTGGCATGGGTGACAAGCCTTACCGCTCTCTCTCTCCCGCACACCGACACATGACCACACCCCATGCCACATAGTCATTCCACTCAAGCCTTCTCCCATTCCATCCATCACAACCACTTCCGGGGCTGGGAAAGTGGAAGGGCTAGTTTCTTAGAACCTTCTATGCTCCACCTTGTAGGCTTCTGTGATGACACGAACTCCGAATCCCATCTTATCAATGACAATATGGCTGGCACGCATTGCCAGCAAGCGTGATCACGATTGCATCTCATCTATCATAATCATTTTAAATATCTAAAAACCATATTATATGTTTCATTATATACAATGCCTGGCAAAACAAAGTCGCAGTTTGGATTAAAGGCAGTGATATGATCTGGGGTTGCTTCAAATGGTCAGGTCTAGGCTCAGCAACGTTATGCAGCAATAAAATGAAGTCAGCTGACTACCTGAATGTACTGAATGACCAGGTTTTCCAATCAATGGGTTTTTTCTACCCTGACAGCATAGACATATTCCAGGACGACAATGCCAAGATTCATTGGGCTCAAATTGTGAAAGAGTGGTTCAGGGAGCATGAGTCCTGACCTTAACCCCATTGAAAGTCATTAGGATGTGCTGGAGAAGACTTTATGGAGTGGTTCGACTCTCCAGTCGTCAATACTGCCTCTAGCTTTGATTATGGCGTGCATTTGTCATGGCATTGTTTCGACAACCTAATGCAACGTCACAACATTATTTCCATTCAGAGTTGCAAACATTTTTGACCGAGATCTTGTTTTGATGATGGGACAGTCGAACCTCTCTGTAAAGTCTTCTCCAGTATGAGTGAATTCAAATGAAAGCATGTAGTTTAAGATAGAGTACACATTTCTTTTACCAAGTGTATAATCTGAAAAATAACTTTAAATTGACTTTCGACCCGTGAAAAATCACTTTAAAGCAATAATTTTAAAGAAAACAAATTAGAACTTTAAGCAGAAACCCAAATCCAGAGTCACTGTTCCTGAAGGACTGTAATGACTTTTTTTAAATTAAAATGTTACCTTTTTAAAAGACAACTGAACACTTTTAAAATGACAATAAAGATAGCTGGAAAAAAATCATTTGAGTGACTTTTGAGTGATAAAAATAATCTGGTAACAGATTCTGACATGACAGTTGATTGTTATGAAAGTGTAAAACAACATTAAAGAAACATACCTGAAGGAATAAAATCATCATCATCACTCTGTTGTTCATCTGTTGTGGTTTCATCATCATCATCACTCTGTTGTTCCTCTGCTGTGGTTTCATCATCATCTTCGTCACTCTGTTGTTCCTCTGTTGTGGTTTCTCCTCTCATCTTCATCAGGTTCCTGCAGTCCAGTAGCTTCACCGAACACATCTTCACTGATGTCTGCAACATCTGCTGTTCATCATCATCTTCATCACTCTGTTGTTCCTCTGCTGTGGTTTCTCCTCTCATCTTCATCAGGTTCCTGCAGTCCAGCAGCTTCACTGAACACATCTTCACTGGTGTCTGCAGCATCTGCTGTTCTCCAGTGTGAATCACATCCACCTGCTCTCTCATGATGAACATCTGAACACAAAAACATAATGATTATAATGGACTGACATTCATCAAACTCAAAAAGACTGAACATTTAATGATTATACACAAGAACTGCTGTGTTAAACAAAATAACTTTGTTTTTGAGATGGTACAATTGGGTAGTTTGCTACTGTGAACTACAGAACTTCCTTAAGTGGGGTGTTATGCAGCAGATGAGCCACAGGATGCTGGAGTCTCATGATCTTCTCATTTCTTTCATAGAGAAGGTTTTGTTTTGTTTTTTACCCTGGGGGAGGTGAATTGCAGGTCTGTGACAATTTCACAAGTCCTGCTTTGTTCTGCAGCAGTTGAAATTAAGCAGATGCACATTCATTGATGTTAAGTCAGACATTTCGGCACCATTCTTCCAGGATTCCAAGTGTTATGACTTAAAGTTAACAGTGTGTGGACTAAAGGCCCAGACACACCAAACCGACATCAAAGAACTAGCGGCGACAAAAGCCGACTGTGGCATCGCCTGCGTCTGGGCCAAGAAGTTGCTCTTGAACACACCGCAAAGACTACACCCAACGGCCAATTAGCACATACGTTCTGCGCCTGCGTTAGAGGAAATAACTCTCCATACCAGCAGGTGGTATAGTATATTTTTATATATTATAGTGTATTTTTTTATATATCAATCATAGAAAAGTGCTTATATAGAATAGTCTGGACATTATGTGATCCAAGAAAGAGAATATGAGGCCTAAGGAGTGCTTATGCTGCAAGAAAACATACAGTGCACTCAGCTGTAGCAAAAACAATGATACAATGGTACGAGGCAGAGCGAATGCATTCCTAAGGCATTGAGAGACACAGCTAATAGTTAAAGATTAATACGGCCAATGGTCAGACTGACTGTATTATGCATAGACTGTTATATTCTATTTACTCAAAATATATACTTTCATAATACATGGGTTTAAAAGGTTATTTTATTTTTTAAATGGACTAAAAGCCAGATTTCCACCATTAAAAAGAAGTCAGAGGGTCTGTGAAATAATGGTGGTGGACGGCACTCATTGACTACAAAAACGTGTGTATGAGGTAATGCAAGATAACAAACTGTATAAAGAATTGAGTCTGGACTGAGTGAATTCAGATCGTCAGCTGGCTTTCTCAGGTTTGTTGTGTTATTCAATAAACTCTAACCTTTGACACCTGGAACTCCTGACTTTGAGAGTTTTCTTACTGAGAGGGAAGAAGAGTCTTCAATACTCCACGACCGTGGCAGTAGTCTGTATTCGTAATTCAAAAAGGGAAACCGGAAGAGCTAGGACTGCGGATATACAAACAGTAAACAAAGCAGCACTTACTTACCATTTTCACATCTCGCTCACCACATGGATTCGTAATGTAGCTTCTTCGAATATGTCTGATAAGTTACAAATGGCATTGGCGTTGTCAGCCCTTGGTCTATTGAAAAATGAGAAAAGCCTTCTGTGTATGTGCCCTCTTGATTTTGTCGTTTGCTTGCTTTCGTCACTTCCATTTTTCTTCTCGTGCACTGGTTCACTAAGCTGAACAACCAATCAGACTGATCTTTCTCACCGACAGGCTCCGCTGCCGATTCAACATGCTCAATCGGCCGAAAAGTCGCTGACGGGGGTCCGACTAGTGCCAACGGTGTGGAACACAATGCAAAAACTAGGCTGACAGATGCTCAACGATGGCCTGACCGTCAGCTTGGTGTGTTGCTGTTGCTGTCAATGGCTCTCTTTCTGTAAGACTTATTATGCCTGGTTCCCTCAAAAATTCTACAGTTCTAACAAACAAAAAACACTTTCGTAACAGCACTGTCACTAGTATGTTTATCTTTACATTATATTAATATAGCTGTATGTGTTAAAGATGCACTCAGTTATTTTTTCCCCACTAAAAAAAAAAATGTTTTACTCCTAAAGAATTTAATTGTAATTTTGAAACATGTATAAAATCATGACCGCTCACATGAGATGAGGACTCTAGTCATATCAGTGACCTTATAAAAGCTATTTTATTCTACATGGTGGAGGGTTGCTCTCATGGGGGCGGCCATTTTAGAATCACATGACCAGCTGAAAAACTACTCGCTTAATCTCAATAACCATCTTGATATTGAACACTTTCACTCTTGGATTAAATTAATCATGGATGATTGTGAATAGTGAATTTCTACAATGGCATCTGTAACTAAAAACTTGATTTTGAATGATGCAGCATCCACACCACTAGGTGTCACTGTAAGTCCAAGATGACACAAGCAAAAAGTTACTGAGTGCACCTTTAAGTACCACCTTACCTGTAGATAACCAGGGTTGATGTTAGATTCTTGGCCAAATGTTGATTTTAGTTGGGTGAAACATTGTTATATAAACAAAACATGTTGTCCTTTTTTTCTTCTGTTTTTAAAATCCCATGAGGAATCTTACGAGTAAACAGCCAAATGTGGAAAATGATGTCTTCACACTGGTGCACGGGATGTAAAATAGCAAACAAACTATAGCAAGTTTAACTGAATCTAATTAAAGTTATAAACTATAGATTTTGGTCCAGGCTGGTACAGGTTAAAGGCCAACATCTCTTATGTTTTAATGTACTCACGAACTGGGACAGTAAACAGGAATAAATATACTAAAGGGAATATATAAATTTACCTCAGGTTGCCTCACGGAAGACTTCTCGTGTGCAAATTTAACAATGTAGTGTGCAAAAAGAATTTATTTTATTTTTATTTATTCTTATAATGGTCAGCATTTGACTGATACTAAACAGTACTGATGTTTATTTAGTTATTTATTTTATTTTTATTCTTTATTTTAATGGTCAGAATTTGACTGATACTAAACTGTACTGATGTTTATTTAGCTATTTATTTTATTGTTATTTATTCTTTATTTTAATGGTATCCAATTCTCTGCAGAACTATTAAATGTTAAACAATTTATTTGTCTCAAACGCCCATTCAAAAAAAAAAAAAAAAAAAAATTTGTATATCACCATTTACTCGAGTAAAATATTTAGCAGATGTGGTACATTTTCCTTTTGTTGACAGAGATTTTGTCAATTAAGTATGGTATCCAAAAGACATATTGACTGTCTCTACAAAAATAATATAATTATGACAGCGTCAACTCGTATAAATAGATCAGGGGATCATGCTGCTATAACGTCTTTAATGGAACGTTTAAGCGACGTCTTTAGGACATTACCACAACATTTCTGGAACGTTACTCAAAGTTTGTCAAGATTGAACTTTACCAACACGTCTTCAAACTGGACTAAAATATAAACATGAGTTTAGCCACAGACAGAAAGTGTAAATAAACCTGTTCTGAAGTGTTTTAGTTGTTTTGTTCACCTCTTGCATATGACCAGTAATCCCAAAAGTATTTACACAAACTTCAGGAAACCAAAAAGTGTTTGTTTGTGCCCGTCTCTCCAATATATATTATCACCTTCATTGAACTCATTTACAGTCAGTCACTGGATTAAAAGAACTCATTTAAGCAGAATATTCTCAGATTTCTGTTTGTTTCTCCTGAAAGTGATTTTTTTAAAGCGTCTGTAACAAAACAAAGCGATATGCGTCGATAAAAAACGTATTTTACAGTTATTAAAATGCCAAAGACAGAAAAACAACATATACAAATAAATGTCAATCTGACAAATGCTGTTTAACACATTCAACACGTACCGAACTGAGCGCTCAAACTGTAACAGTGTCTGAATTCTTCTTCTTGTATATTTTATTGACATTACCGCCACCAACTGGACAGGAGTATGGAGCCCCGAATGGAAGGAAAAAATCTATAATAATAATAATAATAATAATACTTTAATACAAAATGTGGTATTTAAATCCTTTTGTTGTTTAAGCCTGTTGTTTTTAGATATTTTAATAAAGCACTGTGCACTTTTGTTTGTCCTGGAGCATTACTAAGGAGATTTTGCAATGTGAGGTTATTTCAAATCAAATCAAATCAAATCACTTTTATTGTCACACAGCCATATACACAAGTGCAATGGTGTGTGAAATTCTTGGGTGCAGTTCCGATCAACATAGCAGTCGTGACAGTGATGAGACATATACCAATTTACAATAACATCAAATTAACACAACACAATTTAAACATCTGTTATACACATAATTACACTCAACAGTATACAAATAATAATATACACTGTACAGTATACAATACGCACTATATAGATACACATTATTCAATAAAAATAAAAAATAAAAATATATAAAAAAAGTATATATATATATATATATATATATATATATATATATATATAGAATGTACAGTATTGTACTGTATTGACATTCAGGCTGTCAGTTGATAGTCAGTTGTTAAGAGAGAACATAATATAATAATAATAATATAATTTATGACAGTCCGGTGTGAGATATAAGAGTAAGGGTAATAAAGTGCAGTGCTGATGTATTTTGATCGTGGGAGATCAAGAGTTCAAAAGTCTGATTGCTTGGGGGAAGAAGCTATCATGGAGTCGGCTGGTGCGGGTCCTGATGCTGCGATAACGCCTGCCTGATGGTAGCAGTGAGAACAGCCCATGGCTCGGGTGACTGGAGTCTCTGATGATCCTCTGAGCTTTTTTCACACACCGCCTGGTACATATGTCCTGGAGGGAGGGAAGCTCACCTCCGATGATGTGTCTGGCAGTTCGCACCACCCTTTGCAGTGCTTTACGGTTGTGGGCGGTGCTATTGCCGTACCAGGCGGAGATACAGCCAGTCAGGATGCTCTCCACAGTGCAGGTGTAGAACCGTGTGAGGATGTGGCAGTTCATTCCAAACTTCCTCAGCCGTCTCAGGAAGAAGAGGCGCTGATGAGCCTTCTTCACAACGACTTCAGTGTGGATGGACCATGTGAGTTCCTCAGTGATGTGGACACCCAGGAACTTGAAGCTGCTGACTCTCTCCACTGGTGCTCCATTGATGGTGATGGGACTGTGTTCTCTGTCTTTTCTTCTGAAGTCCACCACAAGCTCCTTTGTCTTACTGACGTTGAGGGAGAGGTTGTGCTCCTGACACCAGTGTGTCAGAGTGTGTACCTCCTCTCTGTAGGCTGTTTCATCATTGTCAGTGATCAGACCTACCACCGTCGTGTCATCAGCAAACTTAATGATGGCATTGGAGCTATGTGTTGCCACACAGTCATGTGTGTACAAGGAATACAGTAGTGGGCTGAGAACACAGCCCTGTGGGGCTCCAGTGTTGAGGGTCAGTGATGAGGAGATGCTGCCTATTCTAACCACCTGGCGTCTGCTTGACAGGAAGTCCAGGATCCAGCTGCACAGCGAGCTGTTTAAGCCCAGAGCCCGGAGTTTCTCGTCTAGATTGGAGGGCACTATGGTGTTGAATGCTGAGCTGTAGTCTACAAACAACATTCTCACATAAGTGTTCTTTTTTTCCAGGTGGGAGAGAGCAGTGTGTATTGTAGATGCAATGGCATCATCAGTGGAGCGGTTGTTGCGGTAAGCAAACTGCAGCGGGTCAAGAGAGAGTGGCAATACAGAGCAGATGTAATCTCTGATTAGTCTCTCAAAACATTTGCTGATGATGGGGGTCAGAGCAATAGGACGCCAGTCATTTAAACAAGTTATTTTTGATTGTTTTGGAACAGGCACAATGGTGGATGTTTTAAAGCATGTGGGGACTACAGACAAAGAGAGGGAAAGGTTGAAAATGTCCGTAAAAACACCAGCCAGCTGGTTCGTGCACGCTCTGATGACGCGGCCCGGAATGCCGTCTGGGCCAGCGGCTTTGCGGATATTCACCCGTCGGAAGGATCGGGTTACATCCGCTACAGAGACGGAGAGTGAACTAACCTCTGTAGCTTCAGCCGCGAGAGCTCTCTCCGCGAGGGCGGTGTTATTTCCCTCGAAACGAGCATAAAAAGTATTTAGCTCATCCGGTAGAGAGGCAGCGGTGTTCATGGCGGAGTTTTTATTCCCTTTAAAGTCCGTGATGATGTTAATTCCCTGCCACATGCTTCTAGAGTTGGTGGTGTTAAACTGTCCTTCAATCTTACTCCTGTACTGGCGTTTTGCGGTTCTGATAGTTTTTCGGAGGGCATAACTGGCTTGTTTATGCTCCTCCACGTTCCCGGAATTAAAAGCGGAGGTCTGCACATTAAGTGCCGCGCGAACATCGCTATTGATCCAAGGTTTCTGATTCAGATAGATTCGTACAGTTCTGGTCGGAACGACATCCTCTACGCACGTTCTGATGAAACACATTATGCTATCAGCGTAAAGCTCGATGTCGTCATCAGAGGCGGACCGGAACATCTCCCAGTCCGTGTGATCAAAACAGTCTGGTAGCATAGAATCTGATTGGTCCGACCAGCACTGGATCGTTCTTAGGGTGGGTCCTTCCTGTTTCAATTTCTGCCTGTAAGCGGGCAGAAGCAGAATGGAAGAGTGGTCCGATTTGCCAAATGGTGGGCGGGGGAGGGATTTGTAGCCATCCCGGAACGGAGAGTAGCAATGGTCCAAAACCCAGTCCCCTCGTGTGTTGAAACTAATGTGCTGGTGATATTTTGGTGCGACTGATTTTAAACTGGCTTTATTAAAGTCTCCGGTCACAATGAACGCGGCCTCAGGGTGCGCGGTTTCCTGCTCACTTATACTCCCATACAGTTCCTTGAGTGCCCGGTCTGTGTCGGCTTGTGGGGGAATGTACACAGCAGTGATAATGACCGCTGTGAATTCCCTCGGTAGCCAGAATTGTCGACACAGAAGCATAAGAAATTCCAGATCAGGAGAGCAGAAAGACTTGACAGAATGTATGTTCCTCTGATCACACCAGGATTTGTTGATCATAAAACATATACCACCACCTCTGCTTTTACCTGAGAGGTCTTTCGCTCTGTCCGTTCAGTGCACGGAGAACCCCGCGGGTTCAGTGGCTGAGTCTGGAATCTCCGCAGACATCCAAGTTTCTGTTAGGCAGATAATGCAGCAGTCCCTCATATCTCATTGGAAAGAGATCCGCGCTTTCAGCTCGCAGAGCTTGTTATCCAGAGACTGAACATTTGCCAGTAGAATACTGGGTAGCGGGGGTCGATTTGCGCGGCGTCTTACTCTGATGAGAACGCCGGCTCTGTTTCCCCTTTTCCTCCTGCGTTTCCGCGGCCGTACTGCCCAGACAAAGGGCTCCGCTTGCGTGTTTGTAAACAGCGGGTCGGCATTGAGGAATGTGAAGTCCGATTTACGGTGTGAGATTGCTGAACCAATGTCCAAAAGTGTTTGTCTGTCGTAGACAATAAGGCAGACAACATCCAAGACAAAAAACATAAGAATTGTGAACAAAACAAACAAAACATTACTATGTTGTGTCGGAGCTCGCAACGCAGCAGCCATACTCGGCGCCATCTTGAGTCCAAAATGTACACCTATTGTTCTAAGTATCTGTGTAAGCTCATGTCTTTCTCTTTCATATGCTGTGCATACTAAGAGCACATGCTCAAAAGTTTCTATTTGACTGCAGTTTGTACATTGTCCTGTTTCATGTTTCCCTATTCTGGATAATGAATTATTTAAACCAATGTGCCCTATTCGAAGACAGGCGATTATGGTGTCATTTTCCCTGTTTATATGACAAATTCTTCCAGAACCAACTTGTTTTTGGATACTGTGAAGTTGTCTCCCCTTTGTTTCTACCTCCCATAATAGTTGCCACTTTGTATTCATCAATGTCGTAATTTTCCCTTTAACACCTGCCTTGCTTAGATATGTAAATGTCAACTTCTGGATGTTCAATTACTTGCTTTGCCAAATCATAAACTACTTCATTTCCTTGGACTCCCACGTGTGCAGGTACCCACAGGAAACTTAGCATTATTCCCATATTCTGTATCTTTAGCAAACTTGTAAGTATCTCATAAACTATATCTTGTCTTGATGTAGACTGTCCACTTTCAAGACTAGTTAAGGCTGAGTATGAATCAGAACATATTAGTGATGGCAAGACAGGATCATTTTACTGACTTGGATCTTTGAGTCTCTGAGACTACTCGTTCATCTGAGTCACATAAAAGATTCATGCAAAATGAACGAATCATTCATGAACGACCCATCACTAGAACATATAACCACATTCATGGGCTGATTGTAGGGCTAAAAAATGGCTATTAATTCTGTTGTATAGTGAAATGTCATTAGTCGTCCTCTTCTTTATGCTGATTTTGAATTGAGGAATATATACTGCTGTAGCTGTGCGACCAGAGTTAGGATTCTTGGAACCATCTGTATATATACTGAGCACTGAGAAATATGCCTGATCTAGATATTGCTCTCACGTCTGTGGCCATGGAGTCATTTGAGAGACTGGTTTTGGCCTATCTGAAGGACATCACTGGACTGCTCCTAGACCCCCTTCAGTTTGCTTACCGGGTAAACAGGTCTGTAGATGATGCTGTCGACATGGGACTGCATTATATCATGCAACACCTCGAGAGACCTGGGAGTTATGCAAGGATCCTATTTGTGGACTTCAGTTCAGCCTTCAATACCATCATGCCTGATCTTCTCTCAACCAAAATGTCCCAGCTCTCCATGCCCACCCCAATCTGTCGTTGGATCACCAGCTTTCTGTTAGATAGGCAGCAGGTAGTGAGACTGGGAAAACTGTTCAAATGTCAAGTCTGTATCTAGAGATGAAACTGTGTCTCACTGTAATATTCTGTGTGCACTTGTTTCTTCTATCACCAAAAAAAAAATCCTTGTGTACATGAGAACACTTGGCAAGAAAGCTCATTCTGATTCTAATTCTTATTCTAAAAACTGCTTAGGGATAGATATCTCATTTGTTTTATTTATCCTGTAGTTGGAGGTCAACTCTATGCATAGGGACTAGCCAGGGAGGTATACTGGGTTTTACAACAGTGGGACTAATTGTTATTTCTGTAAGACCCATTGTCTGAACCCACAACTTACTCTTAAACACTTATACACTTTTGGTTTTTTAAGCTGTTATAATTTTATTTTGTTTATTTTTTTGCAATTTAGGCATTGTGTGTGTGTGTGTGTTACACTATTTATAAGAGAAAGATTGAGGAATACTAAGGACGTGTGAGCACAGTTCCAAAAAATGGATGAGGTACAGGGGGTGAAATGAGGTCCCGGGTCACTAAAGACCCAACATATGTGTTGAAGGGTTAAAGAAACATGGAAGCATGTTATTAATAAAAAAAATTCTAATTTCTGATTTTAAATGGAACTTTTTCACATTTTATTCAGTCACAGCTTTACATTTAGAAACAGTATAGTTTGGGGGGTGACAGATGTACCAGGCCAACAGAATATATTTGTGAACTGACATGCTTTGAACAGTTTATGTAGGTGCCAAGAAAAAGTCTGCCTTGAAAAGTAAAATTCTCTATCACTTGCCACTCCAAAAACCCACTTGTCCTGGACAAGCGTTAATGTCGAGCCCTGGTATAGCTAGTATTCAGTGATGCTAACTTTCATGTCATGTTAGCTCTGCATTCGTTGCACTGCAGGATGGTCTCATCTAATACACGGCTGCACACGCAATAGTTTAGTTAGGAGGCACATATGCTTTGTTCACACATTCACTATTTACTTGATATCATTGGACCAGAAGATGATTCTTGCTTGCTGTGACTATGTGGGCAATTGTTTTTTACATGTTTCTGTAAAGAACTTGCTGAGATGAAACTTTTCCCACATATACATTTTCTCCAGTATGAATTATCTTGTGTTTTTTCAGGTTTTGTGACTGAGTGAAACTCTTTTCACAGTGTGAGCACTTGTATGGTTTCTCTCCAGTATGAATTATTTGGTGCTGATTTAAGCTGCTGGCTGTAATGAAGATCTTCCCACATTCAAAGCACATATGAGCTCCCACACCGGTATGTATTTTCTGGTGCCCTTTAAAATAGGACAGGTATGCAAAACTCTTTCCACAAAATGAACACATGTAAGGCTTCTCCTTTGTGTGAGTTTTCAGGTGTGTTTTTAGGTATTGTGCCAGAACAAATGTTTTCCCACACTTATCACATTCAAATGGTCTTTCTCCAGAGTGAAAGCGAAGATGATTCTTGAGATGGTCTGAATATGCAAAAATCTTCCCACACTGATGGCACGTGTAAGGCTTCTCACCACTATGAACTCTCATGTGTCTTTTAAGATGGTTTTTACATGTGAAACTCTTTCCACACAGAGAGCAGGTGAAAATTTCTTGGCTGCTCTTCTTCGAGGCTTTTTTGTTAAGAAATTCTTTTTATTCTTTGAGCAAATTTATAACAAAAACAACTCAAGATGAAAAAATAATATAAAAATCAAATTAAACCCCAATATAATGGCAGATCAAACCTCCAGTACTATTTTTTATTTTTACTCTGCAAAAGGTAAATAATTATACCATAAATTCTGATTAATAACTTAATTTTATGATTATAGCCATTTATAGCGGTTGATAGAGGTGTAAAAATGAAAAATCTGACAGAGCAATTTATTATCATCATCACTAAATTATTACATAATGTGATACAGATACAGTCTCAGATTACACAAACCTTCACACGAGAGATGTGGAGCATGTGAGATTGAAGGGGGAAAATTGCACTATGAAATTAAGAAAGATGGTTGGATGGATGCTGTCGAGTCCTGCTTTCTATGTCATTATCCTATTCTAGTTAGAATTAACTAAAATATTGCTTGTATTTCTCCATAAAATGTGTTATTTACTAGTGATGTGCACAGTTACCGTTTTTAACAGTTGATTAACTGTGAAGTTCAACGGTTATCTGTTTCCCATCGGGACACGGGAATAAAGAAAATTTTTGCTATGGTTTGTCCTCAAACACTACTCAAAATAGCACCAAATCACATGCGCAGTGAGCAATGAGCTGAAATAGCACAATACGTAAATCTTCAAATGATGAAATCTCACATTAAAGTCAAACAAAAATAATCAAACTCTCACCGCCTGTGTGCGCTCTGCCTGGGCCGGGTCATATTTCTGTGAGTCAACAAAGCCTCTTTTGAGTGCTTTGATTTTGAAAATTTAAAAAAAAGACTTTTACAGTACCTTTACTTGGTGTCAAAAAATGCTGTGATCCTGTGTGAGACGCTGAAAGAAAAAACATTGAGATTCAGTGCAACAGTCAAAGATGTCCGTCCAGCATGTGTTAACAGTATACAGAAAAACAGTGCAGACACATTTGAACAGCCCATAACTCACCCTATACTTGAAAAACTGACCCAAACCCTGCCGGGAAAACCCGAAGGTTTGTTGGAACTCATCAAGTTCAGGTCGGGTTGAAGACTGCACTTCATGTGTAGAATAACTGAATAGTGATTTTGGTATTCGAATAGTGGTGCGTTGAACAGTTAACCAGATGTTGTCTATCCGTTCACATCCCTTTTATTTACCACAAATAGAACACAGCCTAAATAAACATTTTCCGAGTCAAGTCAAATTTATTTGTATAGCGCTTTTCACAACAGGCATGTTTCAAAGCAGTTGTACATGAAATTATGCTATAACAGAAAATGAACGAATATAATGCCAATATTAGTTATTAATGTTTAGAACTATTAGTGGTTAAAATTAGTAAACTAAGTAAGTGTTGTGGGTCAATGATCAAACAAAATGATTTTGTATTAGTTTTAGTGTTAAAGTCCTTGAAGTCTTCCCAAATTAACTGAGGAAATACACGTAGATGCATTGTCCTTTGATTTTGGCCAATGAAGGCTTTTGTTAGTGGTTAATTCATTTTCTATGTAGTTTAAGAGAGTGTTGTCCCTCCTTTGACCAAGTTGATATAGGTATGTGAGAAGTATCGCAGTCCGGCTGGAAGCTTATGGCAGGTCATTTTGGTGAACTCCATCCTGAGCTCATGATTCAGACAGTGGCTCATGAAGAATCCCATGTCTCTAAATTTGCATCAATTCATCCACTGTGAAGTCTGTCTTAGTAGAATGAAGTCAAGTCTGGCTGGCACATGCAGCAATTGTTCATCATCACTCAGCGACACAGTGGGAATCGGACATTAAGGAGGACCGGAGATGGATCTGGCAGGCTCTGGT
Source organism: Myxocyprinus asiaticus (assembly GCF_019703515.2). Classification (NCBI taxonomy): domain Eukaryota; kingdom Metazoa; phylum Chordata; class Actinopteri; order Cypriniformes; family Catostomidae; genus Myxocyprinus; species Myxocyprinus asiaticus. The sequence continues at coordinate 44,019,934 of NC_059371.1, forward strand.
AACCTCAAGATATAATCCAGAGGTTTAGACAGGGAAAGAAATAGAATAAAATTAGCGTAGATGCCATTCAATTTAAAGCAGGGTTAAAAAATAAGAGAAGTGTTTTCAGTTCTGGCAGACCTAACTAATGCAGCGATAACTATGAATTGAGGGATAAATTACGTGTATGCCTGGCTGAATAGATAGTCTTTAGTCTAGACTTAAACTGAGAGAGTGTGTCTGAATAACGAACACTGCTAGGAAAACATTTCCATTGTTTAGGAGCTAAATATGAAAATTATATCCCTCCTTTTGTGGATTTTGATATTCTCTGTATTGTTAACAGGCTGGAGTTTTGCGATTATAGTGAGTGTGATGGATTATAGCGTGATAGGTCACTTAAGTACTCTGGAGCTAGACCATTCAAAGCTTTGTAAGTAATTAACAGAATTTTAAAATACGAAACTTCATCATCATCTTCGTCACTCTGTTGTTCCTCTGCTGTGGTTTCATCATCATCATCTTCGTCACTCTGTTGGTCCTCTGCTGCCACTTGGGTACCGCAGCCCAAGTGGCTGCGGTACCCAAGAGTTCAGCAAAAGAGCGGTTTCCTTGTTCCCTGGGTCACACACCCAGTGTGCACGGCCGTCATCACGACCACTGTCCACCATTCCATTTTGGCAGGTTTGGCGCTCCAGCGGCGGTTTCCCCGTCCCTGCGCACCCAGCTGTGGCACAAATCCACCCCTGATGTGACAGTCTCCACGGGTCACGAGGACAGGCCTCTTCCTCCCCTGTCCCAGGCTGTTCCTGGGGTGGTCACAAGGAGCCAGGTAAGTGCTTCGATGTTCCTGAACTCAGCACAACCACAACACGGCGTGGCACCTCAGGCTCTGCCCCGCCCGCCGGTACGTCCGACGAGATTGTCCCCTTGGTCCCCCTCACCCGGAGCTTGGACATGTGGCTTGCACTTTCCAACCCATCGCGATGGCTGGTCCAGACCGCCCGACTCGTCTACGCGATTCAGTTCGCCAGGCGTCCACCCAGGTTCAGCAGCATCCACTTCACCTTTGGTGAAGGGCGAGAACGCTGCTACCTTGCGTGCGGAGATCGCTACTCTCCTACGGAAGGATGTGATAGAGCCTGTCCCTCCGGCCAAGATGAAGAAGGGATTTTACAGCCCCTACTTCATTGTACCGAAAAAGGGCGGTGGGTTGCGACCAATCTTGGACCTGCGAGTACTGAACCGGGCTTTACACAGACTCCCGTTCAAAATGCTGACACAAAAACGCATTCTAGCGAGCGTCCGGCATCAAGATTTGTTCGCAGCAGTAGACCTGAAGGACGCGTACTTCCACGTCTCAATTCTACCTCAACACAGAACCCTCCTGCGGTTCGCATTCGAGGGTCAGGCATATCAGTACAAGGTCCTCCCTTTCGGCCTGTCCTTGTCCCCTCGCGTCTTCACGAAGGTCGCAGAGGCAGCCCTTGCCCCGCTAAGGGAAGTGGGCATTTGCATCCTCAACTATCTCGAAGATTGGCTAATCCTAGCTCACTCTCGGGATGCGTTGTGCACACAGGGACCTGGTGCTCTCGCACCTCAGCCAACTAGGGCTTCAGGTCAACTGGGAAAAGAGCAAGCTCCTCCAGGTTCAGAGCATCTCTTTTCTCGGCTTGGAGTTGGACTCAGTCTCGTTGACTCATCGTGCACAGTCGGTGCTGACCTGTTTGAAGGCGTTCAGACAGAAGACAGCGGTTCCACTGAAACGGTTTCAGAGGTTCTTGGGGCATATGGCATCCTCAGCAGTGGCCACCCCGCTCGGGTTGATGCATATGAGACCGCTTCAGCCCTGGCTTCAGACACGAGTCCCGAGATGGGCAAGGTGCTGCGGGACACATCGCGTGGTCATCACGCCGATCTGTCACCACCTCTTCAGCCCTTGGACCGACCTCACATTTCTACGGGCAGGTGTTCCCCTAGAGCAGGTTTCCATGTGCGTCGTGGTTACGACAGACGCCTCCAAAACGGGCTGGGGCGCTATATGCAACGGGCACGCAGCCGCTGGCTCATGGACGGGCCCGCGGCTACGTTGGCACATCAACTGCCTCGAATTGCTGGCAATTCTGCTCACCCTGTGGAGGTTTTGGCTGTTGATCCAGGGCAAGCATGTGTTAGTTCAGACAGACAACACGGCAATGGTAGCATATGTCAACCGTCAAGGCGATCTGCGCTCCCGTTGTATGTCACAACTCGCCCGCCGTCTCCTCCTCTGGAGTCAGCAGCACCTCAAGTTGCTGCGAGCCACTAAAATCCCGGGCGACCTCAACACTACAGCGGACGTGCTGTCACGGCAGGTTTCCCTCAGGGGAGAGTGGAGACTCCACCCTCAGGTGGTCCAGCTGATTTGGAGTCGATTCGGGCAGGCACAGGTAGACCTGTTCGCCTCCCATGAATCCTCCCACTGCCCGCTCTGGTACGCCCTGACCGATGCACCTCTCAGTATAGACGCGCTGGCACACAGCTGGCCCCTTGGACTTTGCAAATATGCGTTTCCCCCAGTGAGCCTACTTGCACAGACCCTGTGCAAGGTCAAGGAGGACGAGGAGCAGGTCGTCCTGGTAGCACCCTACCGGCCCATCCAGACATGGTTCTCAGACCTCACGCTCCTCGCAACAGCCCCCCCCCCGGCAAATTCCCCTGAGGAAGGACCTTCTTTCTCAGGGACGGGGCACCATCTGGCACCCGTGACCAGACCTCTGGAATCTCCATGTCTGGCCCCTGGACAGGATGCAGAAGACTTAAGCAGCCTACCACCCACGGTGGTAGACATGATCACTCAGGCTAGGGCCCCCTCTATGAGGTGCCAGTATGCCTTTAAGTGGCGTCTGTTCGCTAAGTGGTGTTCTTCCCGACGCGAAGACCCCCAGAGATGTGCAGTCGGATCGGTGCTTTCCTTCCTGCAGGAGAGGTTGGAAGGGCGGCTGTCCCCCTCCACCTTGCAGGTGTCTGTAGCTGCTATAGCGGCACACCACGACACAGTGGACGGTAAGTCCTTAGGGAAGCACGACCTGATCATCAGGTTCCTGAGAGGCGCCAGGAGGTTGAATCCCTTCGGACCGTGCCTCGTTCCCTCATGGGACCTCTCTGTAGTTCTTCAGGGTCTATGGAGAGCCCCCTTTGAGCCCTTGCAGTCAGCGGAGCTTAAGGCACTCTCTTTGAAGACTGCCCTCCTGACTGCGCTCACTTCCATCAAGAGGGTAGGAGACCTGCAAGTGTTCTCTGTCAGCGAAACGTGCCTGGAGTTCGGTCCAGGCTACTCTCATGTGATCCTGAGACCCCGACCGGGCTATGTGCCCAAGGTTCCCACAACCCCTTTTAGGGACCAGGTGGTGAACCTGCAAGCGCTGCCCCAGGAGGAGGCAGACCCAGCCCTGACGTTGCTGTGTCCGGTGCATGCTTTACGCATCTATTTGGATCGCACGCAGAGCTTTAGAGTCTCTGAGCAGCTCTTTGTCTGCTTTGGTGGACAGCAGAAAGGAAGCGCTGTCTCCAAGCAGAGGGTCGCCCACTGGCTCACTGATGCCATAACAATGGCATATCACGTCCAGGACGTGCCGCCCCCGGCAGGGCTACGAGCCCATTCTACCAGGGGTGTAGCGGCCTCCTGGGCCCTGACCAGTGGTGCCTCTCTAACAGACATTTGCATAGCAGCAGGCTGGGTAGCAACAATCTCTGGGTGGAACTGGTTTCGTCCCGTGTAGTGGCACGCACAAGCAGGTAAGTCCGGGACAGCTGGCCGGGTGTATCGCTTGCGCATAGCACCTTTCACCTCCCCTGAGCTGAAGACGTGCGCTGTTGACTCCCAGTAGTGTTCACAAACTGTGTTCCCTGGATAATTTCCTCCGAGCCCTGTGGCAGACGAGTTTGCGGAGAAACTCGCTGCCGGTTCAGTACATGTGCTAACTAAGCCCTGTACTGGGGTAGGTGCTCCGCATGTGGTGATTCCCCATAGGTGACGTATATCTTCCACTAATTTGTTTCCCTGTTGGTAAACTGTGTCTTCCTTGGGCAGAGGCCCCTCTGCCCCAGTCACCATGTTTGTAGAAACTCCTCCCCCATAGGGTAGGACCTACCATGGGACTTCTCCACATGACATACTTGCGACAAAGTTCGGCAAGACCATGTTATGTATTTCCACTCAAAATCCCCCCCCCACCCCCCCCCCTTTCTGGGCGGGGTGTGTTCTCCGCAGTGTCTTCCCCTTGGGAGGGACACCCCCCCCCCCCCGACGTAGACCTGGTGGCCCCAGTCGGTTAATTCCTTTTTTTGGGGGGAGAGGAAAAAAAAGAGGATAAGAGGCCACGACTGGGCTAGCCTGTCTCTAACTTTTGGGCAGGCGACTTGTCCCCAAAGGGCCGATCGACACTCATAACAGCGTTGGGGGAGGTTACGTGTCGGCCTGGTGCACTGGCTATGAGGCACACAGTGGTATGCCCGTCACACACCGCCAGTTCATGTAACACAGTTCTGCCAGTTGCGGCATTTCGTATAGGGATCCCTAGTGTGACTACATCGACACAACGTCGAGTGAGTGACAGACAGGGAATGTCCTGGTTACTTGTGTAACCTCCGTTCCCTGATGGAGGGGACGAGACGCTGTGTTCCTCCTGCCACATCACTGAACAACCCGCAGAAATGGCCGGGACCTTGTCTTGGCTCCTCAGCACAAAACCTGAATGAGTGGTTGCATACCAGCTCCTTTTATACCCATATGTCCGGGGGAGTGGTATGCAAATACCACTCGCCAATTTTCATTGGCCTTTTATCAAAGACCAGAGGTGTTTCAGGCTCCCAAGAGTGACCCCTAGTGTCACTACATCGACACAACGCCTCGTTCCCTCCATCAGGGAATGGAGGTTACACAAGTAACCAGTACATTTTCTAATTACCAATGATTTAAATTGTAACTGTAGTGGAATACAGTTACTTATATTTTGTATTTTAAATATGTAATCCCTTTACATGTATTCCGTTACACCCCAACCCTGCCAATAAAAATATCCAAAAGGCAAACGCCAGCTAGAACAGGAGGAAAATTTGTCAATAATTTTTCCATAGTTCATGGAAGTTTCAACCCCTTCAGATTGAACTTGCCAATGAAAGTTTACCAATGTTTATCAGTGGCATTTGTAATGACAAGGCCATTAGTTAAGACCATGGGTGGCTTCACATTACTGTGGTATGTAGGTTAGGTTAATGTTGATAATCTTGAACTGTAGTGTTTGCTATGAAAAAGCTAATAGCCTAAACACATTTTAGAAACCTTTAACTAAATCTATCACAATTGAAGCCTAATAAAAATAAAGTTTAATAGATTCACCCTAATAGATTTAATATGAATCTATACAATACTTGATTAAAAATATATATTTTAGTAAGGATGATGATGTGTAGACTATTTTAAAAATGTATTTGTCTCCTCTTGACCTCATCAGTGCTGTTAATAATGTATGTGCTGTCTAGCAGTTAGAGAGGTTTGACTTCCTCCATACAACACTTTATACTAGAATGTTCTCTGTGAAATTAAAATGGGTCACATAAGTTTTGTGTTTTCCACTGGCCGCTGCAATATCGAGTGAAGCCACACTGAATCGTGCAAGTTTCATTCTGTGCTGTTCTAGCGATCTTATCTCTGGAGCGGCTGAAGTGCCAGGTACCAACGAGTGATCAGCGCATTGGCATCCTTCATGCGGTGGAGCCACTGAAGCAGGGCGTGATCCGAGCAGAGGATGAAGGCCCACCCCAGCAGGTAATAGCGGAGGGTTAGGACAGACTATTTGATGGCCAGGCACTCTTACTCGATCATGCTCTACTTGGTCTGCCTCAAAGAGAACTTACAAATAATATACAGCATGGGCCGCTCCCAACCCCTCCACCTCCTGTGAGAGCATGGCCCCCAACCCCCTCTCTGCTGCATCCATCTGTAAAATGAAGGAGAGAGACGTTTGGAGCATGTATCCTGTTGGGACGCCTCCATCCACTGGACCGCATCTGGCACCCCCTTTTTAGTGAGATCAGTGAAGGGGCTGGTGACATTAGAGAAACTATGCACAAACCTTCGGTAGTAGCCAGCCAGCCCCATAAACTGTCTCACCTCCTTTTTGGTCTTGGATCGGGTCGTACCTGCCCATGACCCAAGTGGAAGCCCAGACACCGCACTTCCACCCGTCCACTTGCGCACTTTTTATTGCTTGTCATGAGCCCCGCCCGCCTCAGCAATCTCAGGACGGCTCTCAGATGCTGCATATGCCTCTGCCAATCGTTACTGTATATAATAATATCGTCTAAATAGGCAGCGGCGTATGCAGTTGGAGAATCTTATTTATGAGGTGCTGGAACGTGGCGGGAGCCCAGAACAAACCAAATGGAACAGTGACGAATTGGTGTAATCCAAACGGTGTGGAAAATGCAGTTTTTTCTCGGGATAATGGAGTTAAGGGGATCTGCCAATACCCCTTTGTTAAATCCAGTGTCGAATAAAATTGAGCCGCAACCAACCAATCGAGCAGTTCGTCAATTCGGGGCATTGGGTATGTGACTAATTTAGACGCCGCGTTGACTTTTCCATAATCTACACAGAACCGGACTGACCCGTCGCTCTTAGGCACAAGAACAACTGGACTGGCTCAATCACTGTGCGATTCTTCTATTACTCCCATCTCGAGCACTGCCTCTAATTCGTCCCGAATCACATTTTTCTTGTGTTCGGGCAAGCGGTATGGCTACGTACTACTACCCCCAGCTGAGTCTCGATATGGTGTTGTATGTGGTTCGTACAACCGTTAAGAGGGGAGAACACGTCCACAAAGTCTTTTTGCAACTTGGCCACCTCCACAAGCTGGGACGGTGAGAGGTGGTCTCCACAATGGACCAGGGTGAATGAATTGGCTTTGAACTTCACCTCCGGCCCGATCTTCGCCCTCTGGAACTACTGTTTTTTTAGGACACGGGGACCGCCTCTCTCCATAATTTAAGGAAGTTGAGGTGTGCTCCGCCTCTATCCATTCGTTTGACCTCATAATCGAGATCCCGACTCACCGTGTAACCTCAAAGTGCTCTTGCAACTTGGTGAGTAATTTCGAGCTCGAAGTGGGCAGTAATACATGGACTTTTTCTCCCGGTGTAAATTCCCGTTGCTGATATTGCAGAGAGCAGACCTCAAAACTGATGTGACCAATTTCAATTCTAGTGAGACTTTTCTAGTTTAAAGCATTACGGAGGAAGTCAAGTCGAACCTCTCAAACAGTAGGCAGCCCTGACATGCCAAACAGCACTGAGGAGGAAAAGAGCAACACTGTGTTATACGCAAATGACCAACATGAATATATTTGTGAACTGACATGCTTCAAACAGCAGTTGGCAGTTTAGGTGACCAGACTGATTCTGAACACAACTATACACCTCTGGAAGGTATAGAAGAAATCTCACTACACCTAAAAAAATCTCTTGAAAACCTCCAGAGTTTATGTAGGTGCCAAGAAAAAGCCTGCCTTAAAAAGTAAAATTCTCTATCACTTGCCCCTCCAAAAATCCTCTTGTCCCGGAGAAGCGTCAATGTGGAGTCCTGGTATAGTTAGTATTCTGTGATACTTTCGTGTCATGTTAGCTCTGCATTCATTGCACTGCAGGATGGTCTCATCTTAAGACACAGCTGCACATGCAATAGTTTGGTTAGGGGGCACATATGCTTTGTTCACACAGCAGAAAAAAAAAAACAGATTTGTTTCTCAAATCTGATTTTTTTTAGATTGACTGTTCAAACTGCGGACAGATCTGATTTTCTTCTGTTCAGACTGCAGTTGCTTTTGAAAGCAGGTCCACATTAATCACTAGTCATAGTAAAGATACAAACTTGCATACGTTCCATACATGAGTGTTTAGCAATAGATGTTTAGCCATTGTTTATTTTTTACATGAGGGCAGTATCCAAAAATATCACCTTAATACAACTAAATATCAAAATTATTTTTTACAGTGAAATTCAATCTTTGGATTTATTATCACTATTAACTTGATATCACTTGACCTGAAGCTGATTCTTGCTCACTGTGACTAATCAGGCAATTCTTTTTTTCATGTTGCCATAAAGAACTTGCTGAGATGAAACTTTTCTCACATGAAGAGCAGTGGTATGGTTTCTCTCCAGTATGAATTCTCTCGTGTGTTTTCAGGTGTTCTGACTGAGTGAAACTCTTTCCACAGTGTGAGCACTTGTATGGTTTCTCTCCAGTATGAATTCTCTCGTGTGTTTTCCTGTTTTGTGACTTTCTGAAACTCTTTCCACAGTGTGAGCACTTGTATGGTTTCTCTCCAGTATGAATTCTCTCATGAGTTTTAAAGCTTTTTGAACAAGTGAAACTCTTTCCACAGTGTGAGCACTTGTATGGTTTTTCTCCAGTATGAATTCTCTTGTGTGTTTTTAGGCTTCCTGACAGAGTAAAACTCTTTCCACAGTGTGAGCACTTGTATGGTTTTTCTCCAGTATGAGTTCTCTCATGTTTTTTCAGGCTTTCTGACAGAGTGAAACTCTTTCCACAGTGTGAGCACTTGTAAGGTTTTACTCCAGTATGAATTCTCTCATGTGTTTTCAGGTTTTGTGACTGAGTGAAACTCTTTCCACAGTGGGAGCACTTGTATGGTTTCTCTCCAGTATGAATTCTTTGGTGCTGATTCAAGCTGTCGGCTGTAGTAAAGATCTTCCCACATTCAAAGCACATATGAGCTCCTACACCGGTATGTATTTTCTGGTGCTCTTTCAAATAGAACATGCGTGTAAAACTCTTTCCACAAAATGAACACTTGTAAGGTTTCTCTTTTTTGCGAGTTTTCAGATGTTGTGTTAGGTACGCTGCTACAACAAATGTTTTCCCACACTTATCACATTCAAATGGTCTTTCTCCAGAGTGGCAGCAGAGATGATTCTTGAGACGGTCTGCCTTTGCAAAAATCTTCCCACACTGATGGTATGTGAAAGGCCTCTCTCCAGTGTGAACTCTCATGTGTCTTTTAAGATTGCCTTTACATTTGAAACTCTTTCCACATCGATGGCACATGTACGGTCTCTCTCCAGTATGAACTCTCATGTGTATATTAAGATTGCTTTTACTTGTGAAACTCTTTCCACACTGAGAGCAGGTGAAAGATTTCTTGGCTGCTCTTCTTTGAGTTTTTTTTGGAGAGAAATTATTTTCAGTCTTTGAGCAACTCAAAGATTTTTCTCCAGTTATGAAATCATGACGTTTCTCCTCCACTTCCATCAGTTCTGCAATGAACACAGTAAATTGATGACAAAAACAAATTAAACACCAATACAATGGCAGATCAAACCTCCAGTATTATTTTTTTATTTTTGCTCTGCAAAAGGTAAATAATTGAACCATCAATTCAGATTAATAACTTAATTTTATGATTATAGTCATTTATAGCGGTTGATAGAGGCATAAAAATGCAAAATCTGACAAATTTAATTAAGTCAATACTATATTACAGAATATGATACAGATACAGTCTCAGATTACACAAACCTTCACACAAAGAGAAAATAGCGCACTTTGAAATTAAGAAAGATGGTTGGATGGATGCTGCCGAGTTCTGCTTTCTATGTCATTATTCATTACTGTTTGAGTAGAATTGACCAACATATTGCTTGTATTTCTCTATAAAATGTGTTATTTACTAGGGATGCACAGTTACCGTTTTTAACAGTTGATTAACCGTGAAGTTTCACAAACTGTTAATCGGTTTTCCAGCTCTCTGTGCCCCGGACACTTCCAGTTTTGTTGGTAGCGTATCAATATTGGTTTTTTTTGTTTTTTTGACCTTGTGATTGGACGATTCTCGACTGTTCTCAATAACGCTTGTTAGTTGACTGATTGTTAGATTGTTAGTTGAGATTGTTAACCCCGTTGAAGTTGAACTGTCAACTTTCAGGTTGGCACAGCATTTCATCCAAATGAAAGAAAATTCAGTTTTATCTTTACAGAAAAAAATATAATAAAAATTTCACAAGGTGTTCACCTGAAGAAAAAAAGGATAAAGGACCCTGGACCAGATCGACCTGATTTACACTTTCAGCAGCAGTCAAGTGATCGAGGACGAGTTTACAGCCGTGCTTTCTCAAGCTCGTGTTATGAAAAACAGAGTTGGCTAGATGGATGCGGTGTTAGTAATGCCTTTTATTGTTAAGACATAGAGTTGTTTACTATGCCATGTATTTATGATCAACGGGAGGAATTTAATTTATATTATTATTTATATATATTGTCTTTAACTTCAGGATCTATTCTTTGCTACAAGACTTAAGCAATGATATGTTTCAGTCATCAAAGAAAAACACATGAGAAGACATTTACAAATGCCCATAGAAGGTAAAATAGGACAATGCAGTTTAACTGGAGGCATTTCCCCCACAATTTATTGTCTTTTTGATGTAGTATTGTTAGCTTCATCTGTTCTTCAACAAGGTATTTTTATTATTCTGGTTGCACTGCACTTTATAGGTGTGAAGATGGGGAATAAATATATTTTCTCATAACATTTGGTTCCAAAACGTGTAAGCTTGTCCAAAAAAACATCCCAAAATGCTGTAACACATTTTGTCCTGAAGATGGCAGCAAAGACTCTGTAAATGCCCTCAGAGTTACCTAATTATTGAAATTTCTTCCTACTCTCTTCATGACTTCATAAACTGTAACACTGGCAGTAAAAATAACTTTAGTTGTTCCATATTTAGAAAGACCCGTTCAGCTTATCGTGGCCCGTTCGGCCCCGTTTCTCGGCCGGCCCACTGGGAAAAGTTCCGGTTCTCCCATGGACAGTCCGCCCCTGTGTAGAGATACTGATTTAAGAAGCATTTGGAGTGGTCTCTTAATTTTTTCCAAAGCTGTATATATATGTGCATGTATGTGATTTTCCGAAGTTAGAGTCCACTTGTGAAAATGTTTCTATTTTACATTTTTCTAATTTAATCATTTTTTTTATTTTATTACAAATGTTATTATCAGCATAACAGTTTGAGTGAAAACCCAATGATTATGATATATCATGATCCTGCATGTGAATTTTCACAGAGCATCTTAAATGCTTTGATGAAAGAAAACCTGTCCTTTTGTACAAAATTAGTTAACACAGTTAATGTCACAAAATTGCTTATTTGATTACTGATCACGAAATTTTGTGCAATCTTAAATATTTCTTATATTATGTCACTACTACATTTTCAAAATCACAGAGGGGTAATCATAGCATGCAAGCAACAGCGAGAGTGGAGCAGGCTATTTTACTTCTATTTAAGTTTTTCACACCTGCACTCCAGTCTACATTCTTGATGTAATCCTTCCTCACAATCATGCAGCGTGTTTTCATCAGCTGAATCGGTGACTAAACACTATTAAAGTGTGATGAGACTCACACTGCGCACGCAAGCCATTCGCGCATCACAAGCTGATCAACTATTTAGCCATTTTTGGTGAATCACACCTACAAAATCCTAAAACTTTATTTCCAGGTTTATTTTATATTTTGATTAGACTCAGATTTCTTTGTTTTCTCTTTTGATCGTTTAATATAATTTTGAGTGGTTTAAGGTGTACCTGTTGCTGGGTTGTAAATCTCAAGGATTCATAGTGGTGTTTCCTTATTACATCACGTGTTGTTCTGAAAGCATAAAGAAACAAATGAAACACAGAATGTAAGCTGTCATCCGCACAGCCTGACCGAAGCGAAGCTGGCGCGTTTACTCGCGTGATTAAGCGAACGTGAAGCTGCCAGCTCGTGATGCGTGAATGACTGGCACGCGCTGCAAGAGTCTGTTGGGTATACTGCAGTCTCCTCACATTTTTACTTTTTGTTTAGTCTCCCATTCAGCTCATGAAAACATTTTGTGTGATCATGAGGAAGGATTACATCAAGATGTAGATTGGAATGCAGGTGCGGAATTTATATAAATAAAATAGTCTACACCTCTCTCGCTGTTGCTGGCTTGCCAGTGATTACCCCTCCGCGTGCCATAGGTTGCCGACCCCTGCTATAAAACAATAACACATCGATATATCAAAATGACAATTGTGATGGAATCACATCAATACTGAATTGTGTCAACATATTTATAATGTACATTCTATTTTATAAACAGCCACTGTCATCATCCACCAAATTTAGCTAACAGCTATTGATAAACTTGGCTAGCTAGCTAACGCCGACATAGGCTATCGTATAAATGCAGTCAATGTATCATGCAAAGAAAAGTGATTACTTCAAACTACTCTCTCGCATAGTCAGACCTATATCCACACTTTGCTTTAGCCCTGTTCCAGCACTGGAGAGTCAAATATAATATACAGTCTCAAAGTTTGTAGTAAAACAATCATAACTGTGTAATTTTAATTATGTTACCTCATCTGTCAGCATGATGTAGGTGAATCACGTTCAGTCTCGTTGTATGTTATGTCATTGTTTTGGTCGATGCTCGCTCGCTCGCATCCCTATGGAGTGTGTGCACGAGGGCGAGCACGAGCAACAGGTAGCTGGTTGCAGTTCACTTAACAGCCACAGGTGTCATTAATAACAAGGGTTTCTGAATCTTACAAGATGCATCTTTAAATGTAATTATTTTCTAAGGTTTCATATATTGTTGGTGCTTTTAAATGGGTTAAATATTGCTTTGAGTGGGTTTGGTGGTGTTCACACTTTATTACTGATAATAAACCCACATTAAATTCACTGATTAGTGGTAACTTATTACGTGCTTTTACAGTTGAATTTTAAATTTTTTAGCTAAGCAGAGATACATGGTTTTATCACCTGTCAAATGGCTATTTAACAATTAAATTCAGTCCCGCATTACTGACGGTGTGATTTTCTAATGTTTGACAAAGCGTACAAGATAATTGTATATCCCAGGCTTAGCCTGACTATATCATATACAATAACAGATAGTCATGCATCACCATGCTCTGTTAATGAATTAACCATTATAACTTTTAATCTGGTATTCTATTTGGAAGCTCTCAGTCTAGGAACAAAGGAGGATTTCCCTCCTCCTTCTTTAAGTTACACTCAAGAGAGCAATATCTGAAGCCATGAAATTCCAAGACTGGGTTTACTAACACATGGAACTAACATTGTTCCTGATCTTCTCATATTTCTGTCTACCTTAGATATTGTCAGACTACCTCATGTAATGTTATTCGATATAAACTAATTTGCTACACTTAAACTAGACTCATCAGGAGATCACAAGACATTGTGATCATTTTTCTGCAAACAGCAGCTAAAAAGGAATCCATGAACATTTCACACAAAGTCACAGTAAATCTACCTTTTTGTACCAAAATTTACACAATACCTAGCCTTGCTAAATAATTCTGAAAATTATGTTATGACTTGTGATCACTTTTATAACTGACAAATTAATGATTATAGTCTGATGTACCTTTTAAAATATGTGTAGTGATTTGTAATCACTTATAACTGACAAATCAATGATTATAATCCTTAATCTTGTATTATCCATGTTGTAAAACCAATGAATTAACCATTATGATTTTTAATCAGGTATTTTCATGTTTCGTTACTTGCACATTGAATATTCACGAAAGTATGTCATATTTAGTATGTGAATGCTTGCCTGTTTACGTAAAGAATGTTGATGTTCAAGAATGAATAAAGGAGCAGACATGGAGCCAGGAGGCTCCTGTTGTGGGGGGGGGGGGGTTATACTGTCAGGATGTTCATTCCCTGTTTTTTTTCTGTTTGTCTGTCTCCCTCTGTTTTTTGAGTTGGTTTGTTATGGTGGCATGGCAGCTCATTCCCCTGATGTGTCACACATGCATTCCCAGGTTCATCACTCTCCCAGCCAGCCTGTTCCCGTCTTGTTTTCTTCTGCCCCGATCCTCACCAGCCTGCCATGCCTAACCTTCTACCCACCGCTCCACTCTGCCAGTTACCTCCCTATTTCCGTTGTTAATAAACAGTTTTTGTTTAACTTGCGCTCTCACTGTGTGCTGCTTTTGGGTCTGACCCCCCCCTCCCCCCCACCCACTTGGTATAACAGAATAATCTGTCCACTATGGACTCAGCAGACACAGCAACTGTTTACAATGCCCTATCTGGGCAAGGAGTACTTCTTGGACAGCACGAAAAACAGTTATGGATCTTGCCGACAGCAATCAAGTCTTGACAGGTCAGATCTTTCAAATTTGTGAAAAACTAAACATTTCCATTCTTCTTGCTCAGTGGTCTATGAGTCGCACTTCCTGTCAGCCAGCACCCACAGTGTCCCCTTAACCTCCTTCTCAGAACACTCACCCACTACATGAGGCACATGTCCCGGATCCTGAACCATATTCCGGTGATTAAGGAAAATGTAAGTCCTTTCTGCTTCATTGTTTTCTAGTTTTTGGCCAGCAGCCACATACATATTCTGAGGATGAAGCGAGGGTCTCTTATGTCATTGGGCTCCTCTGGAGAGATGCTTTAGCATGGGCCACAGCGGTCTGGAACAGTCAAACTGCCTTGTTAAACTCTTATGCCTCTTTTACTGCTGAACTCAGGAAAGTTTTTGACCACCCTGTTCATGAAGCTAAAGCCGGGAAGCACCTCCTCACGCTCCGTAAGGTCTCTCGAAGTGTGGATGTATATTCAGTGGAATTCCGCATCCTAGCAGCCGAATTGGACTGGAATGATGGAGTTCTTCAGACAATAATTCAGACTCGATGACCGAATTAAGGACAAACTAGCAGTTAAGGATGGATCTGATCCTCTTGATTCACTTGTGCCCTCTCTATCACTTTAGATAACTGCCTGAGAGAACGCCGTAGGGTTAAATCCTGTCTCACTCCCCCTGCACCCTCAACTCATGTTTTTTACCGGTCGAATGGAAAGAGGACCGCCGAATTACCTTCTAATCCTCGTGTTTCAACCAACTCTTCACCGTCTGATGAGCCCATGCAGTTGGGCCGTGCTCATCTCACCTCTACCGAACGACGCCATAGAATGAGGGTGGGTGAGTGTATATATTGTAGTCAGCTGGGTCATTTTGTTGCTACTTGTCCTCTTCGGCCAAAAGGGTGCACTCTCCAGTAGGAGGAGGATTACTGGTGAGCCGAACTACATTCTCCTCAGTTTCCCCTCTCTGCTTAAAATTACAAGCTAAAGTGTATTTTAATCAGCAGTCCTTTTCTCTGTTAGCTCTGGTGGATTCTGGTGTGGACGACAGCTTTCTGGAGGTCAAGCTCACGACCCAGGCCGACATTTTGTCTGAACTGCTAGACACTCCTGTCACTGTGAATGCCTTGGAAGGAAAAATTTTAGCCCGTATAACTCAACACACTGTTTCACTACTCCTAGTCCTGTCTGGAAATCACATGAGTACATTCAGTTTTATTTAATATCCTCACCTACATCTTCTCTAGTCTTAGGACATTCCTGGCTATGAATTCATAACCTACACATTGACTGGACCTCTGGAAAAATAATTAACTGGAGTATATCCTGCCATTCCACCTGTCTGCAGTCTGCCCTACCTCCGGCAGAGGCCGCTGTTGCGCCACTTGCCCTGGAATCCTTGGATCTGTCCGCAATTCCTTCGAAGTATCATGACTTGTGTGAGGTCTTCTGTAAGGATCGGGTTCTCACTTTGCTCTCTCATCGCCCTTATGACTGCTCTACTGATCTTCTACCTGAAGCCCCTTTGCCTACCCATCATTTGTATAATCTCTCCAGACCTGAACAGGAGGCCATGGAAAAATACATTCGCGATTCCCTAGCTGCAGACATAATCCACACTTCCTCTTCACCTCTTGGTGCTGGCTTCTTCTTTGTGTCTAAGAAAGATGGCACCCTCCACTCTTGCATTGACTACCGTGGACTCAATAACATCACCATCAAAAACAAGCATCTTCCCCTCATTAACGCCTACCACTTAGTGAGAATTAGAGAGAGGGAGACTGTAACACTGCCTCACAGGCAGAAGGGAAGGAGAACACAGGGAAGCGAGGTTTCCAGATTCAGGTACGTGTTTTCATTGGCCACCTCAGTGCTTTACAATTTCACAAACTCATCAGCTTCACAGGCATATAGTTACTTAAAAACTTCAGCTTCACAAACACAATAGATTAAACACAACAGCTTCTGTAGCACCGTGGCCTTCCTTGTGCCAGTCTCTCTTTCTCTGCTGCTGGTGGCGTGGCTGTTTATATGCCGCTCTCCCCATACTCACTGGAATTAGAGACAGGTGTTAAACATAATCTAGCTCAGGTGCAAGCACCCTTACCGCTTTCTCTCTCTCCGGACGGACGCTTGACCACGCCCCCGCTGCCACAGGGACGAATGGACACTTTGACACGTACCACCTACCTTAAGATTGTTGCAGAGTAAACCCTTTAATGGCAATGGAGTTGCCTCTTTCAGCAGGATATTGCGCCCTGCCACACTGCAAAAATTGTTCAGGAATGGTTTGAGGAACATGACAAAGAGTTCAAGGTTTTGACTTGGCCTTCAAATTCCAAAGATCTCAATCTGATTGAGCATCTATAGGATGTGCAGGACCAACAAGTCTGATCCATGGAGGCCCCACCTCGCAACTTACAGGTACACATATTTGTGGTACCAAGTGTATAATCTGAAAAATAACTTTAAATTGACTTTCGACTCGTGAGCTATCACTTTAAAGCCATATTTTTAAAGAGAACAAATTAGGATTCATGTGACGCCATGCGAGGTTCGGACGTGTGAATGGCGAGCTCTGCGCACTTTGCTAGTTTTAATACTTTTTATGTCATAAACCGACACTTACGTGTCGATTTGGCCGGAGAAGTGAAGAAAATTCGGCGAGAATAGTTGAACGTGTCTGCAATGCTGAAGAAGTCATTGCTGACTTGGAGGATCTTGCTGTAATACGTTGATCGAGCACTGCCATGGAGACTAAATTCTCTGAGTTGGTTACAAGAGTGGGGGATGTCGAGAAACGGATTGATAATCTGGAGTCATCGGCGAGGGAATTAGCTGCTAATCCGCTAGCGACCAAGGTGGATTTGGAGCGTGTCTGGGAGAAGTTGGAGGACTTGGAGAATCGGAACAGGCGAAATAACATCAGAATTGTTGGAATTCCTGAGGACGAAGAGGTGAAATTCCTGGAACGGCTCTTTCCGAATCTGCTCAACATAACAGGCCATAAACTGGAAATCGAGCGAGCTCACAGGTTTCTGGCTCGGAGATCTGCTGAGGGAGACAGGCCTCGATCAATTCTGGCCAAATTTCTGAGATCATCCGATAAAGATCTGGTGTTACGCGAGGCGAGGAGTAAAGGAAGGCTTTCTTGGAAGAACCACAGCATTTTATTGTTCTCAGACTTTGCGAATTCGACAAGAGAGAAACGTGATCGATTCAAGGAATGCAAGAAACTCTTACATCAACGGAAGGTCACTTTTGCACTGATGTTCCCGGCCAAATTGAGGATAGATGCTAAGGATGGCCGTAAAGTATTTACGTGTCAACAGCAAGTGTTGTCCTTCATAAAGTCAATGGACTGAGTAAGTTATTTTATGGTACTCACGTTGCAGCCAAGTGGACTGGCACACTGAACATCCACTTGATCGTCCAAGGAAGCTGAGCGCCTTTTTTGTTTCTTTTTGTGCTGGTTCCGCCTAGCGGCTGGAGTTTGTTTTGTGTAGCAGCACACCTTCGGGACAGTGTTGTGGATGAATCTGCATGTTCTTTGTGCTTATGGCTCCTACTGGTTGGAGTTTGTTTTGTGGAGTAGTTCTTGCAGGACATTGGAGTGATTGGGTCATTTGTTGCACTCATGTAGCAGTCGAATGGGCCGGCTCACTAAACATTCGTTTGACTGTCCGAGAAAACTGAATGGCCTTTTTATTGTGTGTGTGTGTGTGTGTGTGCTGGTTCTGCCTACTGGCTGGAGTTTGTTTTATAGATTATATTCTGTTGTGTAATTCTGTTTTACAAAATTTGTATAAAAACACCGAACTCGAGCAATCCGATGGCAAAGTTGTCGCGGGAGCTCTCGTAGGCACACATGAACTGTTTGAGTTTAGAAGGATGGACTCCGGTTGGTGCTGTCGTGCGTGGGGTTAATGCGCATGTTTTTCTTTTTTCTGTTTGTTTGGTTCCTGGGAAAGTTTGGGGTTTGATTGTTGCACTAATGTTGTTAAGATCACGCCCTGGTGAGTTTAGAGTTGTTGTCACATATGGAGAAAAATAAATCATAGAGTTGCCACTTTAATGTATCCCTTTTGCAAAATCCTGAATTCCAACAAATATTAAAGGCTGAAATCAATGTTTATATGGAGACCAACTGGTCCTCAGTAACCTCTGTGGGCGTGGCTTGGGAGGCACTTAAGGTGGTTCTAAGGGTTCGGATCATACAGTATGCCTCATTCATCAAAAAATCCAAAGCACGAGAACTCATGGAGTTTGAAGGGAATTTTAAAAGTGCCAAGGCAGAGCTGAAGCGCCGAATGACGCCTGATAGCCTCAGAGAACTGACCCGATTGAAATACAGATATAATACTATTTTGTCTCAGAAGGTGGAGTTTTGGCTATTCAGGGCAAGACAGTCATACTTTGAATTGGGGGACAAAGCAGGGAAGCTTTTGGCTAGATATATAAAGCAGAGAGAGTCTTTTTCTTTTACCATTCCTTCAGTGAAATCTGCTGGTGGTGAAATATTTACCTCGGCCATTGATATTAATAATGCTTTTAAAGAATTCTAGCTTGATTTCTATAGTTCCACGTCTTTGTCTACTGATGAAGATATTAGAAACTTTGTGGAACCATTAGAACTCGCTAAACTGATGACTGAGCAAAAAAATTCTATTGATTCTGACATAACCTTGGAGGAGCTTGGCAAGGTTATTAAGGCCTTAACTACAGGCAAGGCTCCAGGGCCAGATGGCTTGGCCGCTGAATTTTTTAGATCTTTTGCTAGAGAACTGGCTCCACATTTGTTAGAAGTTTATACGGAATCATTAAAAAATGGAAAGCTTCCACCAACCATGACACAAGCCCGGATCAGTCTGATTCTCAAAAAGGACAAAGATCCAAGCGAGTGTAAGAGTTACTGTCCAATTTTCCTGATCCAGCTAGATGTTAAAATATTGTCAAAAATTTTGGTTATGACATCTTATACATACAGATCACGTGGGGTTTATTCGGGCCACAGCTCTTCTGATAATATTAGGCGTTTCCATCAATATCATGTGGTCAGTGGCGAATGATCAGACTCCGGTCGCTGCCATCTCACTTGATGCCGAAAAGGCGTTTGATATGGTAGAATGGGATTATCTTTTTAAGGTTTTGGAAATATATGGGTTCGGGAATACTTTTATTAGATGGATTAAGTTACTTTATAGACACCCTGTAGCGGCGGTACAAACAAATGGATTAATTTCAGATTATTTTACTCTGGACAGGGGCACCCGGCAGGGTTGCCCTCTTTCCCCATTATTTTCTGTCTTGCCCTGGAACCAAGAAGATGATTTTCCAGGGGTGGTGGTGGGAGGTATGGTGCATAAGCTTTTGCTTTACGCAGATGTTATTTTATTATTCGTCTCCGACCCCACTAGATCTATGCCTTGCCTCCACAGAATTATTAATTCCTTTTCTAATTTCTCAGGATACAGAGTCAATTGGTCTAAATCCGAAGCTTTGTCTCTGACAATGTACTGCCCAGTAACGGCTTTTCAGCCAAGCGCCTTCCAGTGGCCCAAACAGGGTATTAAGTATTTGTGCGATGAGTTAATTTTGTCTCTTTAATAAAAGGGTTTTCGAGCGATGTGGGCAGGTGAGCTTAATTACATTTATCTATGATTGGGAAGGTTAATGTTATTAAAATGAATTGTATTCCAAAATTCAACTACCTGCTACAGTCTCTCCCTGTAGATGTCCCCCTCTCTTATTTCAAGCAATTTGATAGCATTGCGAAGTCCTTCATTTGGAATGTTAAGCGTCCCAGATTACATTTCAATAAGTTACATAGGCTGATTGACAAAGGTGGGCTAGGCCTCCCAAAGATTGTGGGAGTTTTATTTTTTTATGCATTCGGTCTCAAACATTTGGCTCACTTATCGCTTCCACCTGAGAAAGCCCCTCCCTGGGTTTGTATTGAACAGGAAGTTCTGGCCCCTATTTTGCCACTGCAAAGCCTTTCTATTAAACTAACCGGAGAAGTTAAGTCACACCACGTTATCTCGCATTTGCACCCGGTATGGACAAAAGTGTCCAGAGTGTTTAATTCGGACATTTATTTAAATGTTGCCTCGAGCATATGGCTGAGCCCAAAATTATGTATTAATAAGTCCCCTTTCTGCTGGTCAGAGTGGATTGTGAGGGAGGTTAATACACTCGGTGACCTATATGAGAGTGGAGTGTTCAGATCCTTTGAAAATATGGTTCAACATTTTGGGTTCCCAGATCTCAGTTCTTTAGGGATTTACAGCTGCACCACCTGCTCTGTACTATATTTGTGAGTAGAATACACCCCTCTAAAGCGGAAGATACTCTGGGAGTGTTGATTATTGCTTTTGGAAAAGGTCATGAGGCATCAGTGTATTACTTCCTATTAATTCAGAGTCTGGGGGATGGCGCTTTAACTTCTGTCATGAGATTCTGGGAGAAAGATTTAAACTTGGTATTGTAGGAAGGAGTGTGGGCTAGGATTCTAAAATACGTCAAGTCTACATGTAGAGATGCAAGGGTGCGTCTGATGCAATTTAAGATTTTGCATCGATTCAATTGGACCCCCTCAAGAATGTATAGTTTTGGTCTTAAAGACACACCCACCTGCTGGCGATGCCAATCAGAAGACAGGGACAAAAAACATGGGTTTTGGGAATGTGTTCAGATCCAAGAATTTTGGTTGAGGGTTCAGAGCTTTATAAGTGACGTATTGGACACTAAATCTTCATTTTGCCCCAGACTCTGTAGCTTGGGCGATGAGGCGGTCATTAATATTGGGGATAGACATTAAAAAGTTGGGTCCTATCCAGAGTTATGATCGGCAGATGGATCATCCTCAGGGGATGGAAGTCGACTGGGGCACCCTCGTTTCAGGAGTGGTGCGGGGTGGCAGCATTCAAGGAGGTTATTTATAGAAGGCTGGGAAAATGGGATTTGTTTGACAAGAAGTGGGGTGGATATTTGGCTTTTTTGGAGGGTTCTCGGGGAGGGGCAGTGGAGAGGGATTTCTAGTTTAGATGTGTATGTGCATTCTTGTTGTTTTTTGAAAGTATACCTTTTTTTATTTTTATGTTCTAATTGTTGGAGACTACTGTAGTGCGTGTTAGTGTCGGGGGTGGGGGGGGGTGTTTGGGATGAGGGGTTTAATGTATATAATTGATTCCATATTTGATGTTGTGTTTGTTTGTTTTATGAATGGAATCAATAAAAATTGTTAATAACAAAAAGAGAACAAATTAGGACTTTAAACAGAAACCCTAATCCAGAGTCACTGCTCCTGAAGGACTGTAATGACTTCTTAAAATTAAAATGTTACCTTTTTAAAAGACAAATGAATGCTTCTAAAATGACAATAAAGACAGCTGGGAAAAAAAAACATTTGTGTGACTTTTGAGTGATAAAACTCATCTGGTAACAGATTCTGACATGATAGTTGATTGCCATGAAAGTGTAAAACAACATTAAAGGAAGAAACATACCTGAAGGAATAAAATCATCTTCATCACTCTGTTGTTCCTCTGCTGTGTTCTCTTCTTTTATCTCCTCGTGCTTCTCTTCAATCTTCACTGGTGTCTGCAGCATCTGCTGTTCATCATCTTCATCTCTCTGTTCTTCTTCTGTTCTGTTTTCTTCTTTTATCTCCTCCTGCTTCACTTCAATCTTCACTGGTGTCTGCAGCATCTGCTGTTCTCCAGCGTGAATCACATCCACCTGCTCTCTCATGATGAACATCTGAACACAAAAACATCATCATTATAATGGACTGACATTCATCAAACTCAAAAACATTATTAAATGATTATACAGCTCTGTTGAGATGGTACAATTGGTTAGCGTGCTACTGCTACAGTATGGTGTTATGCAGCAGATGAGCCACAGAATGCTGGAGTCTCGTGAGAAAGGTTTTTTTTTTACCCTGGGGGAGGTGAATTGCAGGTCTGTTTAAATTTCACAAGTCCTGCTTTGTTCTGTAGCAGTTGAAATTAAGCAGATGCACATTCATTGATGTTAAGTCAGACATTTCGCTGCCATTGTCCTGGGATTTCAAGTTTTATGACCTAAAGGACACAATGTGTGGACTAAAGGCCTTTTTGAAGAATCCTGTTAATTGCTCTCAGTCCATAAGACTTATTACTGCCTGGTTCCCTCAATCTTCCTAGAGAAACAAACAAAATATATTTTCGTAACAGCACTGTCGCTAGTATGTTTATCTTTACATTATATTAATATAGTTGTATGTGTTAAAGATGCACTCAGTTATTTTTCCCCACTAATAAAGTTTTACTCCTAAAGAAATTAATTGTAATTATGAAACATTTGTACAAAATCATGACCGCTCACATGAGATAAGGACCCTATTCATATCAGTGACCTTATAAAAGCTGTTTTATTCTACATGGGGCAGGGGTGCCCTCATGGGGGCGGCCATTTTAG
Source organism: Myxocyprinus asiaticus (assembly GCF_019703515.2). Taxonomy (NCBI): domain Eukaryota; kingdom Metazoa; phylum Chordata; class Actinopteri; order Cypriniformes; family Catostomidae; genus Myxocyprinus; species Myxocyprinus asiaticus. The sequence continues at coordinate 44,042,602 of NC_059371.1, forward strand.
AATCACATGACAAGCTGAAATACTACTCAATCTCAATAACCGTCTTGTTATTGGACACTTTCACTCTTGGATTAAATTAATCATGGATGATTGTGAATAGTGAATTTCTACAATGGCATCTGTAAATGAAAACTTGATTTTGAATGATGCAGCATCCACACCACTAGGTGTCACTGTAAGTCCAAGATGACACAAGCAAAAAGTTACTGAGTGCACCTTTAAATACCACCTTACCTGCAGATAACCAGGGCTGATGTTAGATTCTTGGCCAAATGATGATTTTAGTTGGGTGAAACATTGTTATATAAATAAAACATGTCTTTTTTCTTCTGTTTTTAAAATCCCATTTACTTTGACTAAATTAATAAATCTTTCAGCATAAAATATATTTAATCACAAAATAAACTTAGTTACTCACTGTATTTATCTTCTAAATATAAAGGACATAAAAACATAATGAATCTTACGAGTAAACAGTCAATGTGGAAAATTATGTCTTCACACTGGTGCACAGGATGTAAAATAGCAAACAAATTATAGCAAGTTTAACTGAATCTAATTAAAGTTATAAACTATAGATTTTGGTCCAGGCTGGTACAGGTTAAATGCCAACATCTCTTATGTTTTAATGTACTCACAAACTGGGACACTAAATATGAATAAATATACTAAAGGGAATATGTAAATATAATTACAACTAAAGAGAATCTATAAATTTACCTCAGCTCGCCTCACAGAAGACTTCTCATGTGCAGATTTAACAAACAGGGCATTTCATTACACAATTATACAGGGTGAAAGTTTTTAAAACTTAACACAAAACATATTTGATCGGCAAATCACTTTATCAAATGAAGAATAAAAGTAGATTTGTTGAGTTTACAGATCCAGGTGAGGCGCATGCGCAGTATCCGATTCTCTGCAGAACTATTACATATAAAAAATAAATCTGTCTCATGCGGCCATTAAAAAAAAATCTATAAATCACAATGCCGAAAAAAATATGATTAAATCAACATTTACTCCAGTAAAATATTTATCATATGGGATAATATAAATAATATTAATTTTATTAATATTTGGTCAAGGATGGTATCCAAAAGGCATATTGACTCTACAAAAAATAATATAATTATGACAACATCAACTCGTGTAAATTATCTGAAGATCAGGGGATCATGCTGCTATAACGTCTTTTATGGGACGTTTAAGAAACTTTATTAGAACATTACCACAACGTTTCTGGGACGTTACTCAAAGTTTGTCAAGACTGAACTTTACCAACACGTCTTCAAACTGGACTAAAATATAAACATGAGTTTAGCCACAGACAGAAAGTGTAAATAAACCTGTTCTGAAGTGTTTTAGTTGTTTTGTTCACCTCTTGTATATGACCAGTAATCCCAAAAGTATTTACACAAACTTCAGGAAACCAAAAAGTGTTTGTTTGTGCCCGTCTCTCCAATATATATTATCACCTTCATTGAACTCATTTACAGTCAGTCTCTGGATTTAAAGAGCTCATTTAAGCAGAATATTCTCAGATTTCTGTTTGTTTCTCCTGAAATTGATTTTTTTTTAAAGCGTCAGTAACAAAATAAAGCGATATGCGTCGATAAAAAAACGTATTTTACAGTTATTAAAATGCCAAAGACAGAAAAACAACATATACAAATAAATGTCAATCACACAAATGCTGTTTAACACATTGAACACGTACCGAACTGAGCGCTCAAACTGTAACAGTGTCTGAATTCTTCTTCTTGTATATTTTATTGACATTACCGCCACCAACTGGACAGGAGTATGGAGCCCCGAATGGAAGGAAAAAATCTATAATAATAATAATAATAATACTTTAATACAAAATGTGATTACTTATACACAGTGTGTGATATTTCAATCCTTTTGTTGTTTAAACCTGTTGTTTGTAGATATTTTAATAAAGCACTGTGCACTTTTGTTTGTCCTGGAGCATTACTAAGGAGATTTTGCAATGTGAGGTTATTTACACCTATTGTTCTAAGTATCTGTGTAAGCTCATGTCTTTCTCTTTCATATGCTGTGCATACTAAGAGCACATGCTCAAAAGTTTCTATTTGAGTGCAGTTTGTACATTGTCCTGTTTCATGTTTCCCTATTCTGGATAATGAATTATTTAAACCAGTGTGCCCTATTCGAAGACAGGCGATTATGGTGTATTTTCCCTGTTTATATGACAAATTCTTCCAGAACCAACTTGTTTTTGGATACTGTGAAGTTGTCTCCCCTTTGTTTCTACCTCCCATAATAGTTGCCACTTTGTATTCATCAATGTCATAATTTTCCCTTTAACACCTGCCTTGCTTAGATATGTAAACGTCAACTTCTGGATGTTCAATTACTTGCTTTGCCAAATCATCAACTACTTCATTTCCTTGGACTCCCACGTGTGCAGGTACCCACAGGAAACTTAGCATTATTCCCATATTCTTTATTTTTAGCAAACTTGTAAGTATCTCATTAACTATATCTTGTCTTGATGTAGACTGCCCACTTACAAGACTAGTTAAGGCTGAGTATGAATCAGAACATATTAGTGATGGCAAGACAGGATCATTTTACTGACTTGGATCTTTGAGTCTCTGAGACTACTCGTTTATCTGAGTCACATAAAAGATTCATGCAAAATGAACGAATCGTTCATGAACGACCCATCACTAGAACATATAACCACATTCATGGGCTGATTGTAGGGCTAAAAAATGGCTATTAATTCTGTTGTATAGTGAAATGTCATTAGTCGTCCTCTTCTTTATGCTGATTTTGAATTGAGGAATATATACTGCTGTAGCTGTGTGACCAGAGTTAGGATTCTTGGAACCATCTGTATATATACTGAGCACTGAGAAATATGCCTGATCTAGATATTGCTCTCACGTCTGTAGTCATGGAGTCATTTGAGAGACTGGTTTTGGCCTATCTGAAGGACTTCACAGGTCTGTGGGTGATGCTGTCGACATGGGACTGCATTATATCATGCAACACCTCGAGAGACCTGGGAGTTATGCAAGAATCCTATTTGTGGACTTCAGTTCAGCCTTCAATATCATCATGCCTGATCTTCTCTCAACCAAAATGACCCAACTGTCCGTGCCCACCCCAATCTGTCGTTGGATGAGCAGCTTTCTGTTAGATAGGCAGCAGCTATTGAGACTGGGAAAACTGTAATATTCTGTGTGCACTTGTTTCTTCTATCACCAAAAAAATCCTTGTGTACATGAGAACACTTGGCAAGAAAGTTCATTCTGATTCTAATTCTTATTCTAAAAACTGCTTAGGGATAGATATCTCATTTGTTTATTTATCCTGTAGTTGGAGTTCAATTCTATGCATAGGGACTAGCCAGGGAGGTATACTGGGTTTTACAACAGTGGGACTAATTGTTATTTCTGTAAGACCCATTGTCTGAACCTACAACATACTCTTAAAGCTTGTGCCTGTGCTATATTAAATTTTTTTTAATCAAAGTCGATGATGCAGAATTTTAAATAATACTACCATAATCCAGCGTAGACATGATCAATGCACAATATATTCATCTTAATGACATTCTACTTGCACCCCATTCAGCTCCTGCTAAACACATTAATAAAACTGCACCCACGACTTTCACCCACTATTGCACTTGGGTATATGGTTGTGTGACAATAAAAGTGAAGTGAAAGTAATATATTTATACCTTTTTTACATTTATCCAGTCATTTCTGAGCATGTGTACTGAAGGTCAACCTAAAGTCCATCCAGACACCTAGATATCTTATGACATTGACTTTTTCAAGTACTTGCCCATAAAGTTTCACTTTTACTTCTGGAGTTCTGTAACTTTTTATAAAACATATTGTGACGAGTAGGAGGGCTTGGCATGAGGGTGCACAGCCAGCACTGAGGCAACTAATCAGCGGGAGAGAGAGATAAAAGGGAGCCGGAGACACCAGTTCAAGAGAGCAACATGCGTGCTGTGTGTGTGTTTGAGTTGATTTAAGTTAATTTATGTCATTAAAGTTTAAGTTCACTGTTCTGCCGGTTCCCACCTCCTCTTTGCCCACTTTACCTTGGTGCCCACTTTACACTGGTGCTGAAACCCGGTAAGGAGGAGGGATACGCTGTCGGTGATTCGTCGCCACTGCCGTCCGACAGGGGAGGAGCCACAGCCATCTGACGGTGGATGGAGGAGTCGCTGCCGGCCGCCGGGAGTTGGAGGACCCGCTGCCATCTGCCAGGGGATGGAGGAGTCACTGCCGGCCGCAGGGAGTCAGAGGAACTGCTGCAGTGTGCCTGTTTGTTTCCTTCTCGTTTCTCACAGGTGCTGCCCAGCAGCAATCAGCATTGCTATAGCATGCAGAGCACGTGAGAAAGCTACGTGGGGTACGGCAGGAGGACAATACATTCCCCTGCTGCTGCCAGCTCTCACAGACTCGAAGACCATTCCCTTGCCACTGCCAGCATCCACGGCCACGGAGTCCATTCCCTTGCCCCGGTCAGCGTCCATGGCCATGCAGGCTGTTCCCCAGGCGCTGCCAGCATTACAGACCACTGTGGCCGTTGACAAGTCTGTCCTGTTCCCTGTGGTTATTGAGTTTGTCCAGTTCCCTGATACTGTCAACAAGCCTTTCCTGTTCCCTGCGGTCGCCTCTCCGTCTGTCCAGTTCCCAGTGGCTGCCGCTCAGTCGGACCCCCTCCCAGTGGCCACAGTACTGCTGGACCCCACACTTACGACTCCCTTCCCTTTTGACCCCTGTACAGCGGCCGCCACACCCAAGCCCAGTCTGACCCCTGTCCAGCAGCCACCACCCAAGCCCGTTGACGCCTGTCTAGTGGCTGCCGCCCAGTCTGCTCCCCTTCCTGTCCTTGCTATCCTCTCCTCCCTTATTCCCTACCTCAAAACTCCTCCCAGACCACCGGACCCCGTCCCCTCCTTGAAACCCCCTCACTGGCTACCGGACCACACCCCCTTCTTGAGGCCTCCTCTCAGGCTGCCGGACCACGGCCCTTTCCTGAGGCCTCCTCCCAGGCTGCCGGACCATGCCCCTTTCCTGAGGCCTCCTCTCAGGCTGCCGGACCTCGCCCCTTTCCTCAAACTTCCTTCCTGATTTCCCTCTCCTCCCTGCCCTTTTTTCTTCCTGTTCTGTTTTAGTACCTGTTCTGTTTGTCTTGTTTGGTGTTTTATGTTCCCTTTTTTGGGACACCAGGAGGTGTCCTTTTGAGAGGGGGTAGTTTCAGGATCCTGTCATTTTGTCAGTCTGGGTTTTTGTTATGACAGGGTCCTGACACTGTTGTTCTGTGTTGTGTTTTTTCTCTGTGTGGGCACACGGCTTCGGTTTTGGTTTCCTTGCTGTGCGCTCTTCGTTCTGTTTTGCATTTCATGTTCGGATCATCCTGTCTGGTTCGGTTTCGGTTCTGATGTTGGGATCTGGTCACTCATGCTCACTGTCTTGTCTTCCCACCTTCCCCCCCGATCTGTCTCTCTTGTGTTTGGTGTTACTGTTGTGCACACCAGGAGCATCCGTCAGGGGAGGGGTACTGTCACAGACGGGTCTGACTGTACCTCCCCTGACTGTCTTTCTGTTTCGTCTGTGTGTCATGTCTGCGTATGCCTGTTTCCTTCCCTCTCGTTTCTCGCATTGCTATAGCAATGCTGGTTACACTGCTTGTTAACTGATCTGCAGTACCTGTGTCCCCTTATGTTTTCCTCTAATTAAGCTCATCTCTGTCTCGTATTCCCCCCTCATTTGTTTTGTGAGTTTGTGTGTTCAGTCTGTCTTGTTAGTTTGAATACTACCTTCCAGCCTTCGATCAGTTTTTGTTTATGTTTTGTAGTTTTACCAGCTTTGTTTTGGTTTGCCTTTTCTCTCCACTGAGAGAGGTTTCTGTATTATTTTAGTTGTTCTCTTAATGAAGACTTTTCTGCATCTCTGCGTTTGGGTCCTCCATCTCAGCAACATTGTGTGACACTTGTGGTGTGCCATTGTCTATTGTATATATTTTAGAATAAGACGACCCCATTCTCACTTGTATTGTTCTATCAAACAAAAAATCAAATATCCAATTGTACATTCTTCCTTCAATATTCAGATATTTTAGTTTTATTAAAAGTCCCTCTCTCCAAAGCATATCATAAGCTTTCTCTATGTCAAAATAACACACCTATTATCACTTCTTTATTAGCCTGTGCCTTTCTTATAGCTGCTTCCAAACCTTGAGCAGCATCCATTGTACTATGCCCTTTACGGAAGCCACTCTGATATGGAGACGCAAGTCCTTTCTTTTCCAGCACATAATTCAGCCTGTATACAATACTACGTTCCATAATATTACACGTATTGGATATCAATGCTATTGGCCTATAACTCTCAGCTTTAGATCTATCATTACCTGGCTTTTCAGATGGCACAATAACTCCATGAAGAAGGAAGTCTGTATATCCTCCATATTTTATTAAACATATGCAGTATTACATTTAAAGATTTATCAGACAGGTTTTTAAACATCATATAACAAATCTCATTCTTTCCTGGAGACATCTGTTTAGCTCCCTCAATTGCTCTTTTTAATTCATTCAATGAATATTCCACATCAAGAGAATCTAATTTATTTAATATGAATTTATACAAGTTATCAGTAAGTGATACTGGATTAAAAATGTATATTTTAGTAAGGATGATAATGTGTAGGCTATTTTAAAAACTGATGATGTATTTGTCTCCTCTTTACCTCATCAGTGCTGTTTATAATGTATGTGCTGTCTAGCATTTAGAAAGGTTTGACTTCCTCCATGTAACACTTTATACTTGAATGTTTTCTGTGGAATTAAAATGGGTCACATAAGTTTTGTGTTTTCCACAAGCCGCCACAAAATCGTGTGACGCCGGACTGAATCACGCAATGTTCGCTCTGTGCTGTTCTGGTGATCATATCTCTGGAGCGAGCTAGTGTGCGCTGCGGCGGTTCATGCAAAAGCATGCTTCATTAGCTCCGCACAAATGTGCAGGTAAATTATGAGAGAAATGAATAGATTTTCTTCGTCAGCAACTCTGAGTCACCCGACATTCACAGAATTTTAAATGCAGGAAAAAACCTGAAAAAGCATCACCCACCAAAGTAGCTAGTGACAGAGCTTTTATCCCCTTTTCCCCCAATTTGCAATGCCCAATTCCCACTACTTACTAGGTACTCACCTCAATCCGGGTGGCATAGGACAAGTCTCAGTTGCCTCTGCTTCTAAGACAGTCAATCCGCGCATCTTATCACATGGCTTGCTGTGCATGACACCGCGGAGACTCACAACACGGGAGGCTTGTGCTTTTCTCCGCGATCCACACACAACTTACCATGCGCCCCATTGAGAGCGAGAACCACTTAATCATGACCACGAGGAGGTTACCCCATGTGACTCTACCCTCCCTAGCAACCGGGCCAATTTGGTTGCTTAGGAGACCTGGCTAGAGTCACTCAGCACATCCTGGATTCGAACTCGCGACTCCAGGGGTGGTAGTCAGCGTCAATACTCGCTGAGCTACCCAGGCCCCCTCTTTTGTCTGTTCTTAGAAGTATAATAAAGAGTGTTTCTTCAAGCACATGTCTTTCTGACTAACAGAATTTCTTGACATGCGTCACTCTGAGACAGGTCGCCCAGCTGTTGCAGTTAGATGAGCAAAATTACCCGTGCATGAAATACATTTGGACTAGGAGCTCGCAAACTGGATTCAGCCTTGTCGCATTTTGCAGGTGGCGGGTGCTAGCTTCACACCCTGGACACTGTTTAATATATCTGGCTACTTTCCAGATTCATGGTTTTGCCATTTCCTGACCTTGTCGATCATGATTTGTTCGCAATCGGCATTGTGATCTTTGTAAGGCATCATCGATATCTGATTACATCGTCAAATCGCCCAGCCCTAATTAACAAGGGTTATTTTTACAGGCCATTTTATAGTAGGTGAAGCAAGCTGTAATTTGTACCATTGCGGGAAAGCGCAGTCCGTAAAAAGTCCAGAAAAATTACTGACATGACCGCTTTGCACAGAAATAAAATGTAAGATTGTTTTTTACATGTAACTATAGTACAAAGGCAATTAGATTGTAAGCTCTTTAATAAATAATTATTAATTTTACCATTTAGCTAACTAGCATACACAACATTACACACATACAAAATATGAAAACTCACCTTCCACATATGTTTAAGTTTGTGCGGTGTTGCATATACAGTATATATGTAACACAAATGGATCTACAAAATGCCCAGACAGTGTAATATTTTCAAAATATTTTCAAGACAATTAGAAAAGAATAGAATTACATATATTTTGATGTTTTATTTTTCATATATCAAAGAGTTAATGCAACAAATCAGGACAAATCTACAGCAGGATTCATTGCTTTAACACTGACACAACTGGCTGCCAAACACATATTGAACAACACATAACAAATAAGCTACACATAATTATTTTCTCAGGCACTTACTGAGTCTAAATTGATGCACAACTTACATAATTTCAGTAATACACCCAAATGACAATATCCACATCATACTGTTTATGTGTTAAACTTGCTATAGTTTACGTCAATGTTGTTGCTTCATCAAATAACAATGTTAAATGTAAATCAAGTCAATCACTAAAACAACAGAAATAATAATAAAAAATACACTATATGGACAAAAGTATTGGGCCACACCTCTTAATCATTGAATTCAGGTGTTTCATTCAGTCCCATTGCCACAGGTGTATAGAATCAAGCACCTAGTCATGCAGTCTGCCTTTACAAACATTTGTGAAAGAATGGGTCACTCTAAAGAGCTCACTGAATTCGAGCGTGGTACTGTAATAGGATGACACCGTTGCAACAAGTCAGTTCGTGAAATTTCTTCCCTCCTAGATATTCCACGATCAACTATAAGTGGTATTATTGCAAAGTAGAAGCGTTTAGGAACCACAGCAACTCAGCCACGAAGTGGCAGACCACGTAAAGTTATAGAGCGGGGTCGCATAGTGTGTAAAAGTCACCAACGCTCTGCTGACTCAATAAATGCAGAGTTCCAAACCTCCTCTGGCATTAACATCAGCACAAAAACTGTGCACCGGAAGCTTCATGGCATGGGTTTCCATGGTCGAGCAGCTGTATGCAAGCCTTACATCACCAAGCACAATGCCAAGCATCAGATGGAGTGGTATAAAGCAAGCCGCCACTGGACTCTGGAGCAGTGGAAATGTGTTCTGTGGAGTGCCGAATCACGCTTCTCTATCTGGCAGTCTAATGGACGAGTCTGGGTTTGGCGAATGCCAGGAGAACATTTCCTGCCTGACTGCATTGTGCCAACTGTAAAGTTTGGTGGAGGAGGGATAATGCTATGGGGTTGTTTTTCTGGGGTTGGCCTATGCCCCTTAGTTCCACTGAAGGGAAATGTTAATGCCTCAGCTTACCAAAGACATTTTGGAAAATTCTATGCTTCCAACTTTGTGGAAACAGTTTGTGGAAGGCCCTTTTCTGTTCCAGCATGACTGTGCCCCAGTGCACAAAGCAAGGTCCATAAAGGCATGGTTGGATGAGTCTAGTGTGGAAGAACTTGACTGGCCCACACAGAGCGCTGACCTCAACCCTATTGAACACCTTTAGGATTAACTAGAACGGAGATTGCGAGCCAGGGCCTCTCGTCCAACATCAGTGTCTGACCTTACAAGTGCTCTTCTGGGAGAATGGGCAAAAATTCCAAAAGACACACTCCAAAATCTTGTAGAAAGCCTTCCTAGAAGAGTGGAAGCTGTTATAGCTGGGACCAACTCAATATTAATGCCTATAGATTTAGAATGGGATGTCATAAAAGCTCCTGTAGGTGTAATGTATAGGTGTCCCAATACTTTTGTCCATATAGTGTATAATTTATAGAAGTGAAAAAAACAAAAACATGGAAGCATGTTATTAATTTAAAAGTTTTACATTTCAATACAGTATAGCTGGGGGGGTTATCAGGCCAACAGAATATATTTGTGAACTCACATGCTTCAAACAGCAGTTGGCAGTTTAGGAGACCAGACTGATTCTGAACACAACTATACACCTCTGGAAGGTGTAGTAGAAATCTCACTACACCTAGAAAATCTCTTGAAAACCTCCAGATTTTACGATAGGTGCCAAGAAAATGTCCAGGACAAGTGTTAATGTCGAGCCCTGGTATAGTTAGTATTCAGAGATGCTAACTTTCATGTCATGTTAGCTCTGCATTCATTGCACTGCAGAATGGTCTCATCTTAAGACAGCTGTTCACACAGCAGGACATTTTTCTTTTTTTTCAAATCTGATTTTTTTTAGACTGACTGTTCAAACTTCAGGTTATATGTGGACAGATCTGATTTTTTTTCTGTTCAGACTGCAGTTGCTTTTGTAAGCAAGTCCACATTAGTCACTAGTCATAGTAAAGATGCAAACTTGCTTATGTACACCATGCATGAGTGTTTTGCAATAGATGTTTTGTCATTGTTTATGTTTTACATGAGGGCAGTATCCAAAAATATCACCTTGATACAACTAAATGTCAAAATTATTTTTTTACAGTGAAATTCAATCTTTGGATTTATTATCACTATTTACTTGATATCATTGGACCAGAAGCTGATTCTTGCTCACTGTGACTACGTGGGCAAATCTTTTTTTCATGTTGCCATAAAGAACTTGCTGAGATGAAACGTTTCTCACATGAAGAGCAGTGGTATGGTTTTTCTCCAGTATGAATTCTCTCATGTGTTTTCATGTTTTGTGACTTTCTGAAACTCTTTCCACAATGTGAGCACTTGTATGGTTTCTCTCCAGTATGAATTCTCTCATGTGTTTTCATGTTTTGAGACTTTCTGAAACTCTTTTCACAGTGTGAGCACTTGTATGGTTTCTCTCCAGTATGAATTCTCTTGTGTATTTTCAGGCTTCCTGACAGAGTGAAACTCTTTCCACATTGAGAGCACTTGTATGGTTTTTCTCCAGTATGAATCCTCTCATGTGTTTTCAGGAGTTCTGACTTACTGAAACTCTTTTCACAGTGCGAGCACTTGTATGGTTTTTCTCCAGTATGAATTCTCTCATGTATTTTCAGTGTATCTGACTGAGTGAAACTCTTTTCACAGTGTGAGCACTTGTATGGTTTTTCTCCAGTATGAATTCTCTTGTGTTTTTTCAGGTTTCCTGACAGAGTGAATCTCTTTCCACAGTGTGAGCACTTGTAAGGTTTTTCTCCAGTATGAATTCTTTCATGTGTTTTCAGGTGTTCTGACTTACTGAAACTCTTTTCACAGTGTGAGCACATGTATGGTTTCTCTCCAGTATGAATTCTTTGGTGCTGATTCAAGTTCCCGGCTGTAATAAAGATCTTTCCACATTCAAAGCACATATGAGCTCCCACACTGGTATGTATTTTCTGGTGCTCTTTAAAATAGTACAGGTGTGCAAAACTCTTTCCACAAAATGAACACTTGTAAGGTTTCTCTTTTGTGTGAGTTTTAAGATGTTGTTTTAGGTACGCTGCTACAACAAATGTTTTCCCACACTTATCACATTCAAATGGTCTTTCTCCAGAGTTGCAGTGGAGATGATTCTTGAGATGGTCTGCCTTTGCAAAAATCTTCCCACACTGATGGTATGTGTAAGGCTTCTCTCCAGTGTGAACGCTCATATGTGTATTAAGATGGCTCTTACATTTGAAACTTTTTCCACACTGATGGCATGTGTAAGGCTTCTCTCCAGTATGAACTCTCATGTGTGTATTAAGATGGCTCTTACATTTGAAACTTTTTCCACACTGAAGGCATGTGAAAGGCTTCTCTCCAGTATGAACTCTAATGTGTTTATTAAGATTGCCTTTAAGTGTGAAACCTTTCCCACACTGAAGGCATGTGTAAGGCTTCTCTCCAGTGTGAACCCTCATGTGTCTATTAAGATGGCTTTTACATGTGAAACTCTTTCCACACTGAGAGCAGGTGAAAGCTTTCTTGGCTGCTCTTCTTTGAGGTTTTTTTGGAGAAAAATTATTTTCAGTCTTTGAGCAACTCAAAGATTTTTCTCCAGTTATGAAATCATGACGTTTCTCCTGCACTTCCATCAGTTCTGCAATGAACACAGTAAATTGATGACAAAAATAAATTAAACCCCAATATAATGGCAGATCAAACAATTATTTTTGCTCTGTAAAAGGTAAATAATTGTACCATCAATTCAGATTAATAACTTCATTTTATGATTATAGTCATTTATAGCGGTTGATAGAGACATAAAAATGCAAAATCTGACAAATAAATTTTTTACTATCATTATATTATTACAGAATGTGATACAGATACACTCAGATTACACGAGCCTTCACACAGCAGACATGGAGATTGAAGAGAAAAAAAGCGCACTTTGAAATTAAGAAAGATGGTTGGATGGATGCTGCCGAGTTCTGCTTTCTATGTCATTATTCATTACTGTTTGAGTAGAACTGACCAAAATATTGCTTGTATTTCTCTATAAAATGTGTTATTTACCAGGGATGCACAGTTACCGTTTTTAACAGTTGATTAATCGTGAAGTTTCACAAACTGTTAATCGGTTTTCCAGCTCTCTGTGCCCCGGACACTTCCAGTTTTGTTGGTAGCGTATCAATATTGTTTTTATTTTGTTTTTGACCTCATGTGATTGGATGATTCTCGACTGTTCTCAATAACGCTTGTTAGCTGACTGATTGTTAGATTGTTAGTTGAGATTGTTAACCCCGTTGAAGTTGAACTGTCAAGTTTCAGGTTGGAGCAGCATTTCATCCAAATTAAAGAAATTTCAGTTTTATCTTTACAGAAAAAAAAAAAAAAACATTTCACAAGGTGTTAACCTGAAGAAAAAAAAAAAAGATAAAAGGACCCTGGACCAGATCGACCTGATTTACACTTTCAGCGGCAGTGATCGAGGACGAGTTTACACCCGCGCTTTCAGAATCAGAATCAGCTTTATTGCCAAGTATGCTTACACATACAAGGAATTTGTCTTGGTCACAGGAGCTTCCAGTGTACAACAATACAAAAACAGCAGCAAGACATAGATAATAATAAAAAATAAAAAATAGTTATACACATACATACATGCACACATACACATACGTAGTGCAATCTAAACAAATCTGTTATCTGTTATATACAGTGCAAATACAAATCTGTTATGTACAGTGCAGGTTAGGATGTTCGTTCCCTGTTTTTTTCTGTTTGTCTGTCTCCCCGTTTTTTGAGTTGGTCTGTTCCTGTGGCATGGCAGCTCATTCCCCTGATGTGTCACACCTGCATTCCCATCACTCTCCCTCACCAGCCTGCCATGCCTAACCCTCTGCCTGCCGCTCCACTCTGCCAGTCACCTCCCTATTTCCGTTGTTAATAAACAGTTTTTGCTTAACTCGCGCTTACTGTGTGCTGCTTTGACCCTACCACCCCCAACTTAGCATAACAGAATAATCTGTCCACTATGGACTCAGCAGACATAGCAACTGTTTACAACGCCCTATCTGGGCAAGGAGTATTTCTTGGACAGCACGAAATACAGTTACAGGATCTCTCGGACAGCAATCAAGTCTTGACAGGTCAGATCTCTCACATTTGTGAAAAACTAAACATTTCCGTTCTTCTTGCTCAGTGATCTATGAGTCGCACTTCCAGTCAGCCAGCGCCCACAGCTTCCCCTTAACCTCCTTCTCAGAACATTCACCCACTACGTGAGGCTCATGTCCCGGATCCAGAACCATATTCCGGTGACTTAGGAAAATGTAAGTCCTTTCTGCTTCAGTGTTCTCTAGTTTTTGGCCAGTGGCCACATACATATTCTGAGGATGAAGAGAGGATCTCTTATGTCATTGGGCTCCTCTGGAGAGATGCTTTAGCATGGGCCACAGCGGTCTGGAACAGTCAAACCGCCTTGTTTAACTCTTATGCCTCTTTTACTGCTGAACTCAGGAAAGTTTTTGACCACCCTGTTCATGAAGCTGAAGCAGGGAAGCGCCTCCTCACGCTCCGTCAGGGCTCTTGAAGTGTGGCTGAATATTCAGTGGAATTCCGCATCCTAGCAGCCGAATTGGACTAGAATGGAGTTCTTCAGACAATAATTTGGACTCGATGACTGAATTAAGGACGAACTAGCAGTTAAGGACGGATCTGATCCTCTTGACTCACTTGTATCCCTCTCTATCACATTAGATAACCGCCTGAGAACGCCGTAGGGAAAAATCCTGTCTCACTCCCCCTGCACCCTCAACTCATGTTTTTTACCAGTCGAATGGAAAGAGGGCCACCGAATTACCTTCTAGTCCCCGTGTTTCAACCAACTCTTCGCCGTCTGATGAGCCCATGCACTTGCCCAGGAATCCTTGGATCTGTTCACAATTCCTTCTAGGTATCATGACTTGAGTGAGGTCTTCAGTAAGGATTGGGGGCTCTCTCTTTGCCCTTATGACTGCTCTACTGATCTTCTGCCTGGAGCCCCTTTGCCTACCAGTCGTTTGTATAACCTCTCCAGACCTGAACAAGAGGCCATGGAAAAATACATTCGCTATTCAGACATAATTGCAGACATAATCCACTCTTCCTCTTCACCTCTTGGTGCTGGCTTCTTCTTTGTGTCTAAGAAAGATGGCACCCTCTGCCCTTGCATTGACTACCTTGGACTCAATAAAATCATCAAAAACAAGTATCTTCTTCCCCTCATTAACTCGAACCACTTCCCAGAGCCACCGTCTTCTCTAATCTGGATCTGCGTAACACCTAACAGTTAGTGAGAATTCGAGAGGGGGATGAATTGAAGACTGCTTTCAACACACCCCTAGGCCACTTTGAATATCTTATGATGCCTTTCAGACTCACAAATGCCCACACTGTGTTCCAGGCCTTGGTGAATCATGTCCTTCCCCAAAGTCATGACAGCCCGTGAGACCGCTGATCTGCTAGTATCACGTCTTCCATCTCCATGGCATCCCCTTAGACACTGTCTCCGATTGTGGACCGCAGTTCACCTCCCAGGTCTGGAGAGCCTTCTGCCAGGCTCTTGGAGCATTGGTGAGTCTATCTTCCAGCTTCCATCCTCAATCCAATGGGCAGGTAGAAATAATCAATCAGGAGTTAGAGGCAGCATTATGATGTGTAATCCCTTATCCCTTACAGGCATGAATCCGTTTGAGTGTTTTCTGGGATACCAGCCTCCTTTGTTTCCAGCCCAGGAGAATGACATTGCTGTCCCATCTGTCCAGGCTCACCGCCATCGCTGCCGTAGAGTTTGGAGAGATGTTCACTCTGCCCTCCATTGTTCGGCAAATAACAACCACCGCCTGGCTGGCTCGGACTCCTGCACCCCGTTACCGTCCAGGTCAGAAAATGTGGCTGTCATCCAGAAACATTCCTTTAAAAACTGAATTCAGGAATCTGTCCCTCCATTACCTTGGTCCCTTCATCGTCAACAAAATCATCAACCTCTCCGCTGTTAAACTCAAACTATCCCGATCTATGAGAATTCACCCCACTTTCCATGTCTCCCAATTAAAGCCATCTGTGTTAGCCCACTTTGGACAGAAATTACCACGTGACTCCGAAAAGGCACTTCTGATTGGCTCAGGACACCTTTGGAGTGTGGCCAATTTCAGCTCAAAACTTTCCAACAAGAGCTCTCTCTCTCTTCTCCGATGCTCCACTTCTTCAGCTCCTTATCCTTCATGCTCTGGCCCTTGTGGCTTGCAGCCTCGCCCCGGTGCCCCTCAAGTTCCGTGCAATGTAAAGTCCAGGAAGGCTCGGAAAGTAAGTTCCGAGAAAGTTCTTCTCTGCGCTACGACCCAAACACGTGACGGGAGTCGCGAGACTTCCATGCGGAAGGCCTCGCTTCAAACCCACCTCATCATCCATTGACACAACAGACATCCACAATCTTAACAGCAGTCCAGAACATAGATGGAACAACTAGAACTTTCTACAAAGAGCCAAAGAACCAAGCAATGCAAGGAAACGCAAGTACATCTCCAGACTTTGCTGAAAGTGCCGGGGTCTCTCTAATATAATTCAAGTTACCTGATTGCAAATCGAGTTAGACTGAATTAAGTATCAATGGCTCTTAAGCCATTGTCTACAGACTCCAGAAATTCATTTTCTCTGTACAAATAATTTAATTCACCTTCTGTCACTTTACTCACCAACCTGTTTCATGTTTGTATGTGTTAGATTAGATTTAAGTTTAGACTATGTTGGAGAATTTTATTCAGACAAATAATAAAATTATGTGTCATTTATCCTTCTTATAATGGTTGTCGAACGTGGCTAAATCCATTATAAATTTCCTTACATAATTACGTAGACATGTGGACAGTTTATTTGAATCCCTAACACACATACTGTTCCCTATATAATGGTGTTGGAATTCATGTAAAAATCTAAATGAGCTCTTTGTCATTTTATACAAATAGTCATTCTTATCTTTGAATCCAGAAACAATACAGAGAAACTAGTCTAAAGTGTTGTCTGTGACACATGTATTATGCACCGGCTTGTTGTTATGACAACGAGAAAGCAATGAGTTAGGCCTTAAAGCCGCTTTCAGCATTCACAAAAAAAGAGCACAGAAACTGAACCGAACTATCTGATGAAACAAACCCAGACACGCTGTGTGGAATAAAGTTCCTGTTAAACTAAAACTCCACGAAAGCAGTTTGAAATTTCCCCTGCCAGGATGAGAGTTCTCCTCGCAATGCGGTAAGGAAAAGAGATGAGCGATGTTCCTCCATCACTTTCTAAATGGCCTTATTTGATAGCTAGGTTGATGACATTCAACTAGTCTATCTTAACTGTCTGTGGTGTAATCACTAAAGTAGATGTTCGCATTTTTGTGTAATTTTGAATGGGAGTGTAAATGTTTGATTTGGCTAGAGATTTGCCATAAATATGTGCACCTTTAGTGGATAGACCCTGCTGTGTAACCAGACACTGACACGAAAATCCACTCTGATCAAATTATATTGTTGTTAAAACAGCCACAGTTAAACTGCCGCTTAAACATATATTCATCTCAATCAGAATCCCTGATATTGCTATTAAGCATAACAACAGAACATTTATTGGTGATTTTGTTCATTTAGTCTTGTTTATTTTCCATTTTATTTCAATTCTCTGTCTCCCTCTGCCTTTTCTCTCCTTACTGCCTGTTGAACCACAGATAATTCTGGTTAAAATATTTGTCATCAATAAGAGTCATCTTGAAATGTCAAATCATTAACCATATTTTGTGTGTTCTCCCTAGTCTACCCTCACACAACTACTTTCTTTGTGTTCCAAATCCAAATTGTGGCATCCTAACACAACCACGTCTGGAAATAAATTGCAGAGAGAAGCGCCAGGTAACTGTCACCGCCCCCAAGTGTGGCATTTGTGGAAAGCAGTTAAACTGTTCCGCATAAACTGGTGTTTGGTGTTCAATTCTGCCAGATTGAAATTTTTTTTTTTTTACTTACACTTCACTAGTTGCTCACCTTCACTGAAAACAACACTTAGCTGTTACAACACCTAGCTTTAACACTATACCTAGGCCACTACAGTGTGCCAACATGTCGCTGAAGACTGACCCCATGGCCCACTGGAAAGACTTGAAGGCGACACTGAGTGTCATGCTAGAAAAAAAAAATCACCAACTACCTGGCCCACAACCTCATAGGCCAGATGAAACTGAGCGACAAGACCACTGATGAGCTTGGGGAGTGAAGGCTAGCCTGTGTGGTCCGATCCCACAGAAGAGCTACTATAGCAAAAATTGCTGAAATACTTAAAGCTGGCTATGACAGAAAGGTTTCAGGACATGTAGTGCATCGCAGCTTGTTGCATATGGGGCTGCGTAGCCGCAGATCGGAGTGCACATGCTGACCCCTGTCCACCGCCGAAAGCACCTACAATGGGCACGTGAGTGTCAGAACTGGACCATGGAGCAAAGGAAGAAGGTGGCCTGTCTGATGAATCACATTTTATTTTAGATCATGTGGACGGCCAGGTGTGTGTGCGTCATTTACCTGGGGAAGAGATGGCAGCAGGATGCGCTTTGGGAAGAAGGCAGGCTGGCGGAGGCAGTCTGATGTTTTGGGCAATGTTCTGCTGGGAAACCTTGTGTCCTGGCATTCATGTGGATGTTACTTTGACACGTACCACCTACCTAAAGATTGTTGCAGACCACGTAAACCCTTTCATGGCAACGGAGTTGCCTCTTTCAGCAGGATATTTCGCCCTGCGAAAATTAGCTTTTTTGCTGTGTACTCACAGAACGACACAGACACACCAATGCAAAACTAAATTCGATTCATCAGTTAAGAGCGAAGCAGTGTAGAGATATGGCAAATATGAAAAGCTTGTGTACAGTATATAAGGCGTTTCACATGTGACACGGCAAAGGAAAAGCAGCGTGTGCATGGAAAACTGTCATTATTATCGTCTGCGGCCCAGCGCCGGGCTTAGATCATAATAATAACTTTATTAAATAACTCTTGAGCTAACTACATTAACATTATCACGTTGGTTCAGAAAACATGTACTCTTCCTCCATTCTACTTTAATCTCTTGCCTCACGAGAGAGCATGTTTCCCTCATTAAAGCTCCAGCGACAAGTGAAAGCGGAAATACTATTACCAACATCCAGAAATATCAGGGGACATATTTATAAATTTATATTAAGCCAACTTACTGTTTTATTTTGAAATATAAAAAATACCGAAAGCAAGAGAAAAAAATTTTTTGCAGAGGAAATGCACATATTTGTTTGTGTAATTTTACTTTTTTAATTTTAAATTTACTTCAAATTTTCATTCGAGTTATTTGGGTACATGTGCTATGACTGTTCGGCAGCCATTTTGGAAGTTGCTCTAAAACTTCACTGTTTTTGATGACCTCAAAAAAAGCCATTTTTCTGGAATAAGATGAACACACCAGGCGAGGAATTATATAATTTTAAAATTAAGAGTTTCAATGCAACTTATATTGCATTATTATTTATTATTATTATATTATTATTATTTGCTTTGCATTTAACAGCAATACTTTGTATTTGAAAAGATTCATGGGTATCTGGAGCTAGTGCAGGACAGAGTGAGTGATGCTCACAAAGACAGATGCAGTAAAACATTTATAAAATTAAATTAAATTTGATTAAAATATTTAAGAAGCTTCTTGAGCTCAAACCAGGTTTAGTGCTCTGTCTGTAATTATAATCCAGTAGAAAGCTTACATATAACCAGGTTTGACAGAGCTACTGATAAAAGGTTAATGATCGTTTCGGTATCGGCCGATCAAATGAAAGAAAATCGGTAATCAGTACCGGCTCAAAAAAAATCCAGACTGGAGAGTCCCTACACAGCATCAACACATTCTGTGCCCTATACCGGTGTTTTGACATACCTGTGACGTGCGGCGTGACACTGTTTTATGTGTGTTTTAGGCTCATGAGAGAATTCAAATGAAAACATGTAGTTTAACCTTCTGGGGTCAACGGACGCGCCGGTGCGTCCTGCTGGATTTTTTTCCTCATAACTGCGGAAACAACTTAAAATACTCCGTCATTTTTGGGCATACAGATAAGTGTAAGACATCATTAGAGACTATAAAGGGTCTACTTTTATTTGTGTACACTCACAATAACAACAAAACCTTGTGCTTTTGTAAAATAAAAAAAATAAACAGGGTTCGCTTTCAGCCGTCTCTGTCTCTGCGAGCATCTTTCTGAAACACGTCACAAAAATGAACTGAAACTCCGCGAATATTTATCACACAAACATGAAACATATGTCTAAAGAAAGCTTAATATGTCTACTTTTAAATAAAAAATTCAAATTTAAAACAAATATTTCTGTATGAAACAAAGTGATGTACATTTTCTCCTGGCTCAGCTAATTATCGCCAATGTGATCCCACCCACCAGCAGAGCGCGCTATTCATACGGTAATGTGCTGAGGCAATCAATGCAAATGTAAAAGCCCCCAACAACGCCTTAAAAAACATCAAGTTCATCATCAGATTCATTCACTTTTCTGCGCGTTTGGAAGATGGCACGCTACATAGGTGAGGAAGCTCTACAAATGGTCCTGGATAGTGATGAAGAGTTCACATTTTCCTCAGAAGAAGAGCGGGACTCCGATGAGGAACGTTTGCATTTTGAAGAGCAACTTGATCCAGCCGAGGATACAATTTTGGATGAGTAAGTAATTTAGTTTTACTTACATATTAGTTGACATGCTATTTTATATAAATATGTACATATTTTACTAGTTGGACTATTTCCAGACTTGCCAGCCAGTATTCGAAGTAATGAAATTCGAAATATGTCCTAATAGGCAAGATTTAGTTACATTTAAATGTTGTTTCGGCTAAAGCAGGTATTTAAATTGTATGCTGTATGATATAAATATGATATGTAATATGATATAAAAATAATATGAATGTTTAGATTATATTTTAACTAGTGTTTATGCTGCCTCATTATCATCAACGAAGCTTGTGCTTGCAAATATATGTTCGGGTGTAAATGTGTAAAATGTGCTGTAAATATGCCCATATTAGAAAATCAGCATATTAGAAAGATTTCTGAAGATCATGTGACACTGAAGACTGCAGTAATGATGCTGAAAATTCAGCTTTGATCACAGGAATAAATTGCATTTGACAATATATTCAAATTTAAAAGTTATTTTAAATTGTACAAATATTTCACAATATCACTGTTTTTGCTGTATTTTGGATCAAATAAATGCAGCCTTGGTGAGCAGAAGAGACCTCTTTAAAAAAAAAAAAAAAATCTTACAGATCTAAAAACATTTAAATGGTAGTGTAGGTCTAAAGATTTTAAGTAAAGTCTTTATGTAAAGAAAATGTATAGTCAGATTACTTTTAACTTAAACTTGATTTTGTGAATAAGCTACAAACAATACATGCAATCATTAAGTCTCCTCACATTCATTCTCTCTCAGGGGAGGGGTCTTTGTCTCCTCAGTTGTGAATCACATCAATATTCATGATCATCCACGCCTCCTCGCATATGGCCTTTCTAACACTAAAAGTGTCTTACAAAAGTTAAATGACTATATTGTTTTGTATGAATGAGTGATCAGGATGGTTTTCACATCATTTTTGTAGCAAAAACTCTAGGCTACAAGATCCAGTTCTCAAAAGTCTTGTGAACAAATGTTTAGTATGTGTTATATGGCCTTATTTCAGTGACTTACAATTTTTGTTTTTTCAAAAACCACTCATAAACATTATTTTCTCAAAAATACAAACATGTACATACAAGTTGTTCACATATTATTGTAGCCCAATTTGTGCTGAATACTTTAGCCATTAATATGTTTTTAAACAACTGAAAAAAGCACAAATGTCAAGGCATGTCAAAACTTCTCCAGGGCCCAAAACACCCTCAGACCCCAGAGAGTTAAGATAGAGTACACATATTTGTTGTACCAAGTGTATAATCTGAAAAATAACTTTAAATTGACTATCGACTCATGAACTATCACTTTAAAGCCATATTTTCAAAGAGAACAAATTAGGATTCATATGACGCCATGCGAGGTTCGGATGTGTGAATGGCGAGCTCTGCGAACTTTACTAGTTTTAATACTTTTTGTGTCATAAACTGGTGAGATTCGATACACCCTGATCCTTAACTGTTCTAGGAAGATAATATGTCAAAGAATTCAAAATCCTTGGGCTCTGGAGACATTAAAAGACACTTGCGTGCTCAAGCTGACGCCCCTGACAAGGCCGCGGACCAGGGAGTCGATTTGGCCGGAGAAGAAGAAAATTCGGTGAGAATTGTTGAACGTGTCTACAATGCTGACGAAGGTCATTGCTGACTTGGAGGATCTTGCTGTAATACGTTGATCGATCACTGCCATGGAGACTAAATTCTCTGAGTTGGTTACAAGAGTGGGGGACATCGAGAAACGGATTGATAATCTGGAGTCATTGGAGAGGGAATTAGCTGCTAATCCACTAGCGACCACGGTGGATTTGGAGAGCATCTGGGAGAAGTTGGAGGACTTGGAGAATCGTAACCGGCCAAATAACGTCAGAATTGTTGGAATACCTGAGGACGGAGAGGTGAAATTCCTGGACTGGCTCTTTCCGAATCTGCTCGACATAACAGGCCTTAAGCTGGAAATCGAGCGAGCTCACAGGGTTCTGAAGATCCGCTGAGGGAGACAGGCCCCGATCAATTTTGGCCAAATTTCTGAGATCATCCGATAAAGATCTGGTGTTACGCGAGGCGAGGAGTAAAGGAAGGCTTTCTTGAAAGAACCACAGCATTTTATTGTTCTCAGACATTGCGAATTCGACAAATGAGAAACGTGATCGATTCAAGGAATGCAAGAAACTCTTACATCAACGGAAGGTCACTTTTGCACTGATGTTCCCGGCCAAATTGAGAATAGATGCTAAGGATGGCCGTAAAGTATTTACATGTCCCCAGCAAGCGTTGTCCTTCATAAAGTCAATGGACTGAGTAAGTTATTTGTGGTACTCACGTTGCAGCCAAGTGGACTGGCTCACTGAACATCCACTTGATCGTCCAAGCAAGCGGAGTGCCTTTTTTGTTTCTTTTTGTGCTGGTTCTGCCTAGCGGCTGGAGCTAGCAGCACTCCTTCAGGACAGTGTTGTGAATGAATCTGCACGTTCTTTGTGCTTATGGCTCCTACTGGTTGGAGTTTGTTTTGTGGAGTAGTTCTTGCAGGACATTGGAGTGATTGGGTCATTTGTTGCACTCATGTAGCAGTTGAATGGGCCAGCTCACTGAACATTCGTTTGACTGTCTGAGGAAACTGAATGGCCTTTTTATTGTGTGTGTGTGTGTGTGTTGGTTCCACCTACTGGCTGGAGTTTGTTTTATAGATTATCTTCTGTTGTGTAATTCTGTTTTACAAAATTTGTATAGAAACACCGGACTTGAGCAATCCGATGGCCAAGTTGTCGCGGGAGCTCTCGTAGGCATACATGAACTGTTTGAGTTTAGAGGGATGGAGATATAGGGTGGACATGTTTTCTTTAGTGCTGGCTCAAGTAAGAGCAGGGGAGTCATTACACTGTTAAGTAAGTATCTACAATTCAAATGTCTCAAACAGATTAAAGATAAATTAGGAAGAGTCATTATTGTTTTAGCAGAAATTCAGGGGCAAAGGTTGATTTTGGCTAATATTTACGCACCTAACGCTGATGATCAGGGCTTTTTTATAGATCTTGAAGGGATGTTGCAAGACGCTGGCAACCCTCATTATATAATATCGGGAGGAGACTTTAAGCTTTTGATGGACTCAGTCCTTGATCATAGAGAAGCAAAAGTGTGTAAGCTCCCTAGAGCAACACTGACACTTCACAGGACGTGTAAAAATCTTGGTCTTAAAGATATTTGGAGATTTTTGAACCCATCTGGTAGGGACTATACTTTTTTTTCATCAGTCCATAAGATTTATTCTAGAATAGATTTCTTTTTGATATCTAAGTCCCTCATTTCATCTGTTGTTGATTGCTCAATTGGAAACATCTTAGTCTCAGATCACGCCCTGGTGAGTTTAGAGGTATTGCCACATATGGAGAAAAAGAAATCATATTATCATATAGTTGGCGATTTAATGCATCCCTTTTGCAAAATCCTGAATTCCAACAAATGTTAAAGGCTGAAATCAATGTTTATATGGAGACCAACTGGTCCTCAGTATCCTCTGTGGGCATGGCTTGGGAGGCACTTAAGGTGGTTCTAAGGGTTCGGATCATACAGTATGCCTCATTCATCAAAAAATCCAAAGCACGAGAACTCATGGAATTGGAAGAGAATATTAAAAGTGCCAAGGCAGAGCTGAAGTGCCGAATGACATCTGATGGTCTCAGAGAATTGACCCGATTGAAATACAGATATAACACTATTTTGTTGCGGAAGGTGGAGTTTTGGCTATTCAGGGCAAGACAGTCATACTTTGAGTCGGGGGACAAAGCAGGGAAGCTTTTGCCTAGATATATAAAGCAGAGAGAGACTTTTTCTGCCATTCCCTCAGTGAAATCTGCTGGTGGTGAAATATTTACCTCGGCCATTGATATTAATAATTCTTTTAAAGAATTCTATCTTGATCTCTATAGTTCCACGTCTTCATCTACTGATGAAGATATTAGAAACTTTGTGGAACAATTAGAACTCCCTAAACTGATGACTGAACAAAATAATTCTATTGATTCTGAGATAACCTTGGAAAAGCTTGGTGAGGTAATTAAGGCCTTGACTACAGGCAGGGCCAGATGGCTTTGCTGCTGAATGTTTTAGATCTTATGCTACAGAACTGGCTCCACATTTGTTAGAAGTTATACGGAATCATTAAAAAATGGAAAGCTTCTGCCAACCATGACACAAGCCCGGATCAGTCTGATTCTCAAAAAGGACAAAGATCCAAGCGAGTGTAAGAGTTACAGTCCAATTTCCCTGATCCAGCTAGACATTAAAAGTTGATATTTTATTATTTGTCTCTGACCCCACTAGATCTATGCCTTGCCTCTACAGAATTATTAATTCCTTTTCTAAGTTCTCAGGATACAGAGTCAGTTGGTCTAAATCTGAAGCTTTGTCTCTGACAATGTACTGCCCAGTAACAGATTTTCAGCCAGGCGCCTTCCTGTGGCCCAAACAGGGCATTAAGTATTTGTGCGATTTAGTTAAGAGTTAATTTTGACCCTTTAATAAAAGTGTTTTCGAGCGATGTGGGCAGGTGGGCTTCATTACATTTATCTATGATTGGGAAGGTTAATGTTATTAAAATGAATTGTATTCCAAAATTCAACTACCTGCTACAGTCTCTCCCTGTAGATGTCCCCCTCTCTTATTTCAAGCAATTTGATAGCACAGCGAAGTCCTTCATTTGGAATGGTAAGCGTCCCATATTACATTTCAATAAGTTACATAGGCCGATTGAGAAAAGTGGGCTAGGCCTCCCCAAGATTTTGTTTTATTAATATGTATTCAGTCTCAGACATTTGGTTCATTGGTCACTTCCACCTGAGAAAGCCCCTCCCTGGTTTTGTATTGAACAGGAAGTTCTTGCCCCTATTTTGCCATTGCAAAGCCTTTCTATTAAACTAACCGGAGAAGTTAAGTCACACCACGTTATCTCGCATTTGCACCCAGTATGGACAAAAGTGTCCAGAGTGTTTAATTCGGACATTTATTTAAATGTTGCCTCGAGCATATGGCTGAGCCCAAAATTATGTATTAATAAGTCCCCTTTCTGCTGGTCAGAGTGGATTGTGAGGGAGGTTAATACGCTCGGTGACCTATATTAGAGTGCAGTGTTCATATCCTTTGAAAATATGGTTCAACATTTTAGGATTCCCAGATCTCAGTTCTTTAGGTTTTTACAGCTGCACCACCTGCTCTGTACTAATTTTGGGAGTAGAATACACCCCTCTAAAGAGGCAGATACTCTGGAAATGTTGATTACTGCTTTTGGAAATGGTCACGAGGCATCAGTGTATTACTCCCTATTAATTCAGAGTTTGGGGGATGGAGCTTTAACTTCTGTCAAGAGATTATGGGAGAAAGATTTAAACTTTGCATTGGAGGAGGGAGTGTGGGCTAGGATTCTAAAAAACTTCAAGTCTACATCTAGAGATGCAAGGGTGCATCTGATGCAATTTAAGATTTTGCATTGATTCTATTGGACCCCCTCTAGATTGTATAGGCTTGGTCTTAAAGACAAACCCACCTGCTGGAGATGCCAATCAAAAGACGGGGACACAACCCATGTTTTTTGGGAATGTGTTAAGATCCAAGAATTTTGGTTGAGGGTTCAGAGATTTATGTGTGACGTATTGGACACAAAATTTTCATTTTGCCCCAGACTCTGCATCTTGGGCAATTGGGAGGTCATTAATATTGGGGATAGACATTTAAAAAGTTGTTTTTTGAAAGTATACCTTTTTTTATTTTTATGTTCTAATTGTTGGAGACTACTGTAGTGCGTGTTAGTGTCGGGGGTGGGGGGGGGGGTGTTTGGGATGAGGGGTTTAATGTATATAATTGATTCCGTATTTTATGTTGTGTTTGTTTGTTTGTTTTATGAATGGAATCAATAAAAATTGTTAATAACAAAACAAGAACAAATTAGGACTTTAAACAGATAACCTAATCCAGAGTCACTGCTCCTGAAGGACTGTAATGACTTTTTAAAATTAAAATGTTACCTTTTTAAAAGACAACTGAGCACTTCTAAAATGACAATAAAGACAGCTGGAAAAAAAACATTTGTGTGACTTTTGAGTGATAAAACTCATTTGGTAACAGATTCTGACATGATAGTTGATTGTCATGAAAGTGTAAAACAAAATTAAAGGAAGAAACATACCTGAAGGAGTAAAATCATCTTCATCACTCTGTTGTTCCTCTGTTGTGGTTTCATCATCATCTTCATCACGCTGTTGTTCCTCTGCTGTGGTTTTATCATCATCTTCATCACTCTGTTGTTCCTCTGCTGTGGTTTCATCATCATCTTCATCACTCTGTTGTTCCTCTGTTGTGGTTTCTCCTCTCATCTTCATCAGGTTCCTGCAGTCCAGCAGCTTCACTGAACACATCTTCACTGGTGTCTGCAGCATCTGCTGTTCATCATCTTCATCACTCTGTTGTTCTTCTGTTGTGTTTTCATCTTCTTCATCACTCTGTTGTTCCTCTGCTGTGTTTTCTTCTTCTTCATCACTCTGTTGTTCCTCTGCTGTGTTTTCTTCTTTTATCTCCTCCTGCTTCACTATAATATTCACTGGTGTCTGCAGCATCTGCTGTTCTCCAGTGTGAATCACATCCACCTGCTCTCTCATGATTAACATCTGAATACAAAAACATCATGATTATAATGGGCTGACATTCATCAAACTCAAAAACAGTATTATATGATTATACAGTTCTGTTAAACAAAATAACTGAGATGGTACAATTGGTTAGCTTGCTACTGCTACAGTATGGTGTTATGCAGCAGATGAGCCACAGGATGCTGGAGTCTTGTGATCTTCCCATTTCTTTCATAGAGAAGGTTTTGTTTTGTTTTTACCCTGGGGGAGGTGAATTGCAGGTCTGTTTAAATTTCACAAGTCCTTCTTTGTTCTATAGCAGTTGAAATTAAGCAGATGCACATTCATTGATGTTAAGTCAGACATTTCGCTGCCATTGTTCCAGAATTCCACATTTTATGACCTAAAGGACAGTGTGTGGACTAAAGGCCTTTTTGAAGAATCCTGTTAATGGCTCTCAGTCTGTAAGACTTATTACTGCCTGGTTCCCTCAATCTTCCTAGAGAAACAAACAAAATATATTTTTGTAACAGCACTGTCGCTAGTATGTTTAACTTTACATTATATTAATATAGTTGTATGTGTTAAAGGTGCACTCAGTTATTTTTCCCCACTAATATAGTTTTACTCATAAAGAAATTAATTGTAATTATGAAACATTTGTATAAAATCATGACCTTTCACATGAGATGAGGACTCTAATCATATCAGTGACCTTATAAAAGCTGTTTTATTCTACATGGGGCAGGGGTGCCCTCATGGGGGCAGCCATTTTAGAATCACATGACAAGCTGAAATACTACTCAATCTCAATAACCGTCTTGTTATCGGACACTTTCACTCTTGGATTAAATTAATCATGGATGATTGTGAATAGTGAATTTCTACAATGGCATCTGTAAATGAAAACTTGATTTTGAATGATGCAGCAGCCACACCACTAGGTGTCACTGTAAGTCCAAGATGACACAAGCAAAAAGTTACTGAGTGCACCTTTAAATACCACCTTACCTGCAGATAACCAGGGTTGAAGTTAGATTCTTGGCCAAATGTTGATTTTAGTTGGGTGAAACATTGTTATATAAACAAAACCTGTCTTTTTTCTTCTGTTTTTTAAATCCCATTTACTTTGACTAAATTAATAAATCTTTCAGCATAAAATATATTTAATCACAAAATAAACTTAGTTACTCACTGTATTTATCTGCTAAATATAAAAGACATAAAAAACATACTGAATCTTATGAGTAAACATAAAAATTTTTGTCTTCACACTGGTGCACGGGATGTAAAATAGCAAACAAATTATAGCAAGTTTAACTGAATCTAATTAAAGTTATAAACTATAGATTTTGGTCCAGGCTGGTACAGGTTAAATGCCAACATCTCTTATGTTTTAATGTACTCACAAACTGGGACGCTAAATAGGAATAAATATACTAAAGGGAATATATAAATATAAATACAACTAAAGAGAATCTATAAATTTACCTCAGGTCGCCTCACGGAAGACTTCTCATGTGCAGATTTAACAAACATTTCATTACACAATTATACAGGGTGAAAGTTTTTAAAACTTAACACAAAACATATCTGATCGGCAAATCACTTTATCAAACGAAGAATAAAAGTAGATTTGTAGAGTTTACAGATTCAAGTGAGGCGCATGCGCAGTATCCGATTCTCTATTACATATAAAAAATAAATCTGTTTTATGCGCCCATTAAAAAAAAATCTATAAATCACAATGCCGAAAAAATATGATTAAATCAACATTACTCCAGTAAAATATTTATCACATGGGATAATATATATAATATTCATTTTTATTAATATTTGGTCAAGGATGGTATCCAAAAGGCATATTGACTCTACAAAAAATAATATAATTATGACAACATCAACTCGTGTAAATTATCTGAAGATCAGGGGATCATGCTGCTATAACGTCTTTTATGGGACGTTTAAGAAACGTTATTAGGACATTACCACAACGTTTCTGGAACGTTACTCAATGTTTGTCAAGATTGAACTTTACCAACACGTCTTCAAACTGGACTAAAATATAAACATGAGTTTAGCCACAGACAGAAAGTGTAAATAAACCTGTTCTGAAGTGTTTTAGTTGTTTTGTTCACCTCTTGTATATGACCAGTAATCCCAAAAGTATTTACACAAACTTCAGGAAACCAAAAAGTGTTTGTTTGTGCCCGTCTCTTCAATATATATTATCACCTTCATTGAACTCATTTACAGTCAGTCACTGGATTTAAAGAACTAATTTAAGCAGAATATTCTCAGATTTCTGTTTGTTTCTCCTGAAATTGATTTTTTTTAAAGCGTCCGTAACAAAATAAAGCGACATGCGTCGATAAAAAACGTATTTTACAATTATTAAAACGCCAAAGACAGAAAAACAACATATACAAATAAATGTCAATCTGACAAATGCTGTTTAACACATTCAACACGTACCGAACTGAGCGCTCAAACTGTAACAGTGTCTGAATTCTTCTTCTTGTATATTTTATTGACATTACCGCCACCAACTGGACAGGAGTATGGAGCCCCGAATAGAAGGAAAAATATAATAATAATAATAATACTTTAAAACAAAATGTGGTATTTAAATCCTTTTGTTGTTTAAACCTGTTGTTTTTAGATATTTTAATAAAGCACTGTGCACTTTTGTTTGTCCTGGAGCATTACTAAGGAGATTTTGCAATGTGAGGTTATTTACACCTATTGTTCTAAGTATCTTTCTCTTTCATATGCTGTGCATACTAAGAGCACATGCTCAAAAGTTTCTATTTGACTGCAGTTTGTACATTGTCCTGTTTCATGTTTCCCTATTCTGGATAATGAATAATTTAAACCAGTGTGCCCTATTCGAAGACAGGTGATTATGGTGTCATTTTCCCTGTTATTATGACCAATTCTCCCTCTCTGTTTTTGTATACTGTTTAGTTGTCTCCCCTTTGTTTCTACCTCCTACAATTCTTGCCACTTTGTATTCATCGATGTCGTAATTTTCCCTTTAACACCTGCCTTGCTTAGATACTGTACGTAAACGTCAACTTCTGGATGTTCAATTACTTGCTTTGCCAAATCATCAACTACTTCATTTCCTTGGACTCCCACGTGCGCAGGTACCCACAGGAAACTTAGCATTATTCCCATATTCTGTATCTTTAGCAAACTTTTAAGTATCTCATTAACTATATCTTGTCTTGATGTAGACTGCCCACTTACAAGACTAGTTAAGGCTGAGTATGAATCAGAACATATAATCAAATTCATGGGCTGAAGCTGTGTGACCAGAGTTAGGATTCTTGGAACCATCTGTATATATTCTGAGCACTGAGAAATATGCCTGATCTAGATATTGTTGTACTAGATATCTAGATATTGCTCTCACATCTGTGGTCATGGAGTAATTTGAGAGACTGGTTTTGGCCTATCTGACGGACATCACTAGACCCTTGCTAGACCCCCTTCAGTTTGCTTACCGAGCAAACAGGTCTTTGGATGATGCTGTCGATGTGGGACTGTATTATATCCTGCAATGCCTCGACAGACCTGGAAGTTATGCAAGGATCCTATTTGTGGACTTCAGTTCAGCCTTCAATATCATCATGCCTGATCTTCTCTCAACCAAAATGACCCAGCTCTCCATGCCCACCCCAATCTGTTGGTGGATCAACAGCTTTCTGTTAGATAGGCAGCAGCTATTGAGACTGGGAAAACTGTTCAAATGTCAAGTCTGTATCTAGAAATGCAAGGGTTCGCCTTATTCAGTTCAAGATTTTACATAGATTCTACTGGACCCCCTCTAGACTGTATAGACTTGATCTTAAAGACACACCTACCTGCTGGCGATGCCAATCGGCACATGGAGATATAACCCATGTTTTTTGGGGGTGCGTTAAGATCCAAGGGTTTTGGTTGAGAATTCAGAATTTTGTATGTGATGTCTTGGGCACTCAGGTTTTGTTTTGCCCCAGACTCTGTATTTTGGGAGATGGGGCAGAAATTAATGTGGAGAATAAACATGTGGAGGATTGGGTCCTAACCTGTGTTATGGTCACCAGGCAGGTGATTTTGAGGGGTTGGAAGTCGGTTGGAGCACCCCCGTTTCAGGAGTGGTGCTCGGAGATGGGGAGAGTGGCAGCCTTAGAAGAGGGGTGTTATAGAAGACTAGGGAATCCGGATTTGTTTGTAAGAAAATGGGGTGGATATTAGCATTCTTGGAGGATCATTCTCGGGTGGAATATAAAATCAATCAAATCAAATCACTTTATTGTCACACAGCCATATACACAAGTGCAATGGTGTGTGAAATTCTTGGGTGCAGTTCCAATCAACATAGCAGTCGTGACAGTGATGAGACATATACCAATCTACAATAAACATCAAATTAACACAACACAATTTAAACATCTGTTATACACATAATTACACTCAACAGTATACAAATAATAACATACACTGTACAGTATACAATACGCACTATATAGATACACATTAATCAATCAATAAAAATAAAAAATTAAATTAAAAAAGTATATACATATATATATATATATATATATAGAATGTACAGTATTGTACTGTATTGACATTCAGGCTGTCGGTTGATAGTCAGTTGTTAAGAGAGAATATAATATAATAATAATATAATTTATGACAGTCCGTGTGAGATATAAGAGTAAGGGTAATAAAGTGCAGTGCTGATGTATTTGATCGTGGGAGATCAAGAGTTCAGAAGTCTGATTGCTTGGGGGAAGAAGCTATCATGGAGTCGGCTGGTGCGGGTCCTGATGCTGCGATAACACCTGCCTGATGGTAGCAGTGAGAACAGCCCATGGCTCGGGTGGCTGGAGTCTCTGATGATCCTCCGAGCTTTTTTTACACACCGCCTTGTATATATGTCCTGGAGGGAGGGAAGCTCACCTCCGATGATGTGTCTAGCAGTTCGCACCACCCTTTGCAGTGCTTTGCAGTTGTGGGCGGTGCTATTTCCGTACCAGGTGGAGATGCAGCCAGTCAGGATGCTCTCTACAGTGCAGGTGTAGAACCGTGTGAGGATGTGGCGGTTCATTCCAAACTTCCTCAGCCGTCTCAGGAAGAAGAGGCGCTGATGAGCCTTCTTCACAACGACTTCAGTGTGGATGGACCATGTGAGTTCCTCAGTGATGTGGACACCCAGGAACTTGAAGCTGCTGACTCTCTCCACTGGTGCTCCATTGATGGTGATGGGACTGTGTTCTCTGTCTTTTCTTCTGAAGTCCACCACAAGCTCCTTTGTCTTACTGACATTGAGGGAGAGGTTGTGCTCCTGACACCAGTGTGTCAGAGTGTGCACCTCCTCTCTGTAGGCTGTTTCATCATTGTCAGTGATCAGACCTACCACCGTCCTATCATCAGCAAACTTAATGATGGCATTGGAGCTATGTGTTGCCACACAGTCACGTGTGTACAGGGAATACAGGAGTGGGCTGAGAACACAGCCCTGTGGGGCTCCAGTGTTGAGGGTCAGTGAGGAGGAGATGTTGCTGCCTATTCTAACCACCTGGCGTCTGCTTGACAGGAAGTCCAGGATCCAGCTGCACAGCGAGCTGTTTAAGCCCAGAGCCCGGAGTTTCTCATCTAGCTTGGAGGGCACTATGGTGTTGAATGCTGAGCTGTAGCCTACAAACAGCATTCTCACATAAGTGTTCCTTTTTTCCAGGTGGGAGAGAGCAGTGTGTATTGTAGATGCAATGGCATCATCAGTGGAGCGGTTGTTGCGGTAAGCAAACTGCAGCGGGTCAAGAGAGAGAGGCAATACAGAGCAGATGTAATCTCTGATTAGTCTCTCAAAGCATTTGCTGATGATGGGGGTCAGAGCAACAGGACGCCAGTCATTTAAGCAAGTTATTTTTGATTGTTTTGGAACAGGCACAATGGTGGATGTTTTAAAGCATGTGGGGACTACAGACAAAGAGAGGGAATGGTTGAAAATGTCCATAAAAACACCAGCCAGCTGGTTCGCGCACGCTCTGATGACGCGGCCTGGAATGCCGTCTGGGCCCATGGCTTTGCGGATATTCACCCGTCAGAAGGATCGGGTTACATCCGCTACAGAGACGGAGCGTGAACTAACCTCTGTAGCTTCAGCCGCGAGAGCTCTCTCCGTGAGGGCGGTGTTATTTCCCTCGAAACGAGCATAAAAAGTATTTAGCTCATCCGGTAGAGAGGCAGCAGTGTTCATGGTGGAGTTTTTATTCCCTTTAAAGTCCGTGATGATGTTAATTCCCTGCCACATGCTTCTAGAGTTAGTGGTGTTAAACTGTCCTTCAATCTTGCTCCTGTACTGGCGTTTTGCGGTTCTGATAGTTTTTCGGAGGGCATAACTGGCTTGTTTATGCTCCTCCGCGTTCCCAGAATTAAAAGCGGACGTCCACACATTAAGTGCCGCGCGAACATCGCTATTAATCCATGGTTTCTGATTTGGATAGATCCGTATTGTTCTGGTCGGAACGACGTCCTCTACGCACGTTCTGATGAAACACATTATGCTATCAGCGTAAAGCTCGATGTCGTCATCAGAGGCGGACCGGAACATCTCCCAGTCCGTGTGATCAAAACAGTCTTGTAGCGTGGAATCTGATTGGTCCGACCAACACTGGATCGTTCTGAGGGTGGGTGCTTCCTGTTTCAATTTCTGCCTGTAAGCGGGCAGAAGCAGAATGGAAGAGTGGTCCGTTTTGCCAAAAGGTGGGTGGGGGAGGGATTTGTAGCCATCCCGGAACGGAGAGTAGCAATGGCCCAAAACCCGGTCCCCTCGTGTGTTGAAACTAATGTGCTGGTGATATTTTGGTGCGACTGATTTCAAACTGGCTTTGTTAAAGTCCTCGGTTACAATGAACGCGGCCTCAGGGTGCGCGGTTTCCTGCTCACTTATAATCCCATACAGTTCCTTGAGTGCCCGGTCTGTGTCGGCTTGTGGCGGGATGTACACAGCAGTGATAATGACCGCTGTGAATTCCCTCGGTAGCCAGAATGGTCGACACAGAAGCATGAGAAATTCCAGATCAGGAGAGCAGAAAGACTTGATAGAATGTACGTTCCTCTGATCACACCAGGATTTGTTGATCATTTACCTGAGAGGTCTTTTGCTCTGTCCGCTCGGTGCATGGAGAACCCCGCGGGTTCAATGGCTGAGTCTGGAATCTCCGCAGACATCCAAGTTTCCGTAAGGCAGATAATGCAGCAGTCCCTTGTATCTCGTTGGAAAGAGATCCGCGCTTTCAGCTCGCAGAGTGGAGAGAGAGGGGTAATTGTCAGTGTGTGTGATTTTTATATTTGTGTGTGTGTGTATATATATATATATATATATATATATATATATATATAGGAGGAGGAGGGGTGGTAGTGGGTGTTAAAAGTTGATTTTGTGTATTTATAATTATGCTTTGTTTTCCTGTGTTTTAATAAATAAAAATGTTAAACATAAAAATCAAAGTCGATGATGCAGAATTTTAAATAATATTACCATAATCCAGTGTAGACCTGAACAATGCACAATATATTAATTTTAATGACATTCTACTTGCACACCATTCAGCTCCTGCTAAACACCTTAATATATTTATACCTTTTTTACATTTATCCAGTCATTTCTGAGCATGTGTACTGAAGGTCAACCTAAAGTCCATCCAGACACCTAGATATGTTATGACATTGACTTGTTCAAGTAATTGACTAGTTTCACTTTTACTTCTGGAATTCTGTAACTTTTTATAAAACATATTGTGACAAGGAGGAGGGCTTGGCCGGGCCATGAGGGTGCACGGCTGGCACTGAGGCAACTAATCAGCAGGAGAGAGAGAGATAAAAGGGAGCCGGAGACACCAGTTCGAGAGAGCCACATGCGTGCTGTATGTGTGTTTCAGTTGATTTAAGTTCATTTATGTAATTAAAATTTAAGTTGACTGTTCTGCCGGTTCCCGCCACCTCCTTGCCCACTTTACCTTGTTACACTGGTGCTGAAACCTGGGAAGGAGGAGGGAAATGCTGTTGGTGAGTCCTCGACCCTGCCGTCCGCCAGGGGAGGAGCCACGGCCATCTGCCGGTGGACAGAGGTGTCGCTGCCTGCTGCCGGGAGTCAGAGGAGGAGGAGGAAAAGGACACCTTCTCTCCGGTCGCTCCCCATGCTCAGGACTACGGAGGTCGTTCCCCAGTCTCTGCCAGTGCTCACGACCATGGAGGTCGTTCCCCAGTCTCTGCCCATACTCACGACCACAGAGATCGTTCCCCAGTCTCTGCCGATGTTCACGACCGCAGAGATTGACCCCCAGTCGCTACCTGTGCTTTTGACCACAGGAGTCAGTTCCCAGTCTTCCACGGCTCTTAGCCCCGAGCCTTCCACGGCCTCACCCCTCAAGCCTTCCTTGGCTCTGTCTTTCCTGGCTCTGCCTCCCATGGCTTCGCCTTCCATGGCTCTACCCCTCGAGTCTTCCATAGCTCCGCCTCCCTTGGCTTCACCCCTCGAGCCCCTCAAGTTTCCGCCTTCCATGGCTTCACCCCTCGAGCCCCCCATAGCTCTGCCTTCTGAATCTCCCACGGCTCCGCCTGCCTTTGTCGGACCTCTCCAGGCTCCGAATGCCTTCGTCGAGCCTCTCTTGGCTCCACCTGTCTCCATCGACCCTTCCATGGCTCCGCTCTCTATGTCTCCCATGACTCTGCTCTCAATTCTTGAATCTCCACTTCCTATGTTTCAGCCTACTTCACCACGGTCTCCACCTCCAAGCCTTCTGACTCCTATTCCAGCTGCTCCACCTCTGGATCCGCCTAAGTCTCCACCTCCTGCGGCCCAACAGCTGGACTCTGTTCCCTTCCTAGAGCAGTCTCCCAGGCCTCCTGACCCAGTCCCTGCCCTGTGGCCACCTCCCAGGCCTCCTGACCCCGTCCCAGTCCTGTGGCCAACTCCCAGGCCTCCTGACCCAGTTCTTGTCCTGCGACTGCCTCCCAGGCCCCCGGAACCATTTTAAGCCCTGAAGCCGCCCCCCAGGCCCCCGGATCTATTCCCAGCCCTGAAGCCGCCCCCCAGGCCCCCGGATCCATTCCCAGCCCTGAAGCCGCCCCCCAGGCCTCCTCATCGTCTTCCTAGGATCCTTCTTCACCTTCTGCGTCACCCTACCTTCATCCGTCTTTGAGCGCCAGGAGTCACCCTTTAGGGGGGGTGGTTATGTCACAGACTGTCTCCCTCATGTTTTCTTAGGACTCTTATTTTGAAATGTTCCCATGGACTACATCTCCCAGAATTCACTGCCCTCATCACTTCCATCTGTTCCTCGTCTTCCTCACCCATCCTCCATTCCCTCATTAGCACTTTGTATAAATATCCTCTAGTTTTGTTCATCCATTGATGAATTGTTACATTGTATTGTTGAATTATGTTGAGTTTGTTACTTAGTAGTATTCCATTCCAGTGTGTTTCCTTGACTAATTCCACTCCTGCGTCTACAATTAAAGGTCTGAAAGATTACTCCTGTATCTCCTCTCTTCCTCTCCACGTACCCAACGTTACACACGCAAGTACCAGTCAACGACAACAGGTGGAAAATTACTAATAGCCTGAAGAACTAAATAATATTATAAATGTAAAGTCAATAATAATCAAAATAAATAAGCCTAATAAATTCCCTTGTGTTCCCAAAATAATGCTGACAAATGTGTGTTCTTATCGAATGTGTGTTTGTATTGCATTTTGGTAATACAGTTAATACTGCCTAAATTCAATTTTAGGATCAAGGTGAACGTGTCTTGTATTACTTTATGATTTAATCACTTTTGTCTTTGTTTCTTTAATAAAAAGA
The DNA here is from genome assembly GCF_019703515.2 of Myxocyprinus asiaticus. NCBI lineage: Eukaryota > Metazoa > Chordata > Actinopteri > Cypriniformes > Catostomidae > Myxocyprinus > Myxocyprinus asiaticus. Next base: position 44,079,332 of record NC_059371.1, read on the forward strand.
TATATGTTACTGAACCTACAGAGTTGGTTCACAATGCAAGCCAACCATATGGAAATAAAGCGAACTAAACTCACAGCACCTCCCGATATGATCAGAGATTATTTTCAGCATTCCCATAGACTAAATTATTCTCGCAAAGTTTTCAGACGAAAGAAACAGAAAAAAAGAGTGAAAACTCTTTACATGTGCGTGTTCCACCAGACAGGCTCTTGCTGCACGCCTCTGAACAAACAGCACATCCGACACAAGCATTGATGGATTTTCTTGTTTGTTCTTTTTTCCGTCAATACTCGCTGAGCTACCCAGGCCCCCGGCTGGTGTTAATTTCAAACCCTGGTTACATACTTTAGCAGAACACATTCCACAGCATCTGGGAAACCACATTTAAAAGAATATTTCACCCAAAAATGTAAATTCTGTCATCATTTACTCATACTCTTCCAAACCTCTGACTTTAGCCCTTTTCAGATTTAAAAAATATCATGATATCCGATTACACCATCAATCCCTATATGCTGAGGGATGGTAGTCAGCGTCAATACTTTTGTCTGTTCTTAAAAAAATAATAAAGTGTGTTTCTTCAAGCGCATGTCTTTGTGACTAACAGAATTTCTTGTCATGCGTCACTCTGAGACAGGTCACCCACCTGCTGCAGGTAGATGAGCAAAATTACCCGCGCATAAAATACATTTGGACTAGTAGCTCACAAACTGGATTCAGCCTTGTCACATTTTGCAGGTGGCCGGTGCTAGTTTCACAACCTGGCCACTGTTTAATATATTTGGTTACTTTCCAGATCCATGGTTTTGCCATTTCCTGACATTGTTGATCATCATCTGTTCGCAATCGGCATCATGATCTTTGTAAGGCATCGTCGATATCCGATTACATCATAAAATTGCCCAGCCCTAATTAACAAGGGTTATTTTTACAGGCATTTTATAGTAGGTAAAATAAGATGTAATTTTTACCATTGCGGGAACGTAGAGTCTGTAAAAAGTTCAGAAAAATTACTGACATGACCGCTTTTGCACAGGATTAAAATTTAAGAAAAGGTTTTACATGTAACTATAGTACAAAGGCAATTAGATTGTAAGCTCTTTAAAAAATATTAATTTTACCATTTAGCTAACTAGCATACACATCATTACACACATTCAAAATATGAAAACTCACCATCCACATGTTTAAGTTTGTGCGGTGTTGTATAAACAGTATATGTAACAAAAATGGATCTACAAAATGCCCAGATAGTATAATATTTTTAAAACAATTAGAAAATAATAGAATTAAATTTATTTTTCATATGTCAAAGAGTTAATGCAACAAATCAGGACAAATCTAGAACAGAATTCATTACATTCACACTGAGATATCATAAGACAACTGGCTGTCAAACACATATTGAACTACACATAACAAATAAGATACAATTAGCTATACATAAATATTTTCTCAGGCACTTATTGAGTCTAAATACATGCACAACTTACATAATTTCAGAAATATACCCAAATAACAATATCCATATCATACTGTTTGTGTGTTAAACTTGCTATAGTTTACATCCATGTTGTTTCTTCATCAAATAACAATGTTAAATGTAAAACAAGTCAATCACTAAAACAACAGAAATAATCACAGCACCTGTGGGGGGGGGGGGCGCTCCTTTTTTGGCTCCTTTTTAAATCATAATGATAACAGAAATCACCCAAATGGCCCTGATCAAAAGTTTACATACCCTTGAATGTTTGGCCTTGTTACAGACACACAAGGTGACACACAGGTTTAAATGGCAATTAAAGGTTAATTTCCCACACCTGTGTCTTTTTAAATTGCAATTAGTGTCTGTGTATAAATAGTCAATGAGTTTGTTAGCTCTCACATGGATGCACTGAGCAGGCTAGATACTGAGCCATGGGGAGCAGAAAAGAACTGTCAAAAGACCCGCGTAACAAGGTAATGGAACTTTATAAAGATGGAAAAGGATATAAAAAGATATCCAAAGCCTTGAAAATGCCAGTCAGTACTGTTCAATCACTTATTAAGAAGTGGAAAATTCAGGGATCTCTTGATACCAAGCCAAGGTCAGGCAGACCAAGAAAGATTTCAGCCACAACTGCCAGAAGAATTGTTCGGGATACAAAGAAAAACCCACAGGTCACCTCAGGAGAAATACAGGCTGCTCTGGAAAAAGATGGTGTGGTTGTTTCAAGGAGCACAATACGACGATACTTGAACAAAAATGAGCTGCATGGTCGAGTTGCAAGAAAGAAGCCTTTACCTCACCAATGCCACAAAAAAGCCCAGTTACAATATGCCCAACAACAACTTGACACGCCTCACAGCTTCTGGCACACTGTAATTTGGAGTGACGAGACCAAAATAGAGCTTTATGGTCACAACCATAAGCGCTATGTTTGGAGAGGGGTCAACACAGCCTATAGTGAAAAGAATACCATCTCCACTGTGAAGCATGGTGGTGTCTCACTGATGTTTTGGGGGTGTGTGAGCACTTAAGGCATGGGGAATCTTGTGAAAATTGATAGCAAGATGAATGCAGCATGTTATCAGAAAATACTGGCAAACAATTTGCATTCTTCTGCATGAAAGCTGCGCATGGGATGCTCTTGGACTTTCCAGAATGAAAATGACCCTAAGCACAAGGCCAAGTTGACCCTCCAGTGGTTACAGCAGAAAAAGGTGAAGGTTCTGGAGTGGCCATCACAGTCTCCTGACCTTAATATCATCGAGACACTCTGGGGAGATCTCAAACGTGCGGTTCGTGCAAGATGACCAAAGACTTTGCATGACCTGGAGGCATTTTGCCAAGACGAATGGGCAGCTATACCACCTACAAGAATTTGGGGCCTCATAGACAACTATTACAAAAGACTGCACGCTGTCATTGATGCTAAAGGGGGCAATACACAGTATTAAGAACTAAGGGTATGCAGACTTTTGAACAGGGGTCATTTAATTTTTCTTTGTTGCCATGTTTTGTTTTATGATTGTGCCATTCTGTTATAACCTACAGTTGAATATGAATCCCATAAGAAATAAAGAAATGTGTTTTGCCTGCTCACTCATGTTTTCTTTAAAAATGGTACATATATTACCAATTCTCCAAGGGTATGCAAACTTTTGAGCACAACTGTATATTTATAAACTGACATGCGTCGAACAGCAGTTGGCAGTTTAGGAGACCAGACTGATTCTGAACACAACTATACACCTCTGGAAGGTATAGTAGAAATCTCACTACACCTAGAAAATCTCTTGAAAACCTCTAGAGTTTATATAGGTGCCAAGAAAAAGTCTGCCCTTAAAAGTAAAATTCTCTTATCACTTGCTCCATCAAAAATCCCCTTATCCCGGACAAGCGTTAATGTCAAGCCCAGGTATAGTAAGTATTCAGTGATGCCAACTTTCGTGTCATGTTAGTCCTGCATTCGTTGCACTGCAGGATGGTCTCATTTTAAGACACAGCTGCACATGCAATAGTTTGGTTAGGAGGCACATATGCTTTGTTCACACAGCAGGACATTTTTTTTCCTTCTCAAATCGGATTTTTTTTAGACTGACTTGCGTACGTTCCCATGCATGAGTGCTTAGCAATAGATGTTTTGCCATTGTTTATGCTTTACATGAGGGCAGTATCCAAAAATATCACCTTGATACAATTAAATGTCAAAATATTTTTTTACTGTGAAACTCAATCTTTGGATTTATTATCACTATTTACTTGATATAATTGGACCGGAAGATGATTTTTGCTCACTGTGACTACGTGGGCAAATCTTTTTTTCATGCTGCCATAAAGAACTTGCTGAGATGAAACTTTTCTCACATGAAGAGCAGTGGTATGGTTTCTCTCCAGTATGAATTCTCTCGTGTGCTTTCAGGTTTTGTGACTTACTGAAACTCTTTCCACAGTGTGAGCACTTGTATGGTTTCTCTCCAGTATGAATTCTTTGGTGCTGATTCAAGCTGCCGGCTGTAATAAAGGTCTTCCCACATTCAAAGCACATATGAGCTCCTACACCGATATGTATTTTCTGGTGCTCTTTAAAATAGGACATGCGTGTAAAACTCTTTCCACAAAATGAACACTTGTAAGGTTTCTCTTTTGTGTGAGTTTTCAGATGTTGTTTTAGGTATGCTGCTACAACAAATGTTTTCCCACACTTATCACATTCAAAGGTTTTTTCTCCAGAGTGACAGCGGAGATGATTCTTGAGATGGTCTGCATTTGCAAAACTCTTTCCACACTGTTGGCACATGAAAGGCTTCTCTCCAGTATGGATTCTCTCGTGTCTTTTAATGTGTTTTGAACAAGTGAAACTCTTTCCACAGTGCGAGCACTTGAATGGTTTCTCTCCAGTATGAATTCGCTCATGTGTTTTCAGGTGTTCTGACTGTGTGAAACTCTTTCCACACTGATCGCACATGTAAGGCTTCTCTCCACTATGAACTCTCATGTGTGTGTTAAGATTGCCTTTACATGTGAAACTCTTACCACACTGATGGCATGTGTATGGTCTCTCTCCAGTATGAACTCTCATGTGTCTATTAAGATCTCTTTTACATGTGAAACTCTTTCCACACTGAGAGCAGGTGAAAGATTTCTTGGCTGCTCTTCTTTGAGGTTTTTTTGGAGAGAAATTCTTTTCAGTCTCGGAGCAGCTCAAAGATTTTTCTCCAGTTATGAAATCATGATTTTTCTCCTCCACTTCATTCAGCTCTTCACGTTCCTCTCTCACTTCCATCAGCTCTGCAATGAACAGTAAATTGATGACAAAATCAAATTAAACCCCAATATAATGGCAGATCAAAAAAATGAATTAGTTTTACTCTGCAAAAGTTAAATTATACCATCAATTCTGATTAATAACTTAATTTTATGATTAGTCATTTATAGCGGTTGATCGAGGTGTAAAAATGCTAAATCTTACAAACAAATGTATTATTATCATTACTAAATTATTACAGAATGTGATACAGATACAGACTCAGATTACACAAGCCTTCACACTATGAAAAAAGTGCACTATGAAATTAAGAAAGATGGTTGGATGGATGCTGCTGAGTTCTGCTTTCAATGTCATTATTCATTAGAGTTTTAGAAGAATTAACTAAAATATTGCTTGTATTTCTCCATAAAATGTGTTATTTACTAGGGATGTGCACAGTTACCGTTTTTAACAGTTGATTAACCGTAAAGTTTCACACACTGTTAATTGTTTTTCCGTCGGGACACGGGAATAAAGAAACTGACCCAAACCCTGCCAGGAAAACCCGAAGGTTTGTTGGAACTCATCAAGTTCAGGTCGGGTTGAAGACTGCACTTCATATGTAGAATAATTGAATAGTGATTTTGGTATTCGAATAGTGGTGCGTTGAACAGTAAACCAGATGTCGTCTATCCATTCACATCCCTTTTATTTACCACAAATAGAACACAGCCTAAATAAACATTTTCCAAGTCAAGTCACATTTATTTGTATAGCGCTTTTCACGACATGCCTTGTTTCAAAGCGGCTGTACATGAAATTAAGCTATAACAGAAAATGAATGAATATAATGTCAATTAGAGCCCGACCGATATGGGATTTTTGAGACCGATACCAATTTTAGAGGGGGAAAATTCACAGATTACCAATATGGTGGCTGATATAGTTAATTTTTGAGCTGGAATGAAAACAGACCTTTTCTGTGTGGATTGTGCACCAATATGACTATGCAAAGGTACTCAGAAGACTGCTTTCTTAAATATTTTTATCAAAGAATTTATCTATCATCACATCTCTTCCTACACAATGATTCAATTCAAGCATGTCCATCGTTTCACAAGGATAACGCATAACTATGTCTACATTCCTTGCCAAGTCTTCCATAATCTCAAGCATGGTTTCCTTTGCATAGGTATTGCACAAGCCAGCTCGCCCTCGCCGGAAAGCTCACACTATCATGGGATATCTTTCAACAGGGTACTGTACAATAAAATCACCATTATCGTATGGCTTTATGTATGCTGTTAACCTTGGCAAAGATAACCATTAAACAACAGCCGCCCTCGTTGGAGGGCTCGAGCCTCATGGGATATCTTTCAATGAAGGGTATTGCAGGCAACGTCACCATTATCATATGGCTTTATGCATGTTGTTCACATTTCGGCAAAGATAACATCAAACAATGTCCGCCCTCACCAGAGGGTTCATAATCAAATGTTGTTTTCTTTCAATGAAGGGACAGTTGGAACCAAATTGTGTGTGCTGCTCCCTGTACTATCCGCATCCGAAACAGTATCTACCAGCTTCTCTTTCACTGACCTCCAAAAGCTTCTCTAATTCATTAACCTTCTCCGTCAGCCTGACTAATTCCTTACGCCGGGATCACACATCCTCCATGAGCGTGGCGTGAGTGGCGCGTTTTCGTTTCACCACCCATATTAACAAATAACACTGTTTACACTGCAAGCATGAGTCTTGAGGTGGCATGTCCCAGACACGGCATTCTCATCACACCACTCACAGACAAGGTGTAGATCTTGGAAAGATAGTCTTAGTGTCCTCAATCGGCCAGCATCAATTAACGATGAAGCCATCGCCCGCCTGCCCCAGAAAGAAGTGAACAGTGACCTTGACGCCCCTTCTACAGAGCATTAAGTCTAGAAAGCCATCAATCAGCTGTCCTGTGGAAAAGCTCTGGAACCTGACACTATCCCTGCAGAGGTGTACAATGCTGGGGGGTTAGTCATGCTGCAGAAGCTGACCAGCTTGTTCCACTCTATATGGAATCAAGGAAAACTCCCCCAGGAGTTCAAAGATGCCTCCATTGTACATATCTGCATGTGACAACCACAGAGGAGTCCCCTTTTAGTCGATAACTGGAAAAATCCTTGCTCGGGTTCTGCTCAACTGCCTGCGAGCTAGAGCATCTAGAGTACAACTTCCTCCCAGAAAGCCAATGTGGACTTTGTGCTGGTCGCTGGACTGTTGACATGATATTTGCTGCACACCAACAAAAATGCCAGGAGCAGCACAGCGACTTGTTCACCACCACTGTCAACCTGACTGAGGCATTTGACAAAGTCAGCAGAGAGAGGCTGTGGAAGATCAAGGAGAAGTTTGGCTGTCTGTTCAAGTTAATAACAATCATCCAACAGTTCCATGACAGGATGATGGTCCATGTGCTGGATGACAGGGAAGCATATAACACGCTCTTTAGCATGATGTTTTCTGCCAAGCTGATAGATGCTTTCAGCAACTGCGAAGATGGCATCCACCTCAGATACAGGACTGACGGGAAAATCTAGTGAAAGCTTGTAGGTGCCTTGGTTTGTGAAGTTAAGGAGACTGTTATCAGAGACTTTCTCTTCGCTGACGACTGCGCCCCAAATACCTCCTCAGAACAAAAGATGCATTTGGAGATGGACCATTTCTTTTCGGACTGTGACAACTTTAGTCTCACCATCAACACCACAAAGACTGAAGTCATGTACCAGCCTAATCCAGAAAAGCATTAACAACAACCACATTTCGTAGTGAAAGGACAGGACACCTATATGGGCAGCACACTCTCCAGAACAGTCAACACAGGTGCAGAGGTCAATAAAGGGATCTCCAAGGCAAGTGTTGCCTTTGGGAGACTTCACGAGAATGTATGTGAATGCCGGGGAATCAGCCTAACCACTAAGAGGAAGGTCTACTGTGCCATGGTACTCACTACCGTCCTATACGCTTATGAGACATGGACCATGTATAGAAGACATGCCAGGCAGCTCAACCATTTCCACGAGCCGTCTCCGCAGGGTCATGCACATCAGATGGCAGGACAAAGTTCCTGAGGCCAAAGTCCTGAAGCGAGCAAACATCACAAGTAGGGGTGCACCAATCGAACGACCACCAATCCAAATCGCCAGACTTTCATCTTAAATCCATGATCGGCACATACACTGCTACTCTAATGAATGAGTGCTTGCTCAGCCCTTGAAGCATGACAGAGTGGCCTTTGGAGTGTAAGTTGATGGCAATTCTAAGCATTAACGAATTTAAACTTTTAGACATGCTGTCTGACACCTATCTGGGCAGCACACTCTGCAGAACAGTCAATATAGACGCAGAAGTCAACAAAAGTATCTCCAAGGCAAGTGTTGCCTTTGGGAGACTTCATGAGAGTGTATAGGAACGCCAGGAAATCATTCTAACCACCAAGCTGAAGGTCTACTGTGCCGTGGTACTCACTACCATCCTATTCGGTTATGAGACATATAAGCACTCTGTTAGCAGGCAAAAGAAATGCTTCAAAGACAGTCTGAAGGTCTCCCTCAAAGCTCTTGGTGTCAGTACAGACTCTAGGGAGTCTACAAGGCATTAACTTGACAAGGAGTTCAGTGTACTCCAATGGCGTCCATAGTCACCAGATCTCAAACCAATATTGCACTTTTAGGATGTGGTGGAATAGGACATTCGCAGCATGAATGTGCAGCCGATCAATCTGCAGCAACTGTGTGACGTTCATATCAGCGTGGTGCAGAATCTCTCAGTGACCACTTTAATAGGTTCACCTCTCTACTACTGGGTAGGAACCCCCCTTCAGAACAGCCTGAGTTCTTTGTGGCATGGATTCAAGGTGCTGGAAACATCCCTTATACATTCTGCTCCAAGCTGACATGACAGCATCACGCAGTTCCTGCAGATTTGTCAGCTGCACTTTCATGCTGTGAATGTCCCATTCCACCACATCCTAAAGGTGCTCTATTGGATTTAGATCTGGTGACTGTGGAGGCCATTCGACTGAACTCATTGTCAGGTTCCTGGAACCAGATTGAGATGACATGTGCTTTGTGGCATGGCACGTTAACCTGCTGGAAGTAGCCATTAGAAGATAGTAGGCTGTGGTCATAAAGGGATGCACATGGTCAGCAACAATACTCAGGTAAGCTGTGGCCTTTAAAGGATGCTCAGTTGGTTTTAAGGTGCCTAATGTGTGCCACAACAATTACACCACCACCACCAAAAACATTTCCCACACCATTACACCACCACCTCCAGTCTGAACCGTTGACAAGGCAGGACGGATCCATGGATTCATGTTGTTTACACCAAATTCTGACCCTATCATCTGCATGTCGTAGCAGAAATCGAGATTCGTCAGAACAGGTGATGTTTTTGCAATTGTCTACCGTCCAGTTTTGGTGAACCTGTGCCCACTGCAGTCTCAGTTTCCTGTTCTTAGCTGACAGTAGTGGTACCCAGAGTGTCTTGTGCTGCTGTAGCCCATCTGCCTCAATGTTCGACATGCTGTATGTTAAGAAATGCTTTTCTGCATGGCACTATTGTAATGTGTGGTTATTTGGGTTACTATCACCTTTTTGTCAGCTTGGACCAGTCTGGCTATTCTCCTCTGACCTCTGTCATTAACAAGACTTTTTCACCCACAGAACTGCCACTCACTGGATGTTTTTTCCCCCCGCACCATTCTATAACTACTCTAGAGACTGTTGTGCGTAAAAATCCCAAGAGATCAGCCGTTACTGAGATACTCAAACCACCCTGTCTGGCACAAGCAATCATCCCACGGTCAAAGTCACTTAAATCAGATTTCCAACCCATTCTACTGTTTGGTCTGAACAGCAACTGAACCTCTTGACTACATCTTTGTGATTTTATGTATTGAGTTGCTGCCAGATGATTGGCTGATTAGATATTGGCATCAACAAACAGGTGTACAGATGTACCTAATAAAGTGGTCAGTGAGTGTACATCATGAAGCCCTGGTAGTCAGAATGGGGATGCAACTGGCCCTGTCACGCCCTCATTTGCCCCGATTACGTAAACTTGGCTAGTAACACTGCATGCATAAGCCCACATGAATTTTGTGTGACTAACATATGTGTGTTATTAGCCACTGGCTAGTAAATATTCAGATTTTACTCGCCAGAGACCGAGTTGTGTAGTGGCGAAGAAGAACTTAAAGACCGCAATCCTTTTACTGAATAAGAAGCTGGCAAATAAGAAGCTGGATTCAGCCAAGACTTTGATTCAGTCTCGTCTTTTACAGCCCGCTGTGTCTCGTGAGCATGCACTCAGGAGGATATTTACCTTATTTGGCTGCAATGGGTCCTGAGGTGTCGTGGATTGCGGTGTCACCATCGCTTTAGTTGGGTCACCACATGTCATTTACATTGCATTTAACAATGTCAACTCTGATTTTGATTAAACTTTTCAACAGACTGTTCTAACAAGATTTTCCATTTTACAGTATCTAAAGACCAGTGCAAGAAGCCTGTTGGATGTCTGCTGAAACGTAAAAGTGTTCTTTGTGATGCATCTATGTGTTTGCCCAGAGTCATTACATTGAAGTACACACCAGAGGACTGCATTGGGATTGGGGTCCCGTGGGACCCAACACAAATCTCGCAGGAGCGGGCGGTTTTAACTTTGCTGTGGGTGGGAGTGGGTGGTCCAAAAATATACCGCGGGTCCCGGGATTTAGCTAGCATTAACAAGAAGGATGGAGTCAACAAATGAAGTTGAAAAGAAGATTAAAGCGGGTTTTTACTATACAAAACCAAAGCAAGGCATGTCTGACATTTGGACAAATTTCTCAGTTGTTACTGACAAAAATGGAAAAGAATTGGACTTTGTAAGTTGCAACAAATATGCAAAAGTATTTATATACAACGGGCACAAATCTGGCACCTCTGGGTTGAGCCTAGGGATGTGCGATACCACTTATTTTCTTTTCGATCCGATACTAAGTACTTTTAGGCCAATATCGCAGATATCAATACCAATACCGATACCTCTATTAAATTTTATTTTTACGAATTATTTGGATAAAATTAGTAACTTTATTATTACTTAAAGTTTTTATATATTTATGGGCCTAAACAGAAAATAATTAGGCTGCTTTGTTTACCTTTTAAAAATTAGTATAAGCTACATATAAAATGTCAAAATTAACCATAGATATTAGTATATGGTTACTATGAATAAAACGAAGTTACCATGGATACTACAGTAATGCTGTAGTAAAACCATGGTTAACTGTATCAAAACCTTGGTTACTGCCTCCCCAAAAAATAAAAATAAATAAACATGGTTACTACAGTTGTGGTTACTAGTCATGGTTAATACAATATTACTACAGTAAATCCATGATAAGTTTTCATAAGGGTATCATTTATTAACGAGGATTAAAGATCATTATCAATGTTTTAACAAACTGTGAATTTAAATAAACCTGTAAAAATTGTCAAACAAGCCCATTATAATACATGTCATGTCTAGCTGCGTTTTTATGTCATTACCTCAGGAAAGCACTGCTCCCTCTTTGAATGATTGCTATGAATGAAAGGGTGAGTGCTGTCTGTGACTGCTGGTGTATTTTAGCATTTCTGCACGTCAAGATGAGCAGAAGAAAAAATAGTTCCGGTGCCATGCAACTATTCGCTCATATAATTCTTTTTTCCACTACGAGGCTTATGAATTAATATTCATGTAATCTAAATAATAATATCACTTTTTTAAAAAAACAACTTCAGAATCGATATTTTTATGTGAGGATCAATATTCTTGATACCACATCAGTACTGGAAGTATCGATACTTTAGTATCGATACGCCCAGCCCTAGTTGAGGTGACTTACCTGCTCCGTTCTCCCGGGTCACAGTAAGCTCTCCTTCAAAGATAAAACACTTCTTCCTGCGCATATTTTGAATATAATGTTTTTGTAGGCTCACACACATTGAGGGAGCAGGCGGTAATGGTCAGAAATTCAGCGGAAGCGGGATTAAGAAAACAGTCCAGCGCAGGGCTCTAGTACACACCACAACTTACATATGTGGCAGAGCTTCCATGTAGAAAAAATTATGGAGAAAAGATGCTATTTGTGCTACAAAACAAGCTCAGATGGGACTTGTGATAGAAATCAAGTATTTTTCAGCCTATGTAAAGCGCAATTTAACCCTTTTGCACGGACAATCAAACCGGTTTGATTACAGTAGGCTGGGCTCAGACGCGTACAAACCGGTACGATCTGAGTTCGTGCTGCTGTTTACAAGCAAAGGAGGGATTGAAGCTGCTCAAATAATCTTGTCAACATCACAATGCCTTTATTTTTATATGACATAAACTTTCAAACAATCACTCAACAAAAGTATAAAGTCATTACCGTCGAAGCGCACTGTTTTGATGCAGCTCTGCGGCCATGTATTCTGACGTCAAACAAATAATATACAAACTAGTCTGTAGCATGGGTGACGAGCCTTACCGCGCTCTCTCTCCCGCACACCGACACATGACCACCCCCCCATGCCACATTGTCATTCCACTTGAGCCTTCTCCCATTCCATCCGTCACAACCATTTCCGGGGCTGGGAAAGTGGAAGGGCTAGTTTCTTAGAACCTTCTACGCTCCACCTTGTAGGCTTCTGTGATGACACGAACTCCGAATCCCATCTTATCAATGACAATATGGCTGGCACGCATTGCCAGCAAGCATGATCACGATTGCATCTTATCTATCATAATCATTTTAAACATCTAAAAACCATATTATATGTTTCATTATATACAATGCCTGGCAAAAAAAGTTGCAGTTTGGATTAAAGGCAGTGATATGATCTGGGGTTGCTTCAATTGGTCCGGTCTAGGCTCAGCAACGTTATGCAGCAATAAAATGAAGTCAGCTGACTACCTGAATGTACTGAATGACCAGGTTTTCCCATCAATGGGTTTTTTTCTACCCTGACAGCATAGACATATTCCAGGACGACAATGCCAAGATTCACTGGGCTCAAATTGTGAAAGAGTGGTTCAGGGAGCATGAGTCCTGACCTTAACCCCATTGAAAGTCTTTAGGATGTGCTGGAGAAGACTTTATGGAGTGGTTCGACTCTCCAGTCGTCAATACTGCCTCTAGCTTTGATTATGGCGTGCATTTGTCATGGCATTGTTTCGACAACCTAATGCAACATCACAACATTATTTCCATTCAGAGTTGCAAACATTTTTGACCGAGATCTTGTTTTGATGATGGGACAGTCGAACCTCTCTGTAAAGTCTTCTCCAGTATGAGTGAATTCAAATGAAAGCATGTAGTTTAAGATAGAGTACACATATTTGTTTTACCAAGTGTATAATCTGAAAAAGAACTTTAAAGCCATCTTTTTAAAGAAAACAAATTAGAACTTTAAGCAGAAACCCAAATCCAGAGTCACTGTTCCTGAAGGACTGTAATGACTTTTTTAAATTAAAATTGCACCTTTTTAAAAGACAACTGAACACTTCTAAAATGACAATAAAGACAGCTGGAAAAAAATCATTTGTGTGACATTTGAGTGATAAAAATCATCTGGTAACAGATTCTGACATGATAGTTGATTGTCATGAAAGTGTAAAATAACATTAAAGAAACATACCTGAAGGAATAAAATCATCTTCGTCACTCTGTTGTTCCTCTGCTGTGGTTTCATCATCATCTTCATCACTCTGTTGTTCCTCTGCTGTGGTTTCTACTCTCATCTTCTTCAGGTTCCTGCAGTCCAGCATCTTCACTGAACACATCTTCACTGGTGTCTGCAGCATCTGCTGTTCATCATCATCTTCATCACTCTGTTGTTCTTCTGTTGTGTTTTCTTCTTTTATCTCCTCCTGCTTCACTTCAATCTTTACTGGTGTCTGCAGCATCTGCTGTTCATCATCCTGTTTTTCTTCTGTTGTGTTTTCTTCTTTAATCTCCTCCTGCTTCACTTCAATCTTCATTGGTGTCTGCAGCATCTGCTGTTCATCATCTTCATCAGTTTGTTCTTCTTCTGTTGTGTTTTCTTCTTTAATCTCCTCCTGCTTCACTATAATCTTCACTGGTGTCTGCAGCATCTGCTGTTCTCCAGCATGTATCACATCCACCTGCTCTCTCATGATGAACATCTGAACACAAAAACATCATCATTATAATGGACTGACATTCATCAAACTCAAAAAGACTGAACATTTAATGATTATACACAAGAACTGCTGTGTTAAACAAAATAACTTTGTTTTTGAGATGGTACAATTGGTTAGTTTGCTACTGCGAACTACAGAAACTTCCTTAAGTGTGCTGTTATGCAGCAGATGAGCCACAGGATGCTGGAGTCTCATGATCTTCCCATTTCTTTCATAGAGAAAGATTTTTTTTTACCCTGGGGGAGGTGAATTGCGGGTCTGTGACAATTTCACAAGTCCTGCTTTGTTCTGTAGCAGCTGAAATTAAGCAGATGCACATTCACTGATGTTGAGTCAGACATTTTGGCGCCATTCTTCCAGGATTCCAAGTTTTATGACTTAAAGGTAACAGTGTGTGGACTAAAGGCCCAGACACACCATACTGACATCAAAGAACTAGCGGTGACTGTGGTGTCGCCTCACGTCGCCTGCGTCTGGGCCAAAAAGTTGCTCCTGAACACAACGCAAAGAATACACCCAACAGCCAACTAGCACATACGTTCTGCACCTGCATGAGAGGAAATAACTCTCCGTACCAGCAGGTGGCAGTAGTCTGTATTTGTTATTCAAAAAGGGAAACCGGAAGAGCTACGACTGCAGATATTCAAACTGTAAACAAAGCAGCACTTGCTTACCATTTTCACACCAATCTCACTCACCACACGGATTCGTAATGTAGCTTCTTCAAATACGTCTGATAAGTTACAAATGGCATTGCCGTTGTCAGCCCTTGGTCTATTGAAAAATGAGAAAAGCCTTCTGTGTATGTGCCCTCTTGACTTCATCGTTTGCTTGCTTTCGTCACTTCCATTTTTGCTTTTCGTGCACTGGTTCACTAAGCTGAACAGCCAATAAAACTGATCTGTCTCACCGACAGGCTCCGCCGCCGATTCAACATGCTCAATCAGCCAAAAAGCCGCCGATGGGGGTCTGACTAGTGCCAATGGTGCGGAACACAATGCAAAAACTAGGCTGACAGACACTCAACTATGGCCCGACATTGGCCGACCATCAGCTTGGTGCGTCACGGCCTTAAAGTCCTTTTTGTAGAATTCTGTTAATGGCACTCTGTCCGTAAGACTTATTATGCCTGGTTCCCTCAGGAATCCTACAGTTCCAAAAAACAAAATTTATTTTCATAACAGCACTGTCCCTAGTATGTTTATCTTTCCATTATATTGATATAGTTGTATGTGTTAAAAGTGCACTCTAGTCTAGTGTTGGGTTAAAAACTGATGCGCAGTAACAAATACACAGAATGTATGATAGTTCTAACTGTAGAGAGCACATCAATATGAAGACAAAGCCAAATCCCGGACATTGAGAGGCAATTTTGAAATCCCAGCAGGAAGCTTTTTTCAGGTTTGAAAAAGAGGACATGTCTGGGGAAAAGAGGACGTATGGTCACCCTATGTTACGTTATTTTTTTGGTTTGTTTCTTTTTCCATTGCATCACAAATGCCATGGACTCGGCCGGACTCTGAAAAAAATCCCAAGTCCGAAAGGCTCGAGGACAAGTCAGAGTAAAAATGCATCCGAGTCTGTGACAAGTCCATTAAAAGTTGACTCGTGACTCGGACTTGAGTCCGAACTCAAGTACCCCAACTCTACTTTAGTGATATCTTTGACCTTATAAAAGCTGTTTTATTCTACATGTGGCAAGGGCGCCCTCATGGGGGTGGCCATTTTAGAATCACATGACCAGCTGAAATACTACTTGCTTAATCTCAGTAACCGTCTTGTTATTGGACACTTTCACTCATGGATTAAATGAATCATGGCTGATTATGAATAGTGAATTTCTACAGTGGCATCTGTAACTGAAAACTACTGATTTTGAATGATGCAGCATCCACACCACTAGGTGTCACTGTAAGTCCAAGATGACACGAGCAAAAGTGCACCTTTAAGTACCACCTTACCTGTAGATAACCAGGGTTGATGTTAGATTCTTGACTAGGGTGACCATACGTCCTCAAAAAAGCGTCCAGCCGGGATTTCTAATCGGCTTTAGTTGCATTATGATGTACATCTGGTCTAATACTTCATTGTGTGTGCAAGGATATTTGCATTGCTTTAAACCCTCTTTGTAAGTCCCGCCTTCTCGCACACCAATTGGTCGATTATAAGAGGCTTGCAGCAACTATTGGCCAAATGCCTGCCTGTCAATCTCTCCATGAACGCGCGAAGCGCTGTTGTGTTTGGCATCAAACAGTTGCTTGACAGTAGCAGCAAATCACAGCTAAGTGGAAACAATGCCCAAACGAAAGTGCAAATTTACAGAAGATTTGCACAAAAAATTCCCATGTTTTCGTCCAGGTCGAGATCTGTGGGAAGCAGGATGTATGACATGTAAAGCTGGCACTTACGTGTAAGTTGCTAATAAAGGTGCAAGTGATTTAGAAGCACACAATAGCTATGTGAAGCATAAAGGGTCAGCAAAAGGTTTAAGTTCATCTGGTAAATTAATGTACTACTTTTTGCGACCAGGTAAAATTGTTATCACATTGCTTCATTTTCCATGGCCATTCAAAATAATAGTAATAGTAAATGAAGGTACACTCATGGCATCAAATATTTAATTTTAGTACATGGACATTCAAAAGAATGTTGAAAATGTTTATTTATTTATATATATTTATGTTATGCTAATAGTGTCTTTTTCACTGTATTAAAGTTTGCATTCATAGTAACACTGTTTTGAACCCGACTATTCCACCCCACCCCAAAGATCAGGGGATCATGCTGCTATAACGTCTTTTATGGGACGTTTAAGCGACGTTTTTAGGACATTACCACAACGTTTCTGGAACGTTACTCAAAGTTTGTCAAGCTTGAACTTTACCAACACGTCTTCAAACTGGACTAAAATATAAACATGAGTTTAGCCACAGACAGAAAGTGTAAATAAACCTGTTCTGAAGTGTTTTAGTTGTTTTGTTCACCTCTTGTATATGACCAGTAATCCCAAAAGTATTTACACAAACTTCAGGAAACCAAAAAGTGTTTGTTTGTGCCCGTCTCTCCAATATATATTATCACCTTCATTGAACTCATTTACAGTCAGTCGCTGGATTTAAAGAGCTCATTTAAGCATAATATTCTCAGATTTCTCCTGAAAGTGATTTTTTAAAGCGTCCGTATGAAAACAACTCGACATGCGTCGATAAAAACTTATTTTACAGTCATTAAAACGCCAAAGACAGAAGAAAACATATACAAATAAATGTGAATCTAACAAATGATGTGAAATACATTAAACACGTACCGAACTGAGCGCTCAAACTGTAGCGGTCTCTGAATTCTTCTGCTGCTGCTGTTTACTGGCGGTTGGCAAATCAGCTCATGGTGCCTTACCGCCACCACCTGGACAGGAGTATGGAGTGCTTTTATATAATAATAATAATAATAATACTTTAATATAAAACTTGATTACTTATACAGAGTGTGTGTGATATTTAAATCATTTAGTCTAAACCTGTTGTTTTTAAATATTTTAATAAAGCATCTCATGAGTCTTGAGTACATCTCATAAACTATATCTTGTCTTGATGTAGAGTTAAGGCCGAGTATAAAATCAGAACATATAATCACATTCATGGGCTGAACTTCCTCTACCCATTGTAGGGCTAAAAAATGGCAATTAATTCTGTTGTATACTGAAATGTCATTAGTCATCCTCTTCTTTATGCTGATTTTGAATTGAGGAATATATACTGTTGTAGCTGTGTGACCAGAGTTAGGATTCTTGGAACCATCTGTATATATACTGAGCACTGAGAAATATGCCTGATCTAGATATTGCTCTCACGTCTGTGGTCATGGAGTCATTTGAGAGACTGGTTTTGGCCTATCTAAAGAAAAACCCACAGGTAACCTCAGGAGAAATACAGGCTGCTCTGGAAAAAGACTTGTTGTTTCAAGGAGCACAATACTTGCTGACCCCTCTCCAAACACAGCGCTTATGGTTGTGATCATAAAGCTCTATTTTGGTCTTGTCACTCCAAATTACAGTGTGCCAGAAGCTGTGAGGTGTGTCAAGGTGTTGTTGGGCATATTGTAACCGGGCTTTCTGGCAACTCGACCATGCAGCTAATTTTTGTTCAAGTATCGTCGTATTGTGCTCCTTGAAACAACCACTTCCAGAGCAGCCTGTATTTCACCTGAGGTTACCTGTGGGTTTTTCTTTGTATCCTGAACAATTCTTCTGGCAATTGTGGCTGAAATCTTTCTTGGTCTACCTGACCTTGGCTTGGTATCAAGAGATCCCCGAATTTTCCACTTCTTAATAAGTGATTGAACAGTACTGACTGGCATTTTCAAGGCTTTGGATATCTTTTTATATCCTTTTCCATCTTTATAAAGTTCCATTACCTTGTTACGCAGGTCTTTTGACAGTTCTTTTCTGCTCCCCATGGCTCAGTATCTAGCCTGCTCAGTGCATCCACGTGAGAGCTAACAAACTCACTGACTATTTATACACAGACACCAAATGCAATTTAAAAAGCCACAGGTGTGGGAAATTAACCTTTAATTGCCATTTAAACCTGTATGTGTCACCTTGTGTGTCTGTAACAAGGCCAAACATTCAAGGGTGTGTAAACTTTTGATCAGGGCCATTTGGGTGATTTCTGTTATCATTATGATTTAAAAAGGAGCCAAACAACTACGTGATAATAAATGGCTTATCACTATCCTTAAATACAATTTTTTTGCATGATCAGTCATATTTTCAAAATCAATACCAAAATTTCACAATTTCTGCCAGGGTATGCAAACTTTTGAGCACAACTGTATTTGATGTCTCCAGTATGGCTAAATGTATAGTTGTTTGAATATTGTATAGAACTGTTTGGTAATATATATTGTTATTTACGTGTGCAATGACTCAACAAAAAGATCGGCTATTTTTGGATAATTATATTTATGAGCGCTATGCTGTGGTAAACAATAGTACTACCTCATAAGAATTAATGTTTACAACAGACTGTTATAAGTATAAATGCCAGATATTATTATTCATGATGGAAGTTGTAGATATTTGTGTAATTACTGTTTATTATTTATTGTTTCTGTCACATATTCTGTTTTTTTGTCTAGACTTTTATTTTGAAATTCTTCTTTAGTTCCCCATTCCTGTTTCCTGTTAATTTTGTAGTCCTTTGTAGTTTCATTTTATGATTGGTTTTCCTCTGATTGTTTCTCCAGGTGTTCCTCGTTCCCTTGTTTGCCCCTGTGTATTTAAGCCCTTGTTTTCCGTTTTCTTTGTCAGTCTTCACATGTGTTGTCATGTTCTGGTTTCCCATGTCTGAGTACTTTGTACTCAAGCCTCTCCTGGCTCCCCATGCCTTTGTCGAGCCTCTCCTGGCTCCGCCCACAGAGTCTTCCACGGCTCCGCCCGCTCCCCCAGAGACTATTTCTCCAGCACTCCGCCCACTCCCCCAGAGACTATTCCCCCAGCGGCTCCGCCCACTCCCCCAGAGACTATTCCTCCAGCTGCTCCACCCACTCATCCAGAAACGACTCCTCCAGCGGTTCCGTCGCCTTACCAGTGACTCCTCCTACAGCAGTTCCGCCGCCTGACCCAGTCCCTGTCCTGTGGCCGCCTCCCAGGCCTCCTGACCCTGTCTCGGTCCTGCAGCTGCCTACCAGGACTCCTAACCCAGTCCCCACCTTGAGGTGCTCTCCTTGGTCTCCTGGCCATCCGCCTGATCTGCTCTGGTCTCCTTGGTCTCCTGGCCATCCATCTGATCTGCTCTGGTCTCCTTGGTCTCCTGGCCATCCATCTGATCTGCTCTGGTCTCCTTGGTCTCCTGGCCGTCTGCCTGAGAAATTTCTGGGTACTACGAGGATGTGAAGCAAGATAACAACATTTATGCAAAGAGTGTCGCAGATGGAAAGGCAAACCAGTCATTCCAAAAATGGCAGATCTGCCGCCAGCCAGACTGAGACTTCAGAAACCACCTTTTTATAGTACTGGCATGGACTATTTCAGACCATTTCAAATTAAATTTGTTAGACGCTGTGAGAAGAGATGGGGGATAATCTTCAAGTGCCTTACCACAAGATGTTTTCACCTTGACCTACTTACCTCCATAGACACTGATTCATTCCTGATGTCCCTGAGGAGATTTGTAGCCCGCCGTGCTACGCCTTGTGAATTATTCTCAGACCAGGGCACAAACTTCCATGGTGGGGAAAGAGAACTTCAAGAGGCCTTTGCTTCCCTCAGCCCTCAACTACAACAGCAACTGGCCAAACAGAAAATATCTTTCCATTTCAACCCACCAAACGGCCCACACTTTGGTGGCGCCTGGGAAAGAGAGATTCACTCTGTAAAAAATGCCCTTCGTATCACCATTGGCTCACAGGTAGTAACTGAAGAGGTGCTCCGGATGGTCCTCATTGAAGATGAAGGTATCCTAAATAGTAAAGTGCTGGGTTAAACTTCTTCCAGTGTAGCTGATCTTGACCCTGTTATGCCAAATCATGGGGCAACCTGATAGTTCACTACCCCCAGTTGTATACCCAATCACAGAGCTTATGGGGCAGCGGAGATGGAGACAAAGCCAGGTTCTAACAGATCAGTTCTGGTCAAGCTTTATTCGCCAGTAATTACCTACACTCCAAACATGTCGCAAGTGGCATTCAAATGTTAGTGACATTTCCACTGGAACAACTGTCATGCTTGTAGACCCACACCTTCCATGGGCCATGTGGTTGATGGGTAAAGTAGTTAAGACCTTTCCTGGTTCAGATGGTCACATCAGAGCTGTGGAAATCCAAGTGAAGGATAAAATCTATACTCGGCCAGTTGCTAGACTAATCACTCTTCCTGACTTTGCAAACAAGGATGAACCTGCCAAAGACTCAGATCCCCCTAACTGACTATGCCATTAAAGGAGCAAATATGTTCAACATATTTGGGGGCGGCAATGTTGGGAAGGCCCAACTTATGAGAGTGTTGGTTGCTGGGTGACGTCAGTCATTTACAGTAAGCAAAGAGCACCTCGTGGTGTTCGTGGGACATGGACTGAACTTTCCTATTTCTGTGTTAGAGTGGATATGTGTTGAGTTGTGCATCAGTGACTGCAAGTAAGTCTTTTTATGAGTGTTGTTTATTCAATGTTACTTGATAGAAGTGATTAATAAGTTACGGTGAATTTGTTCAAAAGCTTGTGACAACGGTAAACCCAGTGCCTTGCCTACACTGTTAATTAAACTTATATTTACTATATATTTGAGTTAGATATATTTGTATTGTTGATTGATGTCTCCAGTATGGATAAATGTATAGTTGTTTGAATATTGAATAGAACTGTTCGGTAATATATACTGTTATTTACGTGTGCAATGACTCAACAAAATAATTCCATTTATGAGCGCTATGCTGTGGTAAACAATGGTACTACCTCATAAGAATTAATGTTTACAACAGACTGTTATAAGTATAAATGCCAGATATTATTATTCATGATGGAAGTTGTTGATATTTGTGTAATTATTGTTTATTTATTGTTTCAGACCAAACTCATACATACCTGTACAGTAATTCAAGCAATGTGTGGTTTGGCTGTGCCTGTTTGTTTGTGCTGAACTTTAATTAAAGACTGTTAAATGGATTTCTGCCTCCTGTGTCCTGACTGACACACCAGTGCAAACACAGCTACCCTAAACCAGTCAATACAGTCCTAAGTAAATGTAGTCACAGTACTGAAGGTCAACCTAGAGTCCATCCAGAGGCCTAGATATCTTATGACATTGACTTGTTCAAGTACTTGCCCATAAAGTTTCACTTTTACTTCTGGAATTCTGTTACTTTTTGTAAAACAGATCACCTGGGTTTTGGCTATTGACAATCTGAAACTCCATTTATTGGCCCATTTCTCAACTTAGTTTACTGCTTACTTGTATGACTTTTGTTACATGTGTGATGTTACGTCTTCGCTTCCACATGGCTAAATCATCAGCATAGACTGATCTTCCTATATCTATTTTTATTTGCTGAAATACATAATTTTTCATGATATTAAACAATATTGAGCTACATACACTTTCTTGTTGTCACAGTTGTGTCTGACCGTCAGTCTGTCTCATCTGTGTGTCATGTCTGCATGTGCCTGTTTGTTTCCCTCTCATTTCTCTTGTTATTAAAATTTTTATTGATTCATAAATTAACAAAAAACAACATCATATATATATTGAATCAATCACTTTAAACATTAAACCCCCACTATATCCCCTCCCCCTACCAAACTCCCACCCCACCCTGACCCCTCCACGAACACCCCTGTGGTCAATAAAATATAGACACACACACACAAAAAGAAAACACAAAACTAAAACAACAAAAAATAAAATAAAATACAATAATCAAGTATATAAAAAAATACCTCTAAATTACTCCCTCCACCGTCCCTCCTCGAGATTCCCCCCAAAATGCTAAGTAATTGCCCCATTTCTTATTGTAAGTATCCCTAACTCCCATCCTTATGCTCGACCCCTCCTTGAAGGCAGCCACCCTCCCCATCTCCGCGCACCACTCCGGGAACGAGGGTGCTCCATTCGACTTCCAACTCCTCAAAATAACCTGCCTACCAATCATCACACTGGTCAAAACCCAGTCCTTCATGTACTTATACTCCAAATCCACGACCTCCCCATCTCCCAAAATATAGAG
The DNA here is from genome assembly GCF_019703515.2 of Myxocyprinus asiaticus. Lineage (NCBI taxonomy): Eukaryota > Metazoa > Chordata > Actinopteri > Cypriniformes > Catostomidae > Myxocyprinus > Myxocyprinus asiaticus. The sequence continues at coordinate 44,102,006 of NC_059371.1, forward strand.
TCTGTGGCACAACGAGACCTGAGTGCCCAACACATCACACACAAAACTTTGCACCTTCAGCCAAAATTCTTGGATCTTACGACACCCCCAAAAAACATGGGTGCTGTCTCCATCTTCAGAATGGCATCGCCAGCAGATGGGTGTGTCCTTAAGACCAAGCCTATACAATCTAGAGGGGGTCCAATAAAATCTATGTAAAATCTTAAATTGCCTAAGGTGAACCTTTGCATCTCTAGATGCAGACTTTAAATTTTTTAGAATCCTAGCCCACACTCCCTCCTCCGATTAACAAATTTAAATATTCCTCCCATAATCTTTTGAGAGAATTTAAAGCTCTGTCCCCCAGACTCTGAATTAGCAGGGAGTAATACACTGATGCCTCATGACCCTTCCCAAAAGCAGCAATCACCACTCCCAGAGTATCTGCCACTCTAGGGGGGTGCGTGCTACTCCCAAAAACAGAGCAGAGCAGGTGGCACAGCTGTAAATACCTATAAAATTGAGATCTGTGAATCCCAAAATGTTGAATCAAATTTTCAAAAGATCTCAATACTCCACTCTCATATAGGTCACCAAGTGTATTAACCCCCTCACAATCCAATCAGACCAACAGAAAGGGGACTTATTAATACATAGTTTAGGGTCAGCCATATGCTTGAGGCTACGTTTAAATAAATATCCGAGTTAAACACTCTGGACACCTTTGTCCATATCGAGTGTAAATGCAAGATAACGGGGTGTGACTTAATTTCTCCAATTAGTTTGATAGAAGTGGCGAGTTAGGGTCAAGAACTTCTTTTTCAATACAAAACCAGGGAGGGGCTCTCTCAGGTAGAAGCGACCAATGAGCCAAATGTCTGAGACCGAATGCGTAATAATAAAACAAAATCTTAGGCAGGCCTAGCCCACCTTTGTCATTCGGCCTATGTAACTTGTTAAAATGTAACCTGGGACGCTTTCCATTCCAAATGAAGAACTTCGCTATGCTGTCAAATTGCTTGAAATAAGAGAGGGGGACATTTACAGGGAGAGATTGTAGTAGGTAGTTGAATTTTGGAATACAATTCATTTTAATAACATTAACCTTCCCAATCATCGATAAATGTAATGAAGCCCACCTACCCACATTGCTCGAAAACCTTTTTATTAAAGGATCAAAATTAACTAATTAAATCACATAAATTTGCTGGGAATAAAATACCCAAATACTTAATGCCCTGTTTGGGCCATTGAAAGGCACCCGGTTGAAAAGCCGTTACTGGGCAGTATGCAGACAGAGCTAAATCTTCGGATGTAGACCAATTAACTCTGTGTCCCAAAAATTTTGAAAAGGAATTGATAATTCTGTGGAGGCAAGGCATAGATCTAGTGGGGTCGGAAACATCCTCCTTTCTTTTCGCGACTGCTAAAGGTTCCAGGGCAAGACAAAACAATAATGGGGAAAGAGGGCAACCCTGCCGAGTGCCCGTATTCAGAGTAAAATAATCTGAAATTAATCAATTTGTTTGTACTGCCGCTACAGGGTGTCTATAAAGTAACTTAATCCATCCAATAAAAGTATTTCCAAACCCATATATTTCCAAAATCTTAAAAAGATAATCCCATTCTACCATATCGAACACATTTTTGGCGTCAAGTGAGATGGCAGTGACCGGAGTCTGATCATTCGCCACTGACCACATGATATTAATGAAATGCCTAATTTTGTCAGAAGAGCTGCGGCCCGAATAAACCCCACCTGATCTATATGTATAAGAGATGTCATAACTTAATCGGTTAGCCAAAATGTTTGCCAAAATTTTTCCATCTAGCTGGATCAGGGAAATTGGATGGTAACTCTTAAAAAATTCAGCGGCAAAGCCATCTGGCCCCGGAAACTTGCATGTAGGTAAGGCCTTAATTACCTCATCAAGCTCCTCCAAGTTTATCTCAGAATCAAGATTATTTTTTTGCTCAGTTGTCAGTTTAGGGAGATCTAATTGTTCCACAAAATTTCTAATATCTTCATCAGTAGACGAAGACGTGGAACTATAAAGATCAAGATAGAATTCTTTAAAAGCATTATTAATATCAATGGCCGTGGTAAATATTTCACCACCAGCAGATTTCACTAAAGTCTCTCTCTGCTTTATATATCTAGCCAAAAGCTTCCCTGCTTTGTCACCCGACTCAAAGTCTTTTCCTGAATAACCAAAACTCCACTTTCCACAACATAATAGTATTATATCTGTATTTCCAATGGGTCTCTGAGGCCATAAGATGACATCTGGCACTTCAGCTCTGCCTCTGCACTTTTAATATTCCCTTCCAACTCCATGAGTTCTCGTGCTTTGGATTTTTTGGTGAATGAGGAATACTGTATAATCTGACCCCTAAGAACTGCCTTAAGTGCCTCCCAAGCCACGCCCACATAGGATACTGAGGACCAGTTGGTCTCCATATAAACATTGATTTCAGTCTTTAACATTTGTTGGAAATCAGGATTTTGCCAAAGGGATACATTAAGGCACCAACTATATGATTTATTTTTCACTGTATGTTGCAACACCTCTAAACTCACCAGGGCATGATCTGAGACCAAGATATTTCCAATTGAGCAGTCAACAACAGCAGCAATCAGCATTGCTATAGCAACGCTGGTTGCACTGCTGGGTAACTGATCTGCAGTACCTGTGTCCCCTAATGTTTTCCTTTATTTAAACTCGTCTCTGTCTTGTGTTCCCTCTTTGTTTGTTTTGTGAGTTCAGTCTGTCTTGTCAGTTAGAATACTACCTTCCAGCCTTTGTTCATTTTTTGTTTATCTGTTTTCTAGTTTTTCCAGCCTTGATTTGGTTTGCCTTTTTCCTCCACTGAGTGAGGCTTCTGTTTTATTTTGGTTGATTTCTTAAAGACTCTACTTGATCTCTGCATTTGGGTCCTCCATATCAGCCATATTGTGTGATGTAACAAACAAGCCACAGATGGACCCAGTAGAGATGGATGGTTTTTTAAATAAATCTAGTTCTCCTGCACGCCAGTGTGCAGAACATGTGAGAAAGCTGTGTGGCAGGAGGACAAGGCATTCCCACGGAGGTTGCTCCATAGTTGCAGCTACAAGCGCTCATGGCAACGGAGGCCATGCCACTGCCAGCATCCATGGAGACCATTCCCTTGCCCCGGTCAGCGTCCATGGCCATGGAGGCTTATCCCCAGGTGCTGCCAGAGTTACAGACCACTGCGGCCGTCAACGGGCCTGTCCTGTTCCCTGTGATCATCAAGTCCGTCCAGTTTTCAGTGCACGTCGACAAGCCTATCCTGTCCCCTGTGGTCGACTTTCTGTCTGTCCAGTTCCCAGTGGCTGCTGCTCAAGACACGGCTGCACACGCAATAGTTTGGTTAGGAGGCACATATGCTTTGTTCACACAGCAGGAAAAAAATTTTTTCTAAAAATTTTATTTTAGACAGACTGTTCAAACTGCTGGTTATATGTGGACAGATTTAATTTTTTTCTGTTCAGACTGCAGTCACATTTGCATGCAGGTCCACATTAGTCACTAGTCATAGTAAAGATGCAAACTTGCATATGTTTACGATGCATGAGTGTTTAGCAATAGATGTTTAGCCATTTTTTGTTTTACATGAGGGCAGTATCCAAAAATATCACCTTGATGCAACTAAATGTCAAAATTATTTTTATAGTGAAATTCCATCTTTGGATTTATTATCACTATTTACTTGATATCATTGGACCGGAAGATGATTCTTGTTCAGTGTGACTACTCGGACAATTCTTTTTTACATGTTTCTGTAAACTACTTAGTGAGGTGAAACTTTTCTCACATGAAGAGCAGTGGTATGGTTTCTCTCCAGTATGGGTTCTCTCATGTACTTTCATGTTTTGTGTCTGTGTGAAACTCTTTCCACAGTGTGAGCACTTGTATGGTTTCTCTCCAGTATGAGTTCTCTCGTGTCTTTTTAGGTGCTCTAACTGAGTGAAACTCTTTCCACAGTGTGAACACTTGTAAGGTTTCTCTCCAGTATGAATTCTCTCATGTGATTTCAAGCTGTCTGGCCGAGTAAAACTCTTTCCACAGTGTGAACACTTGTAAGGTTTCTCTCCATTATGGATTCTCTTGTGTGTTTTCAGGTGTTTTGACCAAGTGAAACTCTTTCCACAGTGTGAGCATTTGTAAGGTTTCTCTCCAGTATGAATTATTTGGTGCTGATTTAAGCTGCCTGCTGTAATAAAGGTCTTCCCACATTCAAAGCACACATGAGCTCCCACACCGGTATGCATTTTCTGGTGCTCTTTAAAATAGGACAGGCGTGTAAAACTTTTTCCACAAAAAGAACACTTGTAAGGCTTCTCATTTGTGTGAGTTTTCAGATGATGTTTTAGGACTGAATTAAAAAATGTTTTACCGCACTTATCACATTCAAATGTTTTTTCTCCAGTGTGGCAGCAGAGATGATTCTTGAGATGGTCTGCATTTGCAAAACTTTTTCCACATTGATGGCATGTGTAAGGTCTCTCTTCAGTATGAACTCTTATGTGGACATCAAGGTTACTTTTACAGGTAAAAGATTTCTTGGTTGCTCTTCTCTGAAGACTAGTCTTTGACCCACTCAAAGATTTTTCTCCAGTTATGAAATCATGACGTTTCTCCTCCACTTCATTCAGCTCTTGACGTTCCTCTTTCACTTCCATTAGCTCTGCAATGAACATGATAAGATGATAAAAACAATTCAAGAGGTAAAAATTAAAAAAGAAATCAAATTAAACACCAATACAATGACAGATCAAACCTCCAGTATTATTTTTGCTCTGCAAAAGGTAAATAATTATACCATAAATTCTGATTAATAACTACATTTTATGATTATAGACATTTATAGCAGTTGATAGGGATATAGAAATGCTAAATCCGACAAAGAAATGTAGACAAATTGATAACGATATTTAAGGATCGATTATCTTTACTATATTATTACACAATGTGATACAGATACAGTCTCAGATTACATGAGCCGTCACACAACAGACGTGGAGCATGTGAGATTGAAGGGAAAAAGCACACTTTTCAATACAGAAAGATGGTTGGATGGATGCTGCCGAGTTCTGCTGTCATTATTCATTAATATTTGAGTAGAATTGACCAAAATATTGCTTGTAGTTCTCCATTAAATGTGTTATTTACTAGGGATGTGCACAGTTACCGTTTTATAACAGTTGGGTATCCACAAAGTTTCACAAACAGTTAATCAGTTTTTCCGTCAGGACGTGGGAATGAAGAACATGTATTGCAATGGTTTGTCCTCAAACACTGCTCAAAATAGCAGCAAATCGTGCACAGTGAGCATTGAGCTGAAATAGCACAATACATAAATCTTCAAATGATGAAATCTCACATTAAAGTCAAACAAAAATAATCATACTGTCACTGCCTGTGCACCCTCTGCCTGGGCAGGTTCATACTTCTGTGAGGCAGCGAAGCCTCTTTTGAGTCCTTTGATTTTGAAAAGTTTTCAAATAAAATGGCATTTAACTTGTCAAATGATTTTAAATTAATATGCACCCTAGAGCAAAAGGGGAAAAACACTCTTTCCGTTTATCAAGCATTGAAACTTTGCTCAGACTGGAATAATATCTAATGGTGTAAAAGTCACATTAAGTCCTCTTTGCAACCTGAACATCTTCAGAAAGTAGCACAATCAATGAAAAACAACACAGGCGTTTCGAGATGCTTATATTAAAATGTAAGTTCTTTTTACCTGGACGTCCAGCTAGCATGTGTCAATCGTATATAGAAATGTAATAGAAATATGTGAACGAGCTTGACAAGCAGTGCCACCTCCGTTCAGCTCTGCAATGCGTCTCTCTCACATTGGAAATGAACAGGGAACTCATGGTTACCATGTACCATGTAAAACTTTATATGCTATTTATAGACTTCTTATTGATAGTTTTTAATTCTATGTGGGTTGTTCCGTGACCCTTGTCACGGAACAAACCACCCCTCCCGTGGATCATCGTTGTCCCGCCTATACAGAGGGCTATTCTTAAGCCAGTTAGATTAGATCTTCCTATAACTGGAGTGTGCAAAGGAGAGAGAGGAGATGCGCCTCATCACCGCTGCCTTTAAAATCCGAGTGCGCCTCTCCTCAAGGGACCAGTCTCTAACTGATGCCGTCTTCATAGGTCCAGGAATGGAGCGGGGAGGGTCCTGAGTGAATTAGATGCATTGCAGCTCACTCACCCAACTCAAGCCATTGGTTTGGTCAATGTAAGGCGGGGTGCCAAGGGGTCTGCATTCAGAGAGCAGAACTCCCTTGAGAACAAAGAGACTTTATGAGAAAAGACACAGACACTATCACACAATTTACATCTTCACCAAAGATAACACCCTGCAGATTGAATGCCTTTCTCACGGGATCCCTCTCAACATATGTCTCTTCTCCCTCACTCCATTCTTTTTAGACTCAGATCATTCAGAATGACAGTATGAAAATATAATGTTCTCTGTGAATGCAAGGGATTTTAATTATTATGTTTGGTTTACTTCTAAGACTTTTAAGATTAATTGATTAATTCTGTAATTGGCATGACACATATTTACTTGATTAATAAATTGTTCAGCTGGATTCTATTCTGAAATATTATCTTCAGTACATTTTGTTCAATTCCTGTTACCGCAAATCTGTGATCAGGGTTAATACATACTAAGACCCAGCTGGCCCACAGTACTCGGGGATATTCCCCCATTCTCACCACAGATAGATCTACACTGCTCACAGGCAAGGTGTAGATCTTGGATAGATGAGCTGAGCATTTCAACAGTGTCCTCAATCGCCCAACATCAATTAATGATGAAGCCATCGCCTGCCTGCCCCAGACAGAATTGAACAGCAAACTTGACACTCCTCCTACAGAGCAGGAAGTCCAGAAAGCCATCAAGCAGCTGTCTTGCAGAAAAGGGACTGTTGACATGATAAACTCAGCAAAAAAATAAATGTCCCTTTTTCAGGACACTGTATTTTGAAGATCATTTTGTAAAAATCCAAATAACTTTACAGATCTTTATTGTAAAGTGTTTAAACAATGTTTTCCATGCTTTTTCAATGAACCATAAGCAATTAATGAACATGCACCTGTGGAACGGTCATTAAGACACTAACAGCTTACAGACGGCAATTAAGGTCACAGTTATAAAAACTTAGGACACTAAAAATACCTTTCTACTGACTCTGAAATACATCAAAGGAAAGATGCCCAGGGTCCCTGCTCGTCTGCGTGAACGTGCCTTAGGCATGCTGCATGGAAGCATGAGGACTGCAGATGTGGCCAGGGCAATAAATTGCAATGTCCATACTGTGAGACGCCTAAGACAGCGCTACAGGGAGACAGGAAGGACAGCTGATCGTCCTCACTGTGACAGACAACATGTAACAACACCTGCACAGGATCGGTACATCCGAATATCACACCTGCGGAACAGGTACAGGATGGCAACAACAACTGCCCGAGTTACACCAGGAATGCACAATCCTTCCATCAGTGCTTAGTCTGACCCAATAGGCTGAGAGAGGCTGGACTGAGGGCTTGTAGGCCTGTTGTAAGGCAGGTCCTAACCAGACATCACCGGCAACAACGTCACCTATGGGCACAAACCCACCTTCGCTGGACCAGACAGGACTGGCAAAAAGTGCTCTTCACTGATGAGTCACGATTTTGTCTCACCAGGGGTGATGGTCGGACTCGTGTTTATCGTCGAAGGAATGAGCGTTACACCAAGGCCTGTACTCTGGAGAGGGATAGATTTGGAGGTGGAAGGTCCGTCATGGTCTGGGACGGTGTGTCACAGCATCATCGGACTGAGCTTGTTGTAATTGCAGGCAATCTTAACACTGTGTGTTACAGGGAAGACATCCTCCTCCCTCATGTGGTACCCTTCCTGCAGGGTCATCCTGACATGACCCTCCAGCATGACAATGCCACCAGCCATACTTCTCATTCTATGCATTGACTTCCTGCAAGACAGGAATGTCAGTGTTCTGCCATGGCTACCGAAGAGCCCGGATCTCAATCCCATTGAACACGTCTGGGACCATTTGGATCAGAGGGTGACGGCTAGGGCCATTCCCCCCAGAAATGTCTGGGAACTTGCAAGTGCCTTGGTGGAAAAGTGGGGTAACATCTCACTGCAGGAACTGGCAAATCTGGTGCAGTCCATGTGGAGGAGATACACTGCAGTACTTAATGCAGCTGGTGGCCACACCAGATACTGACTGTTACTTTTGATTTTGACCCCCCCTTTGTTCAGGGGCACATTATTCCATTTCTGTTAGTCACATGTCTGTGAAACTTGTTCAGTTTATGTCTTAGTTGTGGAATCTTTTTATGTTCATACAAATATTTACCAGTTGAAAGTGAGAGGACGTTTCTGTTTTTGCTGAATTTATTTGCTGCACGCCAACTCCAGGAAAAATGCCAGGAGCAGCACAGCAACTTTTTCACCACCTTTGTGGAACTGACCAAGGCAATTGACACAGTCAGCAAAGAGGGCCTGTGCAAGATCATGGAGAAGTTTGGCTGCCCGACCAAGTTCATCACAATTGTCCAATAGGTCCATGACAGGATGATGGTCCACGTGCTGGATGATGGAGAAGTATTTGATGCCTTCCCATTACAAACGGTGACAAGCAAGGCTGCATTCTTGCCCCACACTCTTCAGCATGATGTTTTCTGCCATGCTGATAGATGCTTTCAGCAACTGCAAAGATGGCACCCACCTCAGTTACAGGACTGACGGGAAATTGGTGTTATAGCATGCATGTGATGACACTCACTGCAGGAACTGCACTCGGCATGCTGCTTGAGCCTGTGTTTGTTGCTTGCTAGCCTGTTTAGTATTGCTTGCTCCTCTACATTCACCGGTTTATCCTTAATCTTTGCCATTTTAACGGGTGCTTCATTTTCCCCCACTTTTCAACTGTGTGTATTCTACTGCATGCCCAGTTTTTTTATTTTTCTATTTTTTCATTTGTCTACATCTCACATTTTGACTGCATGCATTAGTTTTTTCCTCTGTGTATTACACAGATTATTGCACCAATCTCAAACCTCTGCTGATCAGGAACCACCACAACAACAGCAAACAATTGCGTGAGGGATTCACATTGATCTTAAACCCCCACTGCTCAACAACCACCGTAAACAACATCAATAACAACAACAACAACAAACAATTGCGGTAAGTCATGGCATCCACTCATGTTATCGCTTCCTGCACTACATGCCACGTTTACCATAGCTTTTTCCGTCAGCAGTGAAGGATTTACATTTGATAAATGTAAGGAATTATTCAGGCTGATGGAGAAGGATAATGAGTTAGAGACACGCATCCGAACACTAGTGAAGGTCAGTGAGAAAGAAAAGCCTGTAGATACTATTTCAAATGTGGGTAATACAGCAGGCAACACACACTTTAGTTCAGGCTGTAGAGTCCAGTATACTTGCTCAGAAAAGCGACACTGCTCTCCTGTTCCTGTTAGGATTTCCAATCGATTCTCTCCACTCAGTGATACACCCACTGATAATTATGTTGAAAGAGCCCTGGTTATAGGTGATTCTATTGTAAGTAACGTGGATAGAGACTCCAACCACTATTGTTAAATTAATTTCAGGGGCTCGGCCATCTGACATCAGATCAAAATTACAAGTGTTAGCCTTCTAAAATTGTTATTCATGTCGACACTAACGATGTCCAGCTTCGCCAGTCAGAGATCACTAGAGATAATGTTAAAGAGGTGTGTGAACTTGCAAAAATTATGTCAGACACTGTATTATGCTCTGCCCCCCTCCCTGCACGTTGTGGTGACGAGGTTTATAGGACAGTATTTTCTGGAAAATATGCCTGTTTTATTCCATTCATTTATTAATGTTAGCGACTGTGGATACAGGTATTTCTACCCTCTTTGCAATGTATTAATTATCGTGTTCACTGACTGAATGTTTTTACGATGAGTGTGATGAAACCTCATTTTGTGGGCATGTGAGGAGTTGCGCTTGACAGCGATATAGAATTTATTACAACAATAATGTTATGAAGGACAAAATGTTTTAACTGGTTGCATAAAGTATTTTGTAAAGGCAAAATATTCTGAACTGTCAAATTTAAAATGCTTCTACCGTCTATATGACTGATGTTTTCATCTGTTTTGGTGCGTGTGTGTTTGACCAGCCGGCATCAGTTACGTATAAATTATTTATATAAGTCGCTGCGGACTATAAGTTGCAGGACCTTTCAGATGCTGAACAAAAACGAGACTTATATTCTGGAAAATCCAGTAGATTAGTATCACTGAATGGCTGGATGTCTAAGTGGTGTCCGGAGAATAGCATAGGATTATAGACAGTTGGAAGAGTTTTTAGTGTAGGCCTGACCTGCTAAATAGAGATGGACTCCATACCTCCAGGGAAGGTGCCGTTCGTCTCTCTAGTAATTTGGCTCCTAGTCTAAATAGTGACAGTATTTGACTAACTGGGGCCCTGGTCAGGAAGCAGACAGAATGGC